>NC_137074.1:76861678-77206678 GCF_951640355.1 Cnephaeus nilssonii | reverse complement strand
TATAAAGATGTTGATATGGGTTTAAGTTAAAAGGTTTTAAGTATGTGTTTTCCAAAATGAGTATATGAATTCTTTGGGACATGAGTGAAAACAGCTTTCACCTCTTCTGCTAATACTACTGGTTGACAACTGCATGAAATCATCATGATTTCAGGTATGCAAGAGCAATGTGAAATGTCCTTTCTATTGCTATTGGATGAGGACTACTCTCAACAGTAGCCCAATGACCATTGTTCCTTGATTGCTTAACAGAGGGGAACCTGCATGTATCCCAATACCTTATTCCCAACATTTTCCTAATTGACCCCTTCTTTTCAATTGATCCATGACATTCTTAGGACTTCTAGAATGGATGTTGAGAGCATTGAATAGGAAGGGGGTGGGTGGCCAGGAAGCTCTTATATCCAGGCAAATGGTCAACTAGAGAGATTTTGGCTGTTTGGTGGGAAAATTCTTTTAATAACTATCTGAATCAAATTGATTACCTCTTGCCTTCCCCCTGCCCTATATTTCTAGTTCTTTTTTCTGAATTTCAGATTTCTTTTCATCTAAAATCCACAGGCTCAATACTTTTGAATGATCTTCAAAAATTGCTTTCTTTAGTCGGCATTTATAAAATTATCTGCTTGCTATATTTCACCTTTTTTTAATAAATAACATTCAAAGCTCATTACCCACCCTCCCTAACACTAAGTATGGTGGGATGTTCCCATGTTCTAACATGATCCTATTCATCCCCTAACCCTGGCCTTTGTTGATTGGTTCTAGGCCATTGTTCAATTACAGTATTAGGAAGACTTGAGTTTCAAGTAAAAGAAAACCTGATGATTAAGAGTACCTTAATTTACTTTTTTTCCCATAGAACAGAAACTTCAAAGGTAGGCAGCCCAGGGCTGGTGCATCTGCTCAAGGATGTCATTAGGACTCAGGCTCATTATATCTTATGGCTCCACAAACTTGTTCATGGGACTTTCATAATCTTGGTACAAATGGTGGCTGGAACTCCATATCTAACAGCATATTACTGTAGGGAGGAATTATTTGGGAGGCTGAAGGCAGAGAAAGTAAAGGACTAAATAGGCAGTTATTATGACTTTCTTTTATAAAATGATTCTAGGATATTTGAGTATAATATAAACTTCTATGAAAAGCTAATTTTAAAATTACTTCAGTTATATTCCATTGAGAGCACTTGGAATTTTAGCTGAGTCCCACCTTCCTGCTTTACTGAGCCTTGCCCTGGCTGCTCCAGTCCTCTGCCTATTATTGATGATCCAGCCAAGTAAAATGAATGAGTGGGACACTGCTAGTGTATGGAACTGTTGCAGCTGAGAGATCAGGAACATCTGCCAGCAAAACTGGAGACTCTAAGGGAACAGACTGGGAGATCCTCCTCCCTAACAGGTGTGCTAACCCAAGGAGGCCTGGCACCAATAAGGGGAAGACACTGAGCCAGCCTGCTATGCCACAGGAGGAACATCCTCTGGAGCTACACACACCCACTTTCTCAGGACCAGACCAGCCAAACAGCTTTCTCCTTGTTCACGCAAGGGACCCTTACTCTTCTTCCAAATCTCCCTGGGGTACTCAGTATTCTGTATATTCAGTGTTTGATTCGAATCAGTCTCTGAATACCCAGCAGCCTTTGTCTGCCGCTCCATTCTCCACAGGGTTGGCAAAGCAGTCCTTTCCTTCACAAACCTCCAATCCCCCACCGCACTCCTCAGCTAGGGGGGCAGTCAAGATTGGGAGATTGCCTTTCTCTAGGCCCTGAAGGTAGTCATCAGGGCTGGTGGTGTCCCAACATACCATGAAGAAAATGGAAACACTAGAAAAAAGGAGGAGGAGTGCTCCATCTCTTACCACAGATAAAGTCCTACAAAAATTGCCTAATACCAAGAATTTGACTCCTGCTAGTCTGGACACCTGTGCATTTCTATCATCATTTCTGTGATCCATTAAGACTTTGGTATTTGACAGCCAGGTAGAACTCAAAAGAGGCTGGCAGAGATGGAGGTGGCATCATTTCCTGTTCAATTAACTGTTTGTTGTGGCCAAAATAAAATATAACTACAACTTCAAGATGAAAAATAAAATTAAGTGACATGTGGGCAGCAAGCTGTGTGGGTAAAGTGGGAGAAGGCAATACTAATGCCATGAGATCATTTGTCCTGGGCTGGCCCACAGGGAACTTTGTGGCCACTTTCAGCTCATAGAAGCAAAGGACAAATGGCTCTCTCCTTCAGAGATACATCAATATAAAGAAGGAGAAGGACTATCCAAAAAGCAATCCCCTCAAAATCTTCACCAAGGACATTGGGAATAGCACTATTAAAAAACTATAATAATAAGGAATTGAGATACAGCCAATGAAGTTACCAACACATCACTACCAAAGCTAAGGATACCTGTCTCTGAGAGAGATGACCAGTTATGGGTCTCTTCTGGCAAAGAGGAGGCACCATGTCCACTCATTGGACATGAATATCTCTATGGAACTAAAATGAGCCATCTTAGAGACAGTGCACTCCCAACACAAGGACCAGAGGATTCCACCAGACATTCCAACCTCTGAGAGTCCTTCCTCATAGAACAGCTGCCCTGGGAGGTACAGGGACAGTTCACCCTGCAGGCCAACTGCCTAGTGTGGCCACGCAGCTGAATGATTCAGATCAGAAGACATTTAAAAGGAGATCTATCGTAAATTGGGCCTTTGGGTGGGGTTCTGGCACTCATCTGGAAAACTTTCCCATGTCACCAACCTCTTCTATGCCAGGACAGCTTTTTCTGTGCCTGTGCCAAGTATCTGTGAGAATGACAATCGTCCCAAACTTGTCTCACATATGCTTTTTTGTTTCTTAATCTAAAAGGACCCCTCACAAAAGGCCTCTTCAATCATCCAATGTGAAATCTCCTAGAGAGTTGAAAGAGAAACTGAATTCCAGAGTTGAGGTACACCTGGACTGTGAGTCTGTTTTTGTGTTAGCATCTGTTTTAAAGGTTTTTCTACAAAATATTCCCAGAAGTATTTTTTCTTCAGATTCCATCATCACTAGGTCTATGTTTTGGATCAAGGAAATGATGCAGAGAAAATAAGTACAATTCAAAGGTTATTAGACCAGCTTCCAAGAACTAATGTTGTTATCTAAGGTAACCTTTTGGGGTGCTACACAACACTGAGCAACACTGCTCACCCAATCAGATGACTGCATTTAAGTTAGTGGAGTGTATAGCTCCAAGCATTCTTTGGCCTCCTACTTCCTCCAGCCCAGAACTGAAAAACAATTTATAAAAAAGGTTACTCTGCTTATTCAATTTCTGATTGAAATTGTGGTCAAATATTGGGAGCAGAAATCACTTCCCTCTTTGGAGAGGTTTCAGTGAGATTTGATACTAGAGAGAATGCCTCCAATATCTTTTGCTTACAAATGACTGACTTCCCTTTCTGACAGCTTGGAAAAATGGGCTGAATGTGGATGTTGATGTTCCATGCAGTGACTTGGTAAAGAACCTTGATAGGGGGAACAGAATCATGGACTGTGTCTTAACCATTAGTGATGATGACCTTGAACAGCCTGAGGTGGATGGTCTTTTAACTTTGACTTAGAAAGCTCTAAACATGAAGACATTCAAGTGGAATGGCCTCTTGTGTCCAAGAAGTGACCGTTACAGTACTGCACAGAGAGGCCACACTGCAGGAACATGTGGAGACCCTATCAGGCTGACCTCACCCAGCTGTCTGACCACAGCTGCAGCAAAAAGCCCAAGGCGACACCTGCATAGCTTGAAGCCTAGCATCAACTACCTAGATTCAATGCTTTGCTGTCTCATGCAGTTTTACCAGAAAAAGCTTCGCAAGTCCAGTCATGATGTAATTCTCTTAAAAAAGATGAGGAACATCTCAGGCAGAATTAACCCCTACAGGAATAGGGTAAGATGTATCTTAAACAGAGTTTAGTCACAGGCCCTAATATCAAAAAATATCTCACTAAGAAAAATGCTAAGATGAAAGCTTGTTTGGTAATGAAGGAAATCACGTGAAGCTTCTCTCTAAATGGAAGTTAGAGGCCATTTCTGTGGCATCTTGCAGTCACATGTCCTCACATGATCATCCCAGGAACTAGCCCTGTGACTCAGATAGACAAGGACATGCCCTTCCACGCACAAATGATGTCCTCAAGAGTTTAAAGAGGCAACAGCACTGCTCAGAGACCAACACTGATGGCCAGCCCTGCAAACTGATCTATCTCAGAAGGATATTCTTAAAGAAGCAAAACTAAGTACTGGACTGGTCCCTTGAATGGGGAAGATGATCGTCTAAAATAGCACAAGTCTTTGCAAATGGAAGGGCAAAAGCTTAGTAATCAGAGTTCAGTCATGGGGACTGAGGTGGGCAGGAGTAGTACCAAAAAGTAAAATGCTATGATTTTACCCTCCAGATTAACGTATACTTTCCCATCTGGCTCATCAGTGAGCTCCCAAGGCTGCTGCTTCTCAGATTGCTGAACATTCCGTCTTTACACCCATTAAAACTTCCTCTCCAATCGATTCCACTTTCAACCTCATAGCAAGGAGGGAAAACTTTCTTTTTACTTTGCAGTTCCAGTCTCGTTTCTGGAATGCTTTCTATCTCCACTGGGCAGACCAGCAGCTGCCTGGCTTTTACAAAAAAGTGACCCTGTAGAGTGTGATCCACAAATGCATTCTGTAACTCTTCACCTCAGCACATGGTTGAGAAATGGTTTGGCCAATTTGAAAAATTGGTACCACAAAAATTGACAATGGCATATAGATCAGAGGAAAATAAAATAGCTTCCCTAAAAGAACCCTTGGAGACACCTCCCCTTGGTTCTGGTATTCCAGAAGCCAACTCCCTGCAAGAGAAACAGAAAGATGCTCCTGAGGGCAACTGAAGGAATTGGAGCTGTGAAGACAGCCTGCAGTATAGCTCTTATCCCAGCCAAGACTCAGAGAAACACAATAGCTCTCCATTCAGCCTAGTGGAAGACACCTCAGCTTTGTATGAAGTTACATGATAAGGGAAAGAGTAGTGGGCAGTGCTCTCCTGGTACTTCAACTTGTTTGAGATCCTCACACAGCTTTTTGATTGTTGAAGATGTGTCTAGCTCAGACTCATGGCCTACAGTAGTTAGTGATGTTTGAAACAAAAATTCAACCAAAGACATTTAACCACAAGAATCTGATGTCTAGAGGAACAGAAATTGGGCTAATAATGACATCAAGATAATAATTATGACTTTTAAAAAAATAAAACACCAGAAGATTCCAACATGGCGGCCAGCAGGATGGCAGTGAAGGAGAATATGTGAGTATGTAAAGGAGTGAGAGGGGTGTGTGTGGACATCTGTGGTGTGTGTGTGGGTGAGTAAGGGACAGTTAGATCTCACAGGAGTCTCAGGGACTAGCAGAAAGGGCTCTCCTGGACACAGAGCCCCTACTACTGCAGTGGGCACTTCCAGACCCGTGAGGCTTGAGCCCAGAGCTCATGCCATCTTGAAGGGGGGAGCAACAGAGGCCAGGAGTTCAGCAACACCAACATCCAGACGGGCCCCAGACACCACCCAGCACCCACGCAAAGAGCTGCTCACCTGCCACCCCTTCAGTGAGTGGCGACCTACCTCACTGCCAGCTCCCAGTAGGGACCACAGGATAGAGAGACCATACATATTATGCCTCTCTGCCTGAACACCCAGACCTGGCACTTCAGGATCCCAAGCATGCCACCACCTGGTCCCGGTGTCAGCACCCCACGTGCCAGCACCCCATGTACTAGGACCTAGCTTGCCTGGACACTGTGTGCCCATTCCCCACACATGGAACCAGAGCTTCAGGGACCCTGCATCCCCAGCCCCAGCGCTCCTCATAGCCTCATGCCTGGCCCAGTGCTTCAGAAACCTGTGTGCACCCGGTGACTGGGCACTCAGACTTGGTGCTTCAGGGAGCTCCATGTGCCAGTGCCCAGTCTCTGCACCACCACCCCACACACCTTGTCACAGCATTCTTGATCACCAGACCCAGAACTGGTGTCTCAGGGACCTGTGCACCCAAAGCCACTGGGTCTGGTGGCACACGCCCAGACCCAGTTATTCAGGACCCCCATGCGCCAGGACCTGTCTCACCAAGACACTGTGCATCTGTTCCTCGTGCCTGTAATCGGTGATTCAAGGACCATGCGTGCCTGGCCCCAGCGTGCCCATGGCACCGGGAATCAGCACTTCAGAGACCCTGCAGGAGTCACACACCAGAAGAAATGAGCACATGCCCCCGCTGACCCCAGGCACCTGCATAGGACAACTGAGGAACAGATTCACAGGGGAAAAGAATACAACTCAGAGCAGAGACAAAGATGTAAGATTTGAGGTAAACCAAGACTCTAGGTTAAGGAGTCCTGGGCCATTGGATCACTAAGGGCTTCAAGTATTCAGGCCTCAAGCAGGTTGCCCAGGGCCAGAAAGTGACAGCAACTCATAATACAAAGAAACAAATACAAAGAGACTGCAAAAATGGGGAGACAAAGAAACAACCCCCAAAGGAAAGAAAAGGAGGAATCATCAGAAATGGAACTAAATGATATTAAGGCAAGCAATATGTCAGAGAAAGAATTCAGAGTAAGGGTCACACAGTTCCTAAACCGGCTATGTGAGAAAATCCACAACATATATGTAAGAACTAAGAGGAAATGAAGAAAGATAAAGCTACAATAAAAAACACAATGGAATATTTTCAACAGTAGATTAGAAGAAGCGGAAAAAAGAATCAATGAGTTGGAAGAGAGGGCAAAAAAACACACCCAATCTGAACAGCAATTGGAGAAAACAATAGAAAACAGGAGGAGAGCTTTGAGACAACATGAAATGAAGCAAAACCCATATAATAGGGGTGCCAGAAGGACAAAAGGAGCAAGGATTAGAAAACCCATTTGAAGAAATAATGAAAGAAAATTTTCATGACTTGGGGACAAAAAAAGTTACATAAGCACAGAGTGCTAAACAAGATGAACTCAAAAGCCCCACACCAAAACACATCTTAATTACAATGGCAAACATTAACAACAAAGAGAGAATCTTAAGGGCTGAAAGAGAGAGAATCTAATGGGATCTCCCATTAGATTATCAAAAGATTTCTCAACAGAAACACATCAGGCCAGAAGGGAGTGGAATGAAGTATACAAAGTGATGCAAAGCAAGGGACTGAATCCAAGAATAATATACCCAGCAAGGCTATCATTCAAAATTGAAGGGGAAATCAAGAGCTTTGCAGACAAAAAAAAGGCTGAGGGAGTTTGTCACTACCAAGCCAGTAATGCAAGAAATGCTAAAGGAACTGTTGTAAAAAGAAGAAATAGAAAGGGAAGAAGGAACACAGGCATAAATAATAAAAATGGCTACAAACAAGTACTTATCCTATATAATAAAAGTCTAATATGCTAAATGTCCAGTCATCCATTCAACCAATCAAAGCATAATATGCTAATGATATGCTAAGGCCACTCAACCGCTCACTATGACATACACTGACCACGAGGGGGCAGACGCTCCGACTGGTAGGTTAGCTTGCTGCTGGGGTCTGGCAGATTGGGAATGATGAGATGGGCTGGACATGCCTGGAGCCTTCCTGCAGTCCCTTCCAGGATGGCCAACCTCCCATAGTCCAGAGCATGCACCGGTGGGGTCCCTCAGCCTGGCCTTCACCCTCTCACAATTCAGGACCCCTTGGGGGATGTTGGAGAGTCAGTTTCAGCCTGATCCCACAGGCCAGGCCAAGGAACCCCAATGGTGCATGAATCCGTGCACCGGGCCTCTAGTCAATAATAACCTTAAATGTAAATAAATTAAATGTTCCAATCAAAAGACACTGGGTGGCTGAATGGATAAGAAAACATGACTCATATATTCACATTCTACAAGAGGCCCATCTCAGAACAAGAGATTCACACAGACTGAAAGAGAAAGGATGGAAAAAAATTTTAGGCAAATGGAAATGAAAAAGAAAGCTAGGGTAGCAATATTTAACCTGACAAAATAGAGCTCAAAGTGAAGGCCATAATAATAGATAAGGAAGGCCATTTTATAATACTGAAGGGAGAAATTCATCAAGAGGCTATAACTCTGGTAAATATATATGCACCCAATGCAGAAGCACCCAAATACATAAAAGTACTTCTGGAAGACGTAACGGGAGAGATCAACAACAATTCAATCATAATATGGGACTTTATTAACCCACTGACATTACTGGATAAATCTTCTAGACAAAAAATCAACAATGAAACAGCAATTCTAAACAACTCACTATATAAGATGGAATTAATGGACATCTTCAGAACATTTCACCCCAAAGCTACAGAATATACATTCTTCTCAAGTGCACATGGGACATTTTCAAAGATAGACCAAATATTGGGATGCAGGTTAAGTACCTACATATTGCAGAAGATTAAAATAATATCAAGCATCTTCTTGGATCACAAAGTCATAACATTAGAAATCAACTGCAATAAAAGCAATAACAAAAAATCAAACACTTGGAGGCTAAGTACCATGCTATTAAACAATTATTGGGTTACCAAGGAAATTAAAGAAGAAATAAAAAGCATCCTGGAAACAAATGACAATAAAAACACAACAATCCAAAAATCTATTGGACACAGTGAAAGCAGTCCTGAGAGGGAAGTTCATAGCTCCAAAAAATTACCTCAAAAAAAAAAAAAAAACCCACAAGAAAAAATGGTAATAAATTATCTAACCCTACAACTTAAAGAATTAGAAAGAGAGTAACAGGAAAAGCCCAGAGTAAGCAAAAGGAAGGAAATAATAAAGATCATAATGGAAATAAATGACATAAAGAAACAAATACAAAAGATCACAAAAATCAAGAGCTGGTTGTTTGAAAGGATAAAAAAGATTGATGAACCTCTAGCCAGGCTTACCAAGAAGCAAAGAGAGAGGATCCAAATACATAAAATCATAAATGAGGAGAAACCAAGATGGCGGCATAGGTAAACACCTATACTGCTTCCTCAGACAACAATTTCAAAACTGCAACTGGAAGACAGAGCAGACATCGTCCAGAACCACTGGAAAGCTGGCTGAATGGAAATTCTACAACTAGAAAGAAAGATAAAAGGACACTGAGACCCAGAGGAGCTGTGGAGGACAGAGGTGCAGAGACCCACGAGCGCGGAAAGGGCGGGTGGCTGAATACATGGCTGGCTTACTTGAGAGGGCGGGCAGCAAGTGCGTGGCTAGCTGTCTCGTTTGGGAGGGGGAAAAAACCTCCCGACTGCACTGAAATCCAGTTCCGGGTGAGACTTTGGGACCCAGACTCATTTGGGGAGAAACTGGACTGTCTGGCAGCGGGTGAAACTCAAGGGCAGCCATCTCTCAGAGGTGCGTGCAGCCATTGCCATGGGACACTGAGACACAGGAGTCTTGTAGGGTGGGGCTGACGGGAAACCAAGGCTGTCTGCTCAGCCATGAGACTCCGCCCCATCCAAGTTGAGCACAGAAGCTCTCCCAGCGGAGACACAGCTCATCCTCACAGCCAATTGGCCTGTAGGTCAACTCCCGCCAGTGATACTAACAACAATCTAGGCTTAACTACAACAAGACTGCACACACAGCCCACAAAGGGCTGCACCAAGAGTGTCCACCTCAGGTAACTGGGGAGGCTGAACCACTGGGCCCTGCTAGGACACCTAGCACACAAAGAAACTCCATCAACTCAGAGAAGCAACCAAAATGTGGAGACTAAGAGGCAGGTCACAAATGAAGAAAATGGAGGAAAGTAAACAACTGGATATAGAGTTCAAAATCATGGGTATAAGGTTTTTCAAGAATTTCCTAGAAAAGGCCAATAAATTTAATGAGACCCTCGAGGATATGAAAAAGAATCAACTAGAAATTAAGCATACACTGACTGAAATAAAAAAATATTATACAGAGACCTAAAAGCAGACTAGAGGATTGCAAGAACCAAGTCACAGATTTTGAAATACAAAGAAGCAAAAAAACACTCAACCGGAAAAGCAAAAAGAAAAAAGAATCCAAAAAGTTGAAGATAGTGTAAGACGCCTCTAGGACAACTTCAAGCATACCAACATCCAAATTATGGGGGTCCCAGAAGAAGAGAGAGAGCAAGATACTGAAAACCTATTTGAAGAAATAGTGAAAGAAAACTTCCCCACCTGGTGAAAGAAATAGACTTACAAGTCCAGGAAGCGCACAGAACCCCAAACAAAAGGAATCCAAAGAGGACCACATCAAGACACATTATAATTAAAATGCCAAGAGCAAAAGACAAAGAGAGAATATTAAAAGCAGCAAGAGAAAAATAGTTAGTTACCTACAAGGGAGCACCCATATGATTGTCAGCTGATTTCTCAACAGAAACTATGCAGGCCAGACGGGAATGGCAAGAAAATTCAAAGTGATGAATATCAAGAAACTACAACCAAGATTATTCTACCTACCAAAGCTATCATTCAGAATTGAAGGTCAGATAAAGAGCTTCACAGGTAAGAAAAAGCTAAAGGAGTTCATCACCACCAAACCAGAATTATATGAAATGCTGAAAGGTATTCTTTAAGAGAGGAAGAAGAAGAAAAAGGTAAAGATAAAAATTATGAGCAACAAATACATATCTATCAACAAGTGAATCTAAAAACCAAGGGAATAAAAAATCTGATGAACAGAATAAACTGGTGAATATAATAGAATCAGGGGCATAGAAAGGGAGTGGACTGACAATTCTTGGGTTAAAAGGGGAGTGGGGGGTGCGGGAAGAGACTGGACAAAAATCATACAACTATGGATGAGGACAGTGCGGGGAGGTAAGGGCAGAGGGTTGGGTAGGAACCTGGTGGAGGGGAGCTATGGGGGGAAAAAGAGAAACAATTGTAATAATCTGAACAATAAAGATTTATTAAATTAAAAAAAATCAGAAATGAAAGCAGTGAAGTAACAACTGACCCCACAGAAATACAAAGGATTATAATACACACACACACACACACACACACACACACACACACACACACTATGTATATATATATATATTTTTATTTTTTTCTTTATGTCAACTTTTTTTATTTTTTTCTTATGAACAACTATATGCCAACAAACTGGACAACCTATTTGTTCCAAATGATTCATGGTTTACAGGTAGTTTATATCTCATAAGTCTATTTCATAGGCATGGACATTTTCCCTCTCACCTTAAAGTCTCCTGGACTACGCCTTTGCCAACCCATTTGAAATGATAGTCAGGAATGGATATGCATCTTCCTTCATTTTAACTTATAAGAAGTTGCTTATAACCCATTGGTTCTCTTTAGTCCACCATCAGATGGACCTTTCTCCCACAAAGTAGCTTATTCCAAATTGTTTTTCTGAGCCAGTAGTAAACTTTCATGTCAAGTGATCTTTCCCTGTTGTCCTAAATGTTGCATTTTTCAGTTATAGGGAAAAGAGTAATGTTCTCTGTAAGATACAAGAAGTTTTCTCAGTATTCCCTATTCATGCTCCCTACCTCTAGGTACATGGACCTCTTTGCCCTAAGCACTATATAATCAGTTTTTAGAACTCTGGGTCCAAAGAACTCCCTTATGACTCTGGGCATCTCAGCCACAGATGTGAGGTAGATGTAACCAACCATTCCTACAGTCAGACTCCTGAGTGCCCATATGCATCCCTTAGGGCAATGGTCGGCAAACTCATTAGTCAACAGAGCCAAATATCAACAGTACAACGATTGAAATTTCTTTTGAGAGCCAAATTTTTTAAACTTAAACTTCTTATAATGCCACTTCTTCAAAATAGATTCGCCCAGGCCGTGGTATTTTGTGGAAGAGCCACACTCAAGGGGCCAAAGAGCCGCATGTGGCTCTCGAGCCGCAGTTTGCCGACCACGGCCTTAGGGCAATACTAGCGTGTCAACTGCAAGTTGAGAGTGAAGCTTTCCTGCTTGCAGTGCCTTTCTAGGAGAAATTTCTTCTCAACTTAACAAAATAATAGTTCTAGCCCTTCCTCCCATATTGATGAGTAGAAAATCACCCACCTACTTGGCAACATAGAAAAAATTGATTATGAAGTTCTTTAACCATTTCTATGCTCTGTTTTCCCTTAGATACTCTTGTAATACTTAATGTGAATAGTTTAATATTGTAAAATATATATATTTTAATCTTTATTGTTGATAGTATTACATATGTCCCCTTTGTTCCCCCATGGGCCCCTTCTAGTCTACCCCCACACCCCACCCCAGGCCTTTACCACCCTATTGTCTGTGTCCATGGTTATGCATATAGGCATACAAGTTCTTTGAACTCTTTCCACCCACAGACCTACCCTCTCCTTTCCTCTGAGATTCTCCAGAATTTTCCATGCTTTTATGTCTCTGGATCTACTTTGCTCAACAGTTTATTTTGTTCATTTGATTCCACACACGAGTGAGAAAATGTTGTAAAGTATTACAATGTATGATGTGAAAAATATGTCATGTTTTTATACCCTCTTAACTTATAATATATTATACTGATGGTTTATCTAAAATGTTTTGATTTGTATATCTTGACAAACTTTACTACCAGATGCTATGCAATAAACGTGCATTTTTGTACTTGCAGAAGCTGCTGCTTATTATTAAAGTTGATTGATTTTCAAGACACTGGTAATGGATAAGTTTGAAGTCCATACTGTCTACTATTAGATAAAATAGCATTATCCAGAGTTTAAAAAATAAAAGAAAGAAATCCATACTTATGGACTTGTATGTCATGGAAATCCACCAAATTCAAAACTAGAGTGTCAGTTAAAAAAATTAAGTGCAAGGATCTCCTGTATCTATTTACTTTGTCATACTACAAAGTATCTTTTTATAGGGTCAAAATGATTTTTAAAATAACACCCAAAATTACTTCAGTTAAAAAAAATGGTAGCAACACCAAATTGAATTGGATATTTAGTGTAAACTTAGCTTTAAAATCCAACTATTTTAATGATCTATGTAAACATTGCCTCTAAAAACCTACAAGTTTAAAATAAAAATTCTAGCACAAAAATAGAGTAAACAACTCAAAAAATTCACTTTTTGTTAATCTCATTATCACCTCCCCATCACCACCCTCGTTAGAATTTCTGTTAAATTGACAGAAGTGTGCCAAGGCAAACATATATGTTTTCCAATACTTTGCTCATAATGAGCCTGAGTTTCTGTATTTAGCCAAAACTAACTGAATAAAGTCACTGTGATAATATATTTCTTAGGTTTGACTTTCACAATTTGAGAATTGGTGAAAAATAGTACAATTTAGTAAAGCTAGTGGGAAGTATGAGTGTGTGTGTGTGTGTGTGTGTGTGTGTGTGTGTGTGTGTGTTTAGAAGGCAGTAATGCTGTCAATCAGAGCGGTGCCAGAGTCCTTCTCAATTCTCTCTGGAAAAGGGCTAATTAATATATCCAAGGGCAGGCCTCAAATCAGTTATGTTCGACAGAGATTTGGAGAATAGAGGAGGAGTAGAGTTTATAAGGATTCTGAGAAGCATGTGTAGTTTGAAAAATGATACTTAATAAACCTACATCTTCTGAGTTTGTATAAGGCTAGTCAGATTCTCTCTGGCTGGTAGGGTCACATGGAATATAAAGCAGTGTAGGAGAATGGTTCCCAAAACAATGAGAATACCTACCTTACACGTTATGTTTTATAATTTATTGTAAACTTTTTATGTGTCCCTGTTACCTTTCAGATGCTTGAAATCGCTTGGATGGGGCATGACTTTTACTTTCTACTGACAAATAAGGCTTGAATACAAGTATCCTTCTTGAGATAATTTGTACCTCCAGGAAGTGTGATTTAAACTCACACTACCAGGCTGTTAAGGTCTTTCTTAAGCATAACATTATAAGGTGAAGGTAGGGAGAGTGGTGGAAGCCAGAGGAAGAAATGAGGGAGGCTCCTTGCATAGAGGCTAAGGATGGGGAGGAGGAATGGAAACCTGGAAGCTAGTACCCAACTACCTCAAGATGAGCCTATCTGACTGGATAAGCATTCAACAGGGCCTGTGCCTGCTTACCTTTTAGGACCTTTCTTGGTAGTCCCAGAATCAGAGCAATACTGAAGGGGGTTCTTTAAAATGGGCCAGAGATGCCCCGGCTGGGTAGCTCAGTTGGTTAGAGCATCAAACAGAAACAACAAGGTTGCAGATTTGATCCTGGATCAGGGCACATGCAAGAAGCAAAGAATGAATGCATTAATAAGTGGAACAACATTGCGCTCTCTCTCTCTCTCTCTCTCTCTCTCTCTCTCTCTCTCTCTCTCTCTATCTCTTTGCCTCCCACCCCTGAGGGCTCCTGGACTGTGAGAGGGGGCAAGCCTGGCTGAGGGATGCCCCCTCCAGTGCATGAATTTTCATGCACCAGGCCTCTAGTCATGTTATAAAGGAAAAAGAGGTGGTTGGGCCTGATCTCTCCTGTGAGTCAAAGGCAGTCGAGATTTTGAAGGAGACAGCCAAGAGGGGTTGTTTTAGGCCATGTGAAGGAAATATTCCCCATGATAAGGAGAATAAGCATGGCCCATGAGGTTAAGAGTGAGTGACACACCACAAGTCAAAGGTGACTGTTTAGGGCAGGCATCCCACTGCTAAATAAATCCCCATGAGAAATGAGGGGCGACCTTCTGGATTGGGTGTCCCAATTCCAGAAAGACCCGAGGCCAAATGACAGAGGAGTCTTCTGGCCTAATGCTAGGACTTTTGAGACCAGAGGACTTTTGAGAAGTCAGTGAGAGTAAGTGGGCAGAAGACTTGAGACTAGGGAAATTGTGGAATGTCACTCACCTAGAGAAGATTGGCCAGTGTGGGATGGAGGGTCAGCAATGCAGAAGAAGGGGTTCCTGATCTGGCATCCTCTTTAGCTGGGTAGGAAGGGAGGCCTAATCGAGGCAGGCAATCATGTCACCAAGTATGATTCAGAAGTAAGCCCAGATTGAATTGATCCTGCCTACTGCTCTCTGAGTAGCAAATTCAGGGTGATCAAAGTGGGGGCAATGGCTCCCCTTTCCTGTGGAACCCTCCCGGGTTTCAACACCAAATGTTAGGGTTGCCAAAGGAGAAACACATGAGGCCAAAGTGTTAAATAATTATAAGTTTATTAGGTCATCAGGAGATCAGATGGGCTGAGCTTCAAAATGGCACCAGCACCCAGGGATGGGGAGTCAGAGGTTTTTAAAGGACTCTAGCTGTTTTTTGTTGTTGTTTCTCTTTTTGCAGGGAACTCTCTGGGTGGGTCCAGATCCTGGGAAAATCAAGAGGGGAAAGAAAATAGTCTTAGCAAGTGGAATATGTTCTAAGCAAAAGGAAATGTTGGTTTTGAAGTGGTCTAAAGGGCAGTATCCAGGGAAGGTGATATCAGTTCAATTATTACACCTCAGCATTTTGAATATGATTTCCCCATTTTCTCCTTGCATCTGATATTGATGTGAAAGCTGTTAGTAATATGGCAGTTTTCTTTCTTTGTAAGTGATGTATTTTGCAGTGAGCTTTTACATCCTTAATACTATAAAAATTTGCTACAACAGGTATTTTTCTCAATTTCTCTTTTCTCCTGGAGCTAAAAATTAGATCTTTCATTGGAACTCCATGTCTTAATATTTAAAATACCATTTAGCTGAGAATTTCTTAGCTGACTTCAATATCACTTATTAAATTAGCTGTGTCTATTTCAATATTCAACCCATTTGTTAACTTGAATTTTCCCCAAATCATGTCTAATTGGATCTTTCTATTTCCCTTTCTCATGTTAAAAGAGATACTTCTAGGATTAAATGTGTGTGTGTGTTTTTGTTTTGTTGTGTTGTGTTTTATTTTGTTTTTTACCCTTCTCTCAATTTTATTGTAAACATAAAACTGTATTAGGAAAAATAAAGTCTTTTTTCTTAAAAGTAGATAGTATAACCCAGTTAATAAATCAAGTGGAAATATTAAAAATACACTTTTTAAATGAACATAATCTTTTAAGATTAGGTGTCAATTTCAGTTATCTGTGGTCTTTTTAGGTTGAATTTATTGGAGTAACATCTATACTAATAAAAGAGTAATATGCAAATTGGTTGGGATGCCCTCATGCAACGACCAAACAGCAGGCTGTGTGGGGCAACCAGGCTGGCAGGGGTGGGCAGTGAGGGGCGACCAGGCCAGCATGCAGGGGGGGGGCAGTTGGGGGTGACTAGGCCAGCAGGGGGGCCAGTGAGGGGCAACCAGGCCAGCAGGGGGGCAGTGAGGGGTGACCAGGCAGATGGGGGGGGGGGCAGTGAGGGGCAACCAGGCCGGCAAGGAGTCAGTGAGGGGCGACCAGGCCAGCAAGGGGGGCAAATGGGGGTGACCAGGCCAGCAGGGGGGCAGTTAGGGGCAATCAGGCCAGCAGGCAGAGATGGTTAGGAGTGATCAGGCTGGTGGGGGGGGCAGTTAGGGGCAATCAGGAAGGCAAGCAGAGGCCATTAAGGGCAATCAGGCAGGCAGGCAGGTGAGCAGTTAGGAACCAGTTGTCCCGGATTGTGAGAGGGATGTCCCATATTGGAGAGGGTGCAGGCTGGGCTGAGGGGACTCCCCCCCACCATGCATGAATTTCGTGCACCAGGGCTCTAGTCCTCTATAAAAAAAAAAGCCTAATATGCAAATCAACCAAAAGGCAGAATGACCGGCCAAACGACTATTCGCTATGACGTGCACTGACTACCAGAGGGAAGATGCTCAATGCAGGAGCTGCCCCCAGCCCACAAGTCCCAGGTTAGCCAAGGCGGGCACCAGTGGGGGACCCCCAATTGCCCCACTGGTTGCCCCACAGATTGGCCCTGATTGCCCGCCAGGCCTAGGGACCCTACCCGTACATGAATTTCGTGCACTGGGCCTCTAGTTAGTTAATAAAACCATAAAGATTTCAAGTATAATACTCAACAAAACATCTGCACACTGCATCAGGCACTAACCAGTTAAAGTCAAGTCTCTTTCAGTCCCCATTTGTCCCTTCCTTGCCCACTTTCACTTTACCCATCCCCCTTTTCCTCTATCATCAACTGCTGTCTATGCCTATGTGTCATATTTTTGCTTAATCCATACAACTTTTTCACCCAATTCCCTCCCATCTGACAGCTATGTATCTATGCTTCTGATCCTACTTTGTTTGTTAAATCATTTTTAATTGATTATGTTACGTGGAGTTGGGCAAGCAGAATCTCCCTCTGTGGGTTCTTGTCTGATGAAGTTTAAAGAATAAATTAGTGGACTAAAGATTTTAAATAAAAATGTGGAAGTAAGTCTATCATCAACAAATCAACAAATGACAACTGCTGGTGAGGATGCGGAGAAAAAGGAACCCTTATGCACTGCTGGTGGGAATGCAGACTGGTGCAGCCACTGTAGAGAACAGTATGGAGTTTCCTCAAAAAACTAAAAATGGAACTCGCATTTGACCCAGTTATCCCACTTCTAGGAATATATCCCAAGAAACTAGAAACATGAATCAGAAAGGATATATGCACCCCTATGTTCATAGCAGCACAATTCACCATAGCTAAGATGTGGAAACAACCTAAGTGCCCATCAGCAGATGACTGGATTAAAAAACTGTGGTACATCTACACAATGGAATACTATGCTGCAGTAAAAAAGGAGTTCTTACCATTTGCAACAACATGGATGGAGATGGAGAGCATTAGCTAAGTGAAATAAGCTAAATATCAGAGAAAGATAAATATCACATGATCTCACTCATATGTGGAATATAATGAACAACATAAACTGATGAACAAAAACAGATTCAGAGACAGAGAAACATCAATCAGAACGTCAAACCTCAGGGAAGGTAGGGGACAGTGTGGGTAAGGGGGAGAGATCAACCAAAGGACTTATATGCATGAATATAAGCCTAATCAATGGACACAGACAACAGGGGAGTGGGGGCATAAATGGGGGGGGGGGAGTAATGGGGGAATAAGGACACATATGTAATACCTTAATCAATAAAGAAATTTAAAAAAAAATGTGGAAGTTTATTGGAAGCATATGACAACTCCCCCTGGGCAGGGGTTCCCAATTGGGAACAGCCTGCTTGCTCTCTCTCTAAAATGGGAAACACTCTAAATCCTGTTCTGAGTCCCTTTATCTTCGGTTTAAATATGCTGGCAGCTCTTTGTCTGAACATTACCCTTTCTAATTGGACCTTTTCTTAATTTATGACCCCTGTGCCTCCCTAATTGGTCATTCTCCTGCATAGTATCAGTTTCAAAGGTCAAAGCCCACCTGATGCCCTCTCTTTCTCTCCCCCTTATCTTGCAACATTCCTCTATCCCCTGAATACATGACTTCCTCTTGTACTGGTCATATTTCTCTATCCTCTGTGAAAGAATATCTTCCTCTTGTAACATTTCTTTATCCTCTGTGAAAGTAAGTTAAGCAGTCTGGTGTCTTGGAGCTGTCTCCTTCCCTTCACATATGCATTCCTCTCCCATGGATCCCCCCTTTCCCTAAAACTACCTGTCCTGTCTCTAAAATTCATTTCAATTAGATTCCACATATAAATGAAATTATATGGTATTTGCCTTTCTCTTTCTGGCTTTTTTCACTAGCATAATAATTCCATTATGGGTTGGCTTTCTTAAAGTGTTCTGGATACTTTTATATATTAATTCACTTAATCCTCTCTTTAACTTTATGAAGTAAATATTATTAATCCTCCTTTAAAGATGACTAAAATAAGTTAATGACTGAGGTAAAATGTTATTCAAGGCCATGGATCTAGTACATTTGGAAGCCAGGACACAATCCTATAGAGCCCCCTTTCTTCCCAATGAATTCGTCACACAAGTTTCATGCTCATTGCTTGCTCCTGAAAGTCATTATCCCAATATCTGCTAGCTTGCCCACAGTGGATGGCATTGCCACATCCACACAGTTGTTTGCGGTCTTAATTGCCTGTGTAACTTCCTGATCCCTATGCATACCCAGGTTATGAAAGGGCACCTGGGTTGCAGCTACCTGTCCTCTGTAAATCTTTCAATGAGTCACCATTTCTAGAACAAGAACTCGTGTTTTCAAAGTTAGCTTTACATTGGTTAGAAGAAAATCCTACTATTTTGTAAACTTTAAATATGTAGTATACATGTTGAAGAGGAGGAAATCATTAGTTAGACCTTAGGTTTTACTACTTAATTTATACTATATCTACTTGGACTGTTTGAAATTCACAAATCTTAATCCTGCATCTGGGAGATGGGGGACGTTTTTTTATTTTTATTTTTTGAAGTGTAATGGACCCACTGACCTCAGAAAGCTTTCACCAAATTTACATTGATGGAATTAAACCTTTTTGTGCTTCAATAGCTATATGTTTATACATAATTATAATGCAAAAACAGATTTATTTCTATACACACCCATGAAGGAAAGCAGTCTTCTATCAAATGGAGAAGATCAAGATTCTTAAGTAGCTGATTATGGGACCTACTATAATAGGAAGACTTGTTGCCTTCAGATATTAGGTCTATTTACCTAACACTTCACCAGGCTTTTTAAGTAGGTCTTTCTCCTCCTGGTTCATGTTCTCTAATTCCTTATAACATTCTATCCGGAATTGCAGGTAGTTTGTGTTTTTATTCTGTTCATCCAGGAACTTCCCAAAGAAGTTTAAGACCTACAGAAATAAACAGGGGAAGGCCTTTAGAAACCTTGTCGCAACAGGAGGCAATCAAAAATCTTCCTACCCAAATTGTAGCTCATAGACCTGCAGTCTTAGGAGCTTATTAGAAACACAGAATCTCAAGTCACACACCATTCCCACTAAATCAGAAAGCGTATTTTAAGAAAGGACCAGACCAGTGGTCAGCAAACTCATTAGTCAACAGAGCCAAATATCAACAGTACAATGATTGAAATTTCTTTTGAGAGCCAATTTTTTTAAACTTAAACTTCTTCTAACGCCACTTCTTCAAATTAGACTCGCCCAGGCCGTGGTATTTTGTGGAAGAGCCACACTCAAGGGGCCAAAGAGCCACATGTGGCTCGCGAGCCGCAGTTTGCCGACCACTAGACTAGACAGTTGATATGCACATAGAAGTTCAAAGATCACTGATCTAAGACATTCAAGACCTCCAGGTGAGTACCAATATCCACTTCCAATGAGTATGAGTGTTAGGGCATCTCATTAAAAGTACAGATTAATTTAGCCGAAACCGGTTTGGCTCAGTGGATAGAGCGTCGGCCTGCGGACTCAAGGGTCCCGGGTTCGATTCCGGTCAAGGGCATGTACATTGGTTGCGGGCACATCCCCAGTGGGGGGTGTGCAGGAGGCAGCTGATCGATGTTTCTCTCTCATCGATGTTTCTGGCTCTCTATCCCTCTCCCTTCCTCTCTGTAAAAAATCAATAAAATATATTTTAAAAAAAGTACAGATTAATTTAAACAAGCTACTACTGCAGTGGTTTCCCACCCTGTGTGCTTTTTTTTTTTTTTTTTTTTTAATGACATAGAGATTTCAAGTAGGTGCCCAGACCCGATTCCCAAAGATTGAGATGTAAGTGGAATAAGGCTCAGGAGTTTGTATCTCTTCAGAGCTCCCAAGTCACTCCAATATGCATCTAGGATTGATAACTTTTGTATAAAGGCATTTTCCTCACTTTGCTTTCCTGAGATACTAAGGGTTTAGTTAGAAAGGAGTTACCATCTCGAGCTGGAGTGTTCACCATTAACCAGGAAGATTTCAGAGAAGTCTGTAGAATAATAAGTCATCATTAACATCACTTTTGTAGGGACCATGTAGGACAGTGGTTCACAAAGTGTGGCCCCTGGTGAGCAAGCAGCAGCATAACCTGAAAACGGGTTAGAAATGCAAATTCTGGGACACCACATGAAAGCCATTGAATCAGAAATTCTGGGGGGTGGAACCTCGCAGGTTATTTGAGTAAGCCCTCCATGTGATTTTGGTACCCATTAACATTTAAGCAATCCTTGTCTAGATTCAAGAGCCAGCAACAAAAGTCATTTTGCTTAATTATCCAGAGCACATTTTGCCTGGGAAATCTTCCTCATTTTGTGATGAGTTGCATTCCTTCTTACCAAGGCACCTACTTCTCCCACCTCCAATCTACTCCCAGAAATAGGTTCATATAATTCCTTGGGGGAAAGCAAGCACATGTTGGATAACCCACTGCATTAGATCCACTTCCCAGAAGCAAGTCATAATTCAGAGGTGAAAGATGACATTGCTTTCAGGACCAGTTACTAACAACTTACACCATATTCTTTTTTGGAAGAAGCTGTGGTCTTCAGGTCTACCAGAAGTTTGGTTAACTGGTTCTCCAATTCCAGACCATACTCTAGAGCTTTTATGCCGGTTTGCCAGTTATCTATCTCAGGCCTCTGTTGGGAAGAAACAGGGAAGTCACCTGGGGCACAGTTTTCTTACATCCAACTTTTTGGGTCTCATTATGTCTAGGTTTGTATGACCTAATGCTTTCTAAATTTTGTGTCACAATGGAATTAACCTAACATCTTAAATCCTGATGTCTGGATTTCAGCTACAGACATTGTGACTTAATTGGCATGGAGTGCAACCTCAGCATCAGGATTTTAAAAGCTCCCCTATGCTTACAAAGCATGAGTAAGAACAGCTTCATGCACTATTCCATTAACTTTCGAATTCCTTGATGGTGGTTTAATTACATGATAACCAGACATTACTAATTCTCTTCATAAAGCTGGAGTTAAAAGAACCCCTCAGATAAGTAGCCATGTTTCTAGATGTCATACCCCCACTAAGGATTAGATGAGTCCTACTAAGTGTCCATCCCCGTGAAAAAGAATTTGTTTCATTACATGGAAGAGATAGCCATTTCAAATACCAGGCTGTGCATCAGACTTAGACTAAAGATATGATAGAGGATGCTAACTTTTCTAGAAGTAACCATTCGAGTTGTGCTTCTCAATCTGCCCCAGAGCATTAGAGTCACCTGGGGAGCTCGTTAAAATAAAGCTTCCCTGGGCCCCACCCCTAGAGCATCTGATTCAGTTTGTCCATGAATTTGCATTTCTGATGATTTCCCAGGTGATGCTGATGCTCCTGGTACAGAGACCACACTAGTTGTGGCCCATTGAGAAAACTTAAGCAACTACTTAGTATCTGCAATTTACTCAACATGATATGAAGAGGCTACAAAGAAGACAGATGCTTACCCTCAAAGTCAGTTTCTATAATCCTGTGTATAATATGGGTAATCCAACAAGTTAGGTGGCACACAATAGTTTAGTTCTCTCGACCCAGCAGAGGACCCATTAAAATCATTATGACAAATTACATAGTCACCTTAATCACAGGAAGGCAGATTTTACTCCCACATTCTTGTAGATATTTTAGAAATTGCTTTCCATTTTCCCTCTTCATATCAGCTTGGTCTTCAAAGAAATCAGCCAAAAAAGGTTCTACTGAGTCTTCAGTGGAATTACAGGCCTGGTACAGGGGTGAGAATAGGGAGGAAATGGAGGTGAGACAAGCTGATTTTTAAGGCTGGAAATCTGACACAAACTCACTTTGTTGTCTCTGTGGTTGTCCCAAAGAGACCATTCAGGCTGGGGTCCTTGGTTTACCCTTTGACTTCCAAAAGGCCCCAGCTGTTATTCAAACCCAGGCTACCTCAAAGAAAAGCCACCCAGATTTTAACATGCTGGGGCCTAATCTTTGGCTATTATGGCCTTTAATGATCATATTTGTGAACCCCACATGCTAGCACTTACATTCAGTAACACTGTAAACACAGGAAAACTCCAGTAAAATTTAAATGCCATTTTGCCAGGCTGGCATGTCTCAGTGGTTGAGCATCAACCTATGAATAAGGAAGTCACGGTTCAATTCCTGAGCAAGGCACATGCCAGGGTTGTGGGCTCAATTCCCCAGTGTTGTGTGTGGAGGAGGCAGCTGATTAATGATTCTTTCACATCATTGATGTTTCTATCTCTCTCTCCCCCTCTCCCTTCCTCTCTTGAATCAATAAAAATATATTTAAAAAATAAAATTAATTAATTAAATGACATTTTAAAGTCAATCTTTTTTCATCAATCCTAACACATCTACATTAACTCTAAAATAGAATATGGGTGAAAATTATTCAGTCTGCCACCAGTGTCTGATGCCCATAGTTTTGGCAACCCACTGGAAAGAACTGTGATTCTCCCTATCATAGCCCATAGTTTGCAATTACAGCTCTAAATCATTAGGCCACAAAGCAGCAAAATCCAAACCACTATATTGCTATTTCATCTATCATCACACCATAACCACCATTCTAAGAAGACACAGGATATATCAGAGCTGAAACCTTCCTCCTGTTGACTCAAAAACCCACACTAACCATAGATAAGTAAGCATCACTGACGTGCAGCTCATAAGACGCCAAGTGATTAACAGCTATACTACACTCGTCAGAGAGCAATTGCTTGGCTGCCATCTCAGCTTTAGAGAAAACCAGGCATAAAAAGTGCTGTGCTACATAGTAACAGACTTCTTAAATACTAGTAGGCAAATAGCCACTTTCATACAGCTGAAAACTAGATGAAATTCCATCCAGCTGTGATTAACAGCTACTCATTTATGAATGAGGACATTGTTTCTGCATGAAAGAACCAATCTCACCAGAGAAAAAGATGTGTATGGGGAGGGAGGGGGAAATTATTTCTCCTTAATATACCAGCCAGTGTATATTACACATTTTCTCTATGATTTTTGAAGGCTAATCTACTTCCTGAATAGAAAAGTGGTAACAGAGTAAATATATTAGCTTTAATATATTCCTTTCTTTAAAAACAATTTATGGCACTTCATGCTAGGTCATATGGGGAATCTAAGAAGACTGACTAAAATGTATATTTGCCAATAAGGGACCTGGGCTTACTCTTTAGGAAGCACTTGTTTGCTTTCTGTATTCCTTCATTTCTTATTTACAACCCAGTATAGCATTGTGCATATAAAAATAAATCATTAGCCCTAGCTGGTTTGGCTCAGTGGATAGAGTGTCAGCCTGTAGACCGAAGGGTCCCGGGTTTGATTCTGGTCAAGGGCATGTACCTCGGTTGCAGGCTTCTGCCCACCCTGGGTTCTGATCAGGACTCACTCTGGAGGCAACCAATCAATGTGTTTCTCTCACATCGTTTTTCTCTTTGTCTTTCCCTGTCTCATCCACTCTCCCTTAAAAAATTCAATGGAAATATAATCTCAAGCAAGGATTAACCAATAAATAAATAAATAAATAAATAAATAAATAAATAAATAAATCATTATTATTGGTACAAATGAACTAAGCATATTTTACTCTAAATTGAAAAATAATCAACAAATAGATTTCAGGGGGAAAAATATTCTGTTTCATCTCTCTTGCATCTGTCACTTTGACAATTTTCTTTGTTCTTCCATGCTCCACATTTAAGTGCCCTTGTAATTACTTGGGGTCCATCCTGATAATTCGGGATAATCTGTCTATTGTACAGTCAGCAGATTATTAACCTTGATTCCATCTTCACCTTAACTCCCCTTTTTTCATTTTACCCAATGTATCAGTGATCTGGGGTATGAGATGTGAACATTTTTTTTGCTAACTGTATCTCCTAAAAATGACCCTGGCTCTCTCCTACTTTAGTTTTCACATCAGAGACCCATTATGTAAAACCTCTTCATTTCAGAAGGGATTGCTAATCCCTCAATTTTAAGGGGACAAACAAATTTTTAAAAACCACACATTTAGTTATACATATGGAATATTTTATATTAAAAAATGAAAATATAGTAAATAAAATTTGATGAGTACCAAATAATCCTGTGTAAAATACAAGACATTTGAAATTTGTCCTCTAGATATGTCTATATTTTCTCCTCAATTCTCTCCTACAGGCTGAAACTTCATTACATACAATTCTAGTAAGAGTATGAAAGATTATAGCTTTCAAAAGGAATACAGTTTTTGTGACTGAATAAAATATCGCTGTATATAAAAGTAATGTGTCCTAGGGAAATTATAAATCATCTACTTTCAATAGCCTCTAGAAAATGGCAATAGCAGGTATTGTGATTTGATATGAAAATTGATATATACATAAATATACCTTATAGGAATTCAAATGCAAAAGGCATCAGTATTTTAGACTGCATAGTTTCTCTCAGACATAATCGTAAGTGCCAAAAATTTGTATCTAAATACACCATAATAGCCACTTCTATTACTTCAAAGGACAAATATTAATTTGTAATTCTTAATTTAAATGCATGTTTCAATGAAAAAATAGAAATAATACTTTTTAATATTCCGCTCACGCATGAAAAAAAACTGGCTGTTTTCCAACAAAAGAGCAAGTGTGATTTCTTAAATAAAACTTTAGTGTCTTAATTATATGCAATTATACTATAATAATTTTTCTTAAAATGAGAGCCGACCAGCCCTAGCCGATGTGTCTCAGTGAATAGAGCGTCTGCCTGCTGACTGAAGGGTCCCAGGTTCAATTCAGGTCAAGAGCACATGCCCGGGTTGCGGGCTTGATCCCCACTAGGGGGAGTGCAGGAGGCAGCCAATCAATGATCTCTCTCATCATTGATGTTTATATCTCTTCTGCCCTCTCCCTTCCTCTCTGAAATCAATAAAGAGAGAGAGAGCATACCATAGCATAAACTTTTATTGGTTTTAAACACACTCATCATCATCACCATCACCATCATTAATATCATCACCCTCATCCTCATCATCATCATCATAATCATCATCTTCATCTTACCATCACCATCACCATCATTAATATCATCACCCTCATCCTCATCATCATCATCATAATCATCATCTTCATCTTACCACCACCACTATCACTGCCACTCCCAACAACAACAAAGAACTTCTAAATAATACATTTCTTGGTCAGCATCCCTGGACTGTTGGTTACACAATGCTGGGTACTGAGTGTGAAAGTGGATTGATTTCAGGGGTTCTCTATGGACTATATGCATTTATTATCTAAAGATAAAAGATACTCTTTAACCATCATTCCTCATCCATCTAGAAATGAATGAGGAATGAGGGTTGAAAAGCCCGTGTGTTCAACTTGTAAAGACCTTTAAAGGATGTCTAAGGAAAAGTAATTGTAAAAATCTCATAATTTAAGGCAAACTATGATATTGAATATTGCTATCTGACTTACTTTCCAGTTTTATTCTTATCTTTATGAGTTAACTTCCATACTAATGAATGTTGATCATACTGATTTCAGAATAAAATGAAAGGAGGGGGAAGGGAAGAAATAAAATGTAATAAAGCCCAGAAATTAGAGAGAATTCTAAAAAATAATAATAAAAAGAAGAAGAAGAAAAGAAAGTGAATTTAACATCTTTCAAACTCTTATGAACTTGGCATGGTCTTTCAGAGATCCATGCCAGAAAAGAAGCTAACAGTTTTAAAATAATTGCTAAGTGTCATGCACTATGCTAAACAGCTGCCATCTTATTTTCTCTTATTCATTAAAAACACTTGAGAAATCTTTCTTCTTATCAGTACTTTACAAGATAAAGTATAAGTGAAGTTCAGGGAGATACCTCAAGAGTAGAAGATGCTAAGCACAATAATAAACTGAGTCAGGAGGGTAGACATTTCTTGGAACAGATTCGTTTTCAGTTGATTTTAAGCATAGAAAGGAAAGTAAAAAAGGTTGGAACTGGATAATGTTTCTCCTGTGAATCAGGAAATTGCCAAGTTATCGTTTGTCTAAACTATTGATCTGCACAGTTGGTGTCCAGAGATTGAAAAGCCCCTGTGTGTTTAAATTGTAAAGACCTTTAGTTTAAAGGATGTTTGATTATGCCAAGGATGGTGATTCATAGCTGGGAGGGCTTAAGGTCTCCCCCTCAATGAGTGCTGTGATTCAAAGCTACCTGTGACCCTCTCAACACAGATAGCTACCTTGCTACATTGAACAGTTTCCCAGCCAGAGACTTCAAAATTCCGAAGTTTGCATCCACTTCTATTGAAATCTATCTCTGGGTCTAAGTGAAACCCTCTTCTCACCCTACACATTCCAATTTGTCTTGTTCTTTTCTGACTCATTGATCCAACTCCAAAGAAACTAATGGAGTTTACCAACTCTATTCTCTACCATGAATTTGAATTTTATTTCTATGAATCCTCCTATTGGATTTACACTATACTCAAATAATTATTGACTATGGGACACATCTCTGTCACCTGTAAAATGGGATATTTGTTTTAATCCATATCTTTCAGACTGTTCCTCTAGATCCTAGGGGTTCATGGGATTAAGTCACATGATAGAGGCATTGCTCAGCCAGAGACTTCTTGAATAAGGGCAGCTCTGCCTTCTGTTCACATATTAATTGGACTTCTTCATAGGATTTCATTAGAAGTGATCTGAAGCTACAACCAATTTGAAGACCATTGGATCAGGTTCTTTCTATCTCAAATAGTCTAAGGTAGTAATACACTATGATTCTGCAACCTTAACTACTCTAACAGGAGGAAGGGCTGTTTTACATTTTGCTTGTATTCAGAGACTTAGAAACAGACAGGTTTCTAGGAGACTAATCTGTGGGTAACATACATGCACTCCTAGGAACTGATTCTGGCAGAGGGCCTTCGGGGGATAAATTCCTTTCTCATGAAATCATTCATAGTCACTCCTCAGGCACTAGAAAAGAAAACGCATGTAACTACTTTCCCTGGCACTATTGACCCTGCTAATTTGATGTAGCAGAGCAATGCTGGTTAATTCTAGTCAGAGCCAAAGAGTAGGTATCAACTTAGCTCTCCCTTCCTCCCCGACTCCCCCACTCCCGTGGCAGCTCCTCCCATTCTGGCTGAGGACTTGATTAGCAGAACTGACATTTATAATACCTCTTAGGTCAAACACTCAACGTTGCCATGGTTCCTCAAAATCTACCCCAACATCTAGAGGATGATCACCAGAGGAGAAGTAGAATGTGCCCCTTCTCAGCTTTTGGTGCTGTGGAGAACACTCCAGTTTTCCCTTGGTGACTGCATAGCTCACTGGCAGGACCTGCTGCCTCAAAACCTAGTGAGCATGTCTGTTGCGTACCTTATACTATGTGCTGTGTATAAATCAGGATGGATGGGTGGCAGCAAAGTGTTTTGTTACAAACTTGATTCTATTTTGAGCTCCTAGGAAGAAAGAATGTTAAAGGTTCAAATTGTTAGTATTAGAGTCACTAATGTGAATAATTGTAATGAATTCTGGGGACAGTTCCTTAGGATGGTACAGGAGCGGCATTGTATTACCTGAGCTCCCCTATCCATCCGCTTCCAGCCTCACCCCTCATATTCCATCCCTTGCTTACAGAGCGATCTATCTCAGATGTAAATGTGAACATGCCATCTTCTGCCTCAATGCCTTCCACGGAGTTCCACTGTCTTCTGAATAAAGCACAAGATCTTTGGCAGAACATACAAAGAGCTGCCTAATCTTGCTCTATTCTCTACCCTGTGCCTTTGGTTCTTGCCATCCCATTATCACTCTAGCTGAGGGTCAGAACCTAATACCTTAGCCTAGTTGGATACAGTATCTTGAGAATACCTTCTTTTTTCTTTTAAAAATAATAGTCTGTGTTTCTCAAGGCTCCCTGTAACAAAATCAGTGAATTTCTCTATTAAAAATAACACTTGTAATAATAATGAACAGTTATTGCCAGGCACTAGTGAGTTAAGTTAACTCATGTAATCATACAATAACCCTAAGAGATAGGTACTACTTCTAACTTAATCTGTTGCATGAGGAAACGGAGACACAGAGAGGTTAAATAATTACCCAAGTCTGCAAGGCCAGGTTTCAAACTCTGGCAGTGAGGTTCCAGGAGTCATGCTCTTTGCCATACTCTCATATAGCCTCTCATCAAAATGCAGCTCACGGGCCCCTCCAGAGCCTACGGGTACACATTTTAAACAAGATCCCAAGGCAATTCTTCTACACAGGCGATTGAAAACTGTTACTGTAAATTGTGTTCAAATAGAAAAAATGTAGTGGAAGGTGAGTGCTCCCTAGTGTATACATCTGATGTCTCCTTTTTTTTTTTATGTTTAATCAGATCTTTTATCTGTTCTTACAAAAGAGCCAGATTTCATGCTGGACCAATTTTAAGGACTGCATCGAGTTAAATTATTTCCACACCAATGACTTAATTAATTGACACTACATTAAACTTATTTTTGCCATGAAATATTATATAAATACTAGAGGCCCAGCGCACGAATTCATGCCTGGGTGGGGTCCCTGGCATGGCCTGGCGGCATTGGGCTGAAACTGGCAGTCCAACGCCGCCTGCCACTCCTGCCTGCCACTCCCACTCATCCTGGCCCTGCTGCACCTGCTGCAGGCTCATGCCCAGTCAGTCCCAATTGGGAGAGGCTCGCACCATCACAGAAGTGCTTGCCAGCTGTGAGCCCTCCTGAGGGGTGTGTGTGTGGGGGGAGGGGGGGCGGGACACAATTGGCACCCCTCCTGAAGGGTATAGGGGGGCTGGGACACAATTGGCACTCCAGGTGGGTGGTGGTATGCCCTTGCTGGCCTGGGATCTGGATACATCTCGCTGACATTTACACCAGTTGTCGGCAGCCACCTAGTGGCCACTTTTATATTATTTCTTTCTTGCAGAGTGTCTAGAGAGGGGAAGCAGCCACAGTGTCTGAGGCCGACTTCTAGGAGGCCAGCAGATCTGTCAGGATTGTGTCACAGGCACTGGTCCATTGGTCCTGGGCCGTCCTCCAGAGATTGGACCTGCAGGACTACTGAGGGAGGGAGTGGTTGCCGCCAGGCTAATGGGCCAGGGGGATAGGTCAGTCAGCTGAGCAGTGCTCCCACTGTGGGAGCACACTGACCATCAAAGGGCAGTTCCTGCATTGAGCATCTGCCCCCTGGTGGTCAGTGCACGTCATAGTGACCGATCAACCAGTTATTCAATCATTTGGTCGCTTAGGCTTTTATATATATAGATTGCCAGAGAACTGTTTCTCTTCCCACCCAGCAGCTCTTGGAAATCCAATGCAAGTATTGGAAGACTAGTGTTGCTCAGTGATTGAGCATCATCCCATGCACTAAGAGGCTGCAGGATCAATTCCTGATCAGGGCACATGCCCTGGTTTCAGCTCGATGCCAAGTAGGAGGCATGCAGGAGGCAGCCAATCCATGCTTCTCTTCCATCAATGTTTCTTATCATTCTCTCCCCCTCTCCCTTCATCTCTCTCACTCAAAAACAAATAAACAAAAAACAAAAAAATAAAACATATTAAAGTATCCATTGCAACTTGCTAATAAAAACTTATTTTAAAAATAAATAAATAAATATTAGAAGACTCCATCCCAACACGTCTGGTTGTTAGACATGGAGGCTCATATCCTTAGTTACCATAACTGCTAAATGGGAAACACCAAATGCACTACGTGCAGGAGGCAGGTTTTACTCATCCTACCTGTGGTGGCTGCCTTACGTCCTTCATTGTCTTCAGTAGGTCCAGCTCAATTTGTTGCCTCAGAAGGGATTTAGGTTTTGGGCCTTCTGTTTTCTTTTCCTCTGAAATTAAACTTGCAAAGGAGGATAATCCATTTACTATTTGGTGTGATGTGTATAAATTCCTGTATTCCTACATTAGACTATTGTTTATTCTCAAACAGAAAACCACCCATATATTTTTTAGGTTGGAATTAAGTGTCTGTAGCAAAAGGATCCCAGAATGTAGTGGTTAAAATAAGACTGAAGCCAGGACCGGTTTGGCTCAGTGGATAGAGCGTCGGCCTGCGGACTGAAGGGTCCCAGGTTCGATTCCGGTCAAGGGCATGTACCTTGGTTGCGGGCACATCCCTGGTGGGGGGTGTGCAGGAGGCAGCTGATCGATGATTCTCTCTCATCGATGTTTCTAACTCTCTATCCCTCTCTCTTCCTCTCTGTGAAAAATCAATAAAATATATTTAAAAAAATAAATAAGACTGAAGTGCATTCTCTATGATACAAATGTCCAGAGATAGCAGTCCATTGAGAAGAACTCTTACATCTACACTCAACACACAGATTCCATTTCTGGGTTCAAAGTGGCTGCCCCACTTCCCAGCCAGTGGAGAAAGGCCAGGGCAGAGCACGCCCGTTCCTTTTCAGAACAAACCCAGAAGTGGCAGACAACAGTGCTGCTCACATTCCACTGGCCAGAATTTGGTCACAAGCTTCAAGAGAGGATGGGTGTGTCTTTAATGAGACAGCTGTATGCCCCTCTAAAACCTGGAGTACCATCATTAAAGGAAGACAGGGAAAACAGATTTTTAGTGGACAACTGGTCTCTGCCATAACCCACTTCATATATTTGGACATTTCCAAGGTGATTCTCTAAGCAGCCAGTTATTCACAGAAAATAGGCAAGAAAAGAAGTACCAGGTATTTGAAGAATACCAGTTTATGAAGTAGATGTCAACTTGTAACTGACCACATCTACGGTTAGACTCCTGAGTGTCCATATGGTGTAGGAAGACAACAGGGATTTCCCATACCATTAGGACAATACTGGTGCCTCAACTCCAAGTTGTGAATGAAGCTTTCCAGCTTGCAGTACCTTTCTAGAAGAATTTTCTTCTCTACTTAACAAAATAATAGTTCTAGCCTCCCACCCTGCCCTAATAAATGAGTAAAAAATCACCATCCAATTTGAAGCATAGAAGAAAATAGATGTTGAGGTTCTTAAATAGCCATTTCTATGCTCTGTTTCCCCTTACATGCTCCTGTAATACTTAATGTGAGTACTTTGTTAGTGTTTCTGTAATATATGACATTGTAGAATGTGAAGAACAGAGTCACTGTGTGATAATCTATTTCTTAAGTTTGACTTTCAAAATTTGAGAATTGGTGAAAATAGTACAATTTAGTAAAGACAGTGGGAAGTATGAGTGTGTGTGTGTGTTTAGAAGGCAGTATCACTGTCTGTCATAGGGATGCCAGAGTCCTTCTCAATGCTCTCTGGAAAAGGGCAGATTCATATACCCAAGGGCAGGTTCCAAATCAGTTATGTTCAACAGAGCTTTGGAGAATAGAGGAGAGGTAGAGTTCATAAGGATTCTGAGAAGCACGTGTAGCTTGAAGAGTGATACTTAATATATCTATACCACCTGAGTTTGTATAAGACTAAGCAGATTCTTTCTGGCTGGCAGGGTCACATGGAACACAGAGCAGTATAGGAAACTGGGTTAAATAATGATAAGAACACCTACCTTACAATTTATATGTTACAATTTACTGTAAACTTTATTTGTCCCTGTTAGCTTTTGAATGCTTGAAATTACTAGAATGGGGGATGACTTTTACTCTCTACTGACAAATCAGGCTTGAATACAGGTATCCTTCTTGAGACCATTTAAATCCCCAGGAAGTGTGATTTAAAATCATACTAATCAGGCTGTTAAGATCTTTTTTAGCCATAATATTATAAGGTGAAAGCAGGGAGAGTGGTGGAAGCTGGGGGAGGAAATGAGGGAAGCTCAGAGGCTAAGGATGGGGAGTGATGGAAACCTAGAAACTAGCTCCCAGCTGGCTCAAGGTGAGCCTATCTGACTGGACAAATGTTCAACATGGCCTGTGCCTAATTATCTTTTAGTATCTTTCTGGGTAGTCTCAGAATCAGAGCAATAATGAAGGGGGTTCTTTAAACTGCCAGAGATGCCCTGGCTGGGTAGCTCAATTGGTTAGAGCTTCGAACTAATACAACAAGGTTGCAGGTTTGATCCCAGGTCATTGCACATACAAGAAGCAACCAATGACTGCATAAATAAGTGGAAAAATAAATTGATGTTGTTCCTTCTCTCTCTCTAAAACCAATGAGAGGAAACGCCATACTGTCTTCCACAGTGGCTGCACCAGTCTGCATTCCCACCAGCAGTGAATGAGGGCTCCTTTTTCTCTGCAACCTCTCCGGCACTTGTCATTTGTTGATGATAGCCATTCTGGCAGGTGTGAAATGGTACCACAGTGTTGTTTTGATTTGCATCTCTCAGATGATTAATGACTTTGAGCATGTTTTCATATGTCTCTTGGCCTTCTGTATGTCCTCTTTCGAAAAGTATCTATTTAGGCCCTTTGCCCATTTTTTTAATTGGATCGCTTATCTTCCTTTTGTTAAGTTGTATGAGTTCCCTGTAAATGTTGGAGATTAAACCCTTATTGGTGATGACATTGGCAAATATGTTCTCCCAAGCGGTGGGCTTTCTTGTTGTTTTGTTGATGGTTTCTTTTGCTGTGCAGAAGCTTTTTATTTTGATGTAGTCCCATTTGTTTATTTTCTCCTTAAGTTTCCATTGCCTTAGGAGCAGTATCAGTAAAGATATTGCTACGACAAATGTCTGCTATTTTGCTGCTTATGGCTTCTTCTAAGATTTTTGTGGTTTCCCATCTTACATTTAAGTCCTTTATCCATTTTGAGTTTGTTTTTGTGTATGGTGTAAGTTCTTTGAGAAGACAAACAAGATTGATGAACCTCTAGCCAGACCCATCAAGAAATAGAGAGAGAGGATCCAAATAAACAAAATAAAAAATAAAAGAGGTGAAGTAACAACTGACCCCACAGAAATACAAAAGAACATAAAAAAAAAAATACTCTGAGCAACTACATTCCAACAAGCTGAACAACCTGGACAAAATGGACATAGTTCTAGAAAAATACAATCTTTCAAAACTCAATCAGGAAGAATCAGAAAACTTGAATAGGTCTATAACTACTGATGAAATTGAAGAATTAATAAAAAAAATTTTTTCAGCAAACAAAAGCCTTGGTCTGGATGGCTTCACAGGGTTGTTTTACCAAACATTCAAAGAAGAGCTAACACCTATTGTCCTCAAACTATTCCAAAAATTCCATGAGGAAGAAACACTTCAAACCTCTTTCTGAGGCTAATTTAGCCTAATTTCAAAATGAGATAAAGACACTACAAAGAAACAGAAATACAGGCTAAAATCCCTAATGAGCTAAAATTCTCAAAACAATATTACCAAACGCAATCCTGCAATGTATTTAAAAGATCATACTCAAAGACAAAGTGGGATTTATTCCAGGGATGCAAGGCTGGTTCAATATTTACAAGTCAATAAAAGTGATACATCACATAAACAAACTAGAAGACAAGCATCCCATGATCATACCAATTGACACAGAAAGAAAATTCAACAAAATCCAACAATGTTTTTTGATAAAATTCTCAGCAAAGTGGGAATAATAAAATCATATATGACAACCCTACAGCCAAAATCATACTCAATGGGCAAAAACTAAAACCATTTCCCCTAAGAACAGGAGCTACACAGGGATGTCCACTTTCACAACCCTTATTCAACATAGTACTTGAAGTCCTAACCACAGTGATCACACAAGAAGAAAAAATAAAAAGCATCCAAATTAGAAAGGAGGAAGTAAAACTCTCATTATTCACAAATGGCATGATATTGTACATAGAAAATCCTAAAGAATTCATAAAAAATTACTAGATTTAATAAATGAATTCAACATTGTAGGAGGATACAAAATTAACACCCAAAATTGATAGCATTTTTATACATCAATAATGAATTCTCAGAAAGAGAAACTAAACAAACAGTCCCGTTTACCATTGCAACAAAAAAATTAAGGTAATTAGGAATAAACTTAACCAAGGAGGTAAAAGACCTGTACTTGGAAAACTACAGAACATTGAAAAGAGAGATAGATATAAACAAAAGGAAGGAAATACCATGTTCATGGATTGGTAGAATCAACATCATTATAATGTCCATACTACCCAAAGAAATCTATAAACTCAATACAATCCTTATTAAAATACCAGCAGCATATTTCACAGTCCTAGAACAAACACTCCAAAAATTTATATGGAACCAAAAAAGATGCCGAATAGCCATAGCAATCTTGAGAAAGAAAAACAAAGTAGAGGGATCACAATACCAGATATCATGTTATACTACAAAGCCACCATAATCAAAACAGCCTGGTAATGGCACAAGAACAAGCATATAGATCAATGGAACAGAACAGAGACCCCAGAAATTGACCCATGCCATTATGCTTAATTAATATTTGACAAAGGAGGCAAGAGCATACAATGGAGTAAAAACAATCTCTTCAATAAATGGTGTTGGGAAAACTGGATAGGGACATACAAAAAATATGAAACTAGACCACCAACTTACACCATACACAAGAATAAACTCAAAATGGATAGAAGACCTACATGTAAGTTGTGAAACCCTAAAATTCTTAGAAGAAACCATAGGCAAAAAAAGCTCAGACATCTCTCATAGCAATATGTTTACTGACACATCTCCTAGGGCAAAGGAAACTAAGGAGAAAATAAACAAATGGGACTACATCAAAATAAAAAGCTTCTGCACAGCAAAAGAAACCATCAACAACATGAAAAGGAGTCCACTTCATGGGAGACCATATTTGCCAACAATACAACTGATAAAGGCTTAATTTCCAAAATATATAAGAAACTCATACAACTTTACATTCCAATTTTAAAAATGGGCAAAGAACCTAAATAGAAACTTCTCCAAAGTGGACATATAGAAGGCCAAGAGACATATGAAAAAATGCTCAAAATCACTAATCATATTCATATATGCATGGCCCATGAACACAGACAATGGGGTGGTGAGGGCCTGGGGCAGGGGGTGAGAGTGAGCTGGAGGAGGTTAATAGGGGGAAGAAGGGGGAATATGTAATACTTTCAACAATAAAGAATTATTTTTTAAAACATAAGATGGCAGAAAAGGGAATCCTAGTATGCTGCTGGTGGGAATGCAGACTAGTGCAGCCACTGTGGAAAGCAGTATGGCGTTTCCTCAAAAAATTAAAAATGGAAATACCATTTGACCCAGTGATCCCACTTCTAGGACTATATCCTAATAAACCTGAAATACCAATCAGAAAGAATTATACACCCCTATGTCTGTAGCAGCACAATTTACCATAGCTAAGATTTGGAAACAGCCTAAGTGCTCATCAGCAGATGAGTGGATAAAAATCTGTGGTACATTTACACACTGGAATTCTATGCAGCTGTAACAAAGAAGAAACTCTTATAATCTGTGGCAGCATGGATGGACCTGGATAGTATTACGCTAAGAGAAATGTCAGTCAGGAAAGAGAGGAGGGAGTCAATGGGAAACAAAATACAACAACAACAAAAACAGAGGGGACATATGTAATACTTCTGACAATAAAGATAAATTTTAAAAAATAAAATAAAGAGAAAAATTTTTTCTCCAAATTCAAGGACTCAGAATACTATCCATGTCAGGCCTTACTGAAGCATCCCCCAGAGAACAAAATTCACTCAACCAAAAGATAAGGGAAACTTCAGCAAAAAGACTGGGGTGAACACTGTTTAACAGCTGAACTAGGACTAAATCAAAACCCAATTTAAGGGTTACAAAATAAAATGTAAATATGAGCATTATATTTATTTATACTTTCACTATTGGGGTTATTTTAAAATCATAGTAATAAATTTATTCTAATGACTGCCTTTATAATTAGACTTTTATACAATTCTTAGAACTCTCTTTTTTCAGACAATACTATTGGTTCCTACTGAATTAGCTTGAAACTTCTTCCTCCTCTTTTCTCCACCCAATTTTAGTCAACATTTGTGGTGGACTGAACTGTGTCCTCCCAAAATTCATGAGGTAGGTATATGCCTAGTTTTATGAGAAAAAAAAATGCCATACCTTTATCCGAAGTGGTTGAACCAATTTACATTCTCATCCCCAGTGTGTGGGAGCTTTTGTTGTTTTACCACCTTGTGAGCATATGGTGCTGACAGTTATTTTAATTTCAGTCATTTTCCTGAAGGTGTAGTGGTTGGTACTACATGTGGTTTGTGTTGTGTTTCTCAATGACTAATAGTGTTAAGTAAGTTTTATGTATGTTCCCATGTTTACTTCATGATTAGAGCAATTCTTTAATAAAAAGTTGTCCATGCCTTCAAAATCCTGTTGGTATTATAACCAAGTTACTTTAGTCCTAAACATTCATTTGAAAGGTGTCACAATTTTCATATTTAGTCTTACTTTCCTTTAGTCATTATTTAAAGATTTTTATCTCTTTCAGGAGGCACTTTATTTTATTTCATACTAGAGGCCCAGTGCACAAAATTCGTGCATGGGGGTAGAGGGGGTGTCCCTCAGCCCAGCCTGCATCCTCTCCAATCTGAGACCCCTCAAGGGATGTCCGACTGCCCATTTAGGCCTGATCCCAGTAGGTCACCCCTCCCCTGCTGGCCCAATTACCCCTAACTGCCCTCCCCTGCCAGCCTGGTCACCCCTAACTGCCCTCCCCTGCTGGCTTGGTTGCCCCTAATTGCCCTCCCCTGCAGGCCTGGTCACCCCCAACTGCCCTCCTCTGCTGCCCCGGTCACCCCTAACTGCCCTCCCTTGCCAGTCTGGTCGCAGCCAACTACCCTCCCCTGCTGTCCTGGTTGCCCCCAACTGCCCTCCCCTGCAGGCTTTGTCCCTCCCAACTGCCCTCCCTGCAGGCCTGGTCCCCCCCACAACTGCCCTCACCTGCAGACCGGGTTGCCCCTAACTGCCTTCCCCTGCTGGCCCAGTCACCCCTAACTGCCCTCCCCTGCAGGCCTGATCGCTCCCAACTGTCCTTCCCTGCAGGCCTGGTTGCCCCCAATTGCTCTCCCCTGCAAGCCTGGTCCTCCCCAACTGCCCTTCTCTGCAAGCCTGGGTTTCCCCCAACTGTCCTCCCCTGAAGGCCTGGTTGCCCCCAACTGCCCTCCTCTGCTGGTCCAGTCACCCCTAACTGCCCTCCCCTGCAGGCCTGATCATCCCCAACTGCCCTCCCCTGCCAGCCATCTTGTGGCGGCCATCTTGTGTCCACATGGGGGTGGCCATCTTGTGTGTTGGAGAGATGGTCAATTTGCATATTACCTCTTTATCATATAGGATAGGTCCTAAGTTAGTTTTGTTAGAATTTTTCCTAGATATTTTATTTATTTGTAAATATTATGAACAAGTTAGATTTTTTAAAATGTTTTTGTTTATATGGGAAAGGTCCATTGGTAGATATTTATTCTGTATCTAGCAACAAAATTAAAGTTTCTTGTAAGTTATATAGCTTTTCAGTTCTAATCATATCACATTAATAAGTCTTTTTCAAATAGATGTATCTTCTTTTCCTTTAACTTTTCTATTGCATTGTCTAGAATAGTTGTTCTGAAGCATGGTGATTTTGTCTCTCAACAGACATTTGGCATGTCTGGAAACAGTTTTGATTGTTGCAACAGGAGGAAGTATTATGTATTAGGTAGACACTAGGCATGCTGCTAGACATCTTACAATGCATGGACAACTTCCCACGACAGATCCATCTGGCTCAAAAATGTCAATTGTGCTGAGTCTCAAATACTCTGCTTAAAAACTGTCAGAAAAACTTGAAGTAGTGTTGAGGACAAAGCAATCTTGTCTTACTCATGATTTTAATGGCAATGATAGTGACCAATATATTAACAGTAATGACCAAACAACAGACTGCATGGGGCAACAAGGCCAGCAGCGGGGTTAGTAAGGGACAACCAAATGACTGAACAGCAGGCTGCATGGGCAACCAGGCTGGGGAGGGGGGCGCCCAATTGGAGGCGACCAGGCCAGTGGGGAGGGGCAATTAGGGGCAACCAGGCTGGCAGGGGGGGCAGTTGGGGGCAACCAGGCTGGCAGTGGGGGCAGTTATTGGCCATCAGACTGGCAGGCAGAGGCAGTTAGGGGTGATCAGGCTGGCAGGGAGGACAGTTAGGGGTGATCAGGTAGGCAGGCAGGTGAGCAGTTAGGAGCCAGCAGTCCCAGATTGTAAGAGGGATGTCCCAGATTGGAGAGGGTGCAGGCTGGGCTGAGGGGATCCCCTACCCCTGCACAAATTTCATGCACCGGGCCTCTAGTTGCCGGAAACCGACCATTGTCTCACTAATAGAAAAGATGTAAAAGGCTGGTCAACCTTGAAGCTCTGAAAGGTCAGAGCCAACCACTCCCTATCTAATTGAGACAATGGTAGCTGAGACAACTTCCCCATCTTGTAATCATGTAAATCCTTACTGATATGATAATCCACTTATTACCTGCCTAAGGGCTATGGGTGTATCCCAAACCTGCTTAAGGGTAATGGGTGTATCCCATAGTCTCAATAAAAGGCATAGCAAGGCCAGAGCCTAGCGGCAGTCCTCCCACTAGAGGTAGGCTGCCGCCTGGCCCCCCATATCGCCAAATTAAATTTCTTCTAGTCTCTTTTCATTTGTGTGCTGCCCTTCTCCAGAACCCGAACCCTGAACCGGAACCCTGAACCACGTGGGACGTGAAAGGGGTTCCCACATCTAGTAAACTAATAATAATCATAAAAAGGAATTTATTCAAGAATGCTTGGTGAACTGGTAATTCTGCGGTGGTAACAAGCTCACCATGGCGGTCATTTTCAGAAGGTTGAGTTGTGGTAAAGGCCTGGAGGTAAAGAAGTTCACTATGTTGTAACTATAGCCTGGGGCATGCCCTTCCCCACTAGATTGACTGTACTAGACAAGGCTTGTTCATATCAGGTAGGCTACTTTGGGCCTGCACGTAGAAGCCCAGGCCCTTGTATTTTATTAAAACAATGATTGTTCACAGTGAAGGTCTTCTTTGGGTTAAAGCTTTTGTGAGCTTAATATTTGCATGTTCAAATAGGTCTATTCTGCCCTAACTTAATTTTTCCCCTCAGAATTTTGAAGTTTTTCCCATTTTGTCTTTGCATCTAATATTGATGAGAAAGCTGTTAGTAATATGACAGTTTTCTTTCTTTGCAAGTGGTGTCTTTTACAGTGAGCTTTCAACCTTGATACTCTAAAATTTTGCTACAATGGATCTTTTTCTCAACTTCTCTGCTCTCCTGGAGCTATAAATTAGATCTTTCATTGGAACTTCGTATCTTAAAATTTAAAATACCATTTTCTATTCCTTTGGCTGAGAATTTCTTAGCTTACTTAAATATCACTTGTTTGATCAGCTGTGTCTATTTCAATATTCAACCCATTTGTTAACTTGAATTTTCCCCAAGGTATATCTAATTGGATCTTTGTATGACCCCCTTCTCATTTCAAAAGAGATACTTTTAAGATTAAATGTTTTAAGATTCTGTCTAAATTTTCCCCAAGTTATATCTAATTGAATCTTTGTATGACTCCCTCTCATTTCAAAAGAGATACTTTTAAGATTAAATGTTTTAAGATTCTGTCTAAATTTATGTGTCTTTTTAAATTGGACAACTCCCAATTGGGGTGACATTGGTTAATAAAACCATTCAGGTTTCAAGTATACAACTCAAGAAAACAGCTGCATACTGCATCAGGTGCTCACCACCCAAAGTCAAGTCCTCTTCAGGACCTATTTGTCCCTTCTTTGCCCACTTCCACCTCCATCCATCACCCTTTTCCACTATCACCAGACTGGTGTCTGTGCCTATGTGTCATATTTTTGCTTAATCCCTTCACCTTTTTTCACCCAATCCCCTCCCCTCGGACAGCTGTCAATCTGTCCTATTTATCTATGCTTCTGTTTCTATTTTGTTTGTTAAATTACTTTTTGTTGATTAGATTTCACATATAAGTGAAATTATATGGTGTTCATCTTTCCCTAGCTGGCTTATTTCCCTTAGCATCATAATTCCATTATGTATTAGCTTTCCTCAAGTTTATGAGGTGGCACTATTATCTAAATTAACTAATACATAATCTGAAAAGGTACTATTCTAGATACTTTCACATACTAATTTACTTAATTCTGTCATTAACTTTATGAACTAAGTACTATTAACCCTACTTTAAAGATGAATAAACTGAGTCAATGAGTAAGGTAAAAACTTACTCAAAGCAATGGACCTAGTAAGTTTTGTGGTCATGACACAATCCTATAGAGCCCCGTTTCTTCCCATGTGGTACTAACCACCCCAGCTTGCATGCTCATTGTTTGCTCCTGAAAGCAACTACCCCAATAGTTGCTAGCTTGCCCACAGTGGATAGGGTAGGCCAGTGGTCGGCAAACTGAGGCTCGTGAGCCACATGCGGCTCTTTGGCCCCTTGAGTTTTTAGCAAAGGCCAGCTTAGGAGTACCCTAATTAAGTTAATAACAATGTACCTACCTATATAGTTTAAGTTTAGAAAATTTGGCTCTCAAAAGAAATTTCAATTGTTATACTGTTGATATTTGGCTCTGTTGACTAATGAGTTTGCCGACCACTGGGGTAGGCACATCCACACAGTTGTTTCCTGTCTTAATTGCCCGTGTACCTTCCTGGTCCCTATGCATACCTCAGGTTATGAAAGGGCACCTGGGTTTCAGCTGTTTGTTCCCTTAAATCTTTCCAGTGAGTAAACATTTCTAGACCAAGAACTCTTGTTTTCAAGGCTAGCTTTACACTGATTTGAGGAAACTCCTACTATTTTTGTAAAATTTAAATATGTAGTATACAAGTTGAAGGGGAGAAAAACATTAGTGAAACTTAAGGTTTTCCTACTTAATTTATACTATATCTACTTGGTCTGTTTGAAATTCCCAAATCTTGACCCTGCATCTGAGTGTTGTTGGGATCATGGAAGAAGAAGGAGGCTTTTTTTTTTTTTTTTTAAGTCTAATGCACCTATTGTCTTTAGGAAGCTTTCACCAAACTTAAACACTGATGGAATTAACCCATTTTTGTGCTTCAATAACAATCTCTTTACACATAATTATAATGCAAAAAACCACAGATTTAATTGTACACACACCAGTGAAGGAAAGCAGTGGAGAAGATTAAGATCCTTAAATAGCTGATTTGGGGAACAAATACAATAGGAAGACTTGCTTTGTTGCCCTCAGATATTGGGTCTATTTACTGGCAGGCTTTTTCTCATCAGGCTTTTTCAGTGTTCCTCCTCCTGCTTTTCTTCATTTCTATAATATGCAAGCTGGCGTTGCAGGTAGGTTGTGTTCCTCTTCTGTTTATCCAGGTACTTTTCCATGAAGCGTAAAAACTACAGAAATAAATGGGGAAACCCTTTACAACCTTGTCTGCAACAGGAGGAAATAAAAAATCTTGCTACCCAAATTGTAGCTCATGGACCTGCAGTCCTGGAAGCTTGTCAGAAAAAGAGAATATTAAGTCCCACTCCAAACCTACAAAATCAGAAAGTGCATTTTAAGAAAGGACTCGACAGTTGATATGCATACAGAAGTTCAATGAGCACTAAACTAAGATATTCAAGACCTCCAGGTGAGTACAAATACCCACTTTCAATGTGTATGAGTGTTAGGGCATCTCATCAAAAGTACAGATTAACTTAACCAAAGTAGTATTGCAGTGGTTTTCCCACCTTGTTTTTGTTTGTTAGTTTGTTTTTATCACATGGAGATTTAAGTAGATGCCCAGACCCAGTTTCCAAAGATTTAGAAATAAGTGGCCATAAGGCTCAGGCATTTGTATCTATCTCTTCCGAGCAACGAAGCCAGTCCAATATGCATCTAGGGTTAATAACTTTTGTACAAGGGAATTTTCCTCACTTTGATTTCCTGATATGCTATGGGGTTAGTGAGAAAGAAGTTACCACCACAAGGTGGAGTGTAAACCATTAACCAGGAAGACTGCAGGATAATAAGTCACCATTAACATTCACTTTTGCAGGGGCCATCAGTGACAGTGGTTCTCAAAGTGAGGCCCCTGACCAGCAGGCAGCAGAATAACCTGAAAACTTGTTAGAAATGCAAATTCTCAGACACCACATGAAAGCCATTGAATCAGAAACTCTGGGGAGTAGGGCCTAGCAGGTTGCTTGAGTAACCCCTCCAGGTGATTCTGCTACCTATTAACATTTAAGGACTTTTCTAGAGTTAAAGGCCAGCAGCAAAACTAATTTTGTTTAATTATCCAGAGCACACTTTTCCTGGGAAGCCCTCTCCCTCTTGTGTTGAGTTGCATTCCCTCTTACCAGGGCACCTACTCCTCCCACCTCCAATCTACTCACAGAATTAAGTTCACATACTTCTTTGGGGGGAAAACAAGTTTAGCAAGTGTTGGGTTATACTACAAACCTAGACATAATTCGACCCAGAAAGTCTAATGCAAGAAAGCTATGCCCCGGGTGACTTCCCTGTTTCTCTCCTACAGAGGCCTGAGGTAGATAACTGGCAAGTCAGCATAAAAGCTCTAGAGTATGTTCTGGAATTGGAGTTAAGCCTTGAGCCCTCTTCCAATAAGCAAGTCATAATTCAGACATGAACTATGATAGTACTTTCAGAACCAGTTACTACTTACGTGACTGTCATTGTCGGCAGAAGCTGTGGTCTTCAGGTCTATCAGGAGCTGGCTTAACTGGTTCTCCAATTCCAGAGCATACTCTACAGCTTTTACGCCGGTTTGCCAGTTATCTACCTCAGGCCTCTGTAGGAGAGAAACAGGGAAGTCACCTGGGGCAGTGGTCAGCAAACTCATTAGTCAACAGAGCCAAATATCAACAGTACAACGATTGAAATTTCTTTTGAGAGCCAAATTTTTTAAACTTAAACTTCTTCTAATGCCACTTCCTCAAAATAGATTTGCCCAGGCCGTGGTATTTTGTGGAAGAGCCACACTCAAGGAGCCAAAGAGCCACATGTGGCTCGCGAGCCGCAGTTTGCCGACCACGGACCTGGGGCACAGCATTCTTACATTAGACTTCCTGGGTCGAATTATGTCTAGGTTCATAGTATAACCCAATACTTTCTAAACTTTGTGGCACAGTGGAATCAGCCTAGCATCTTAAATCCTGATGTTTGTATTTCAGCTTCAGACATTGTGACTTCAATGGTAGGAGTGCAACCTCAGCGTCAGGATTTTAAAAGCTCCCCAGGTAATTTTAATGTGCTTACATACAAAGTACGGGTGCCACTAGCACAGCTACATGCACGATTCCCTTAGCTTTCAAATTCCATGATGGTGGTTTAATCTCATAACTACCAGACATTAACTAGTTCTCTTTGTAAAACTGGAGTTAAAAGAACCCCTCAGATAAGTAGGCATGTTTCTACTAGTAGATATAATACCCCCACTAATGTTTAGATGATTTCTTTTAAATGTCCATCCCAGTGAAAAAAAGCTTGTTTCATTACACTGAAGAGGTAGTCATTTCAAATACCTGGTTGTGCATCTGAATTAAGCTTGGCTAATGATCTGATAGAGGATGCTAACTGTTCTAGGAAGTGGCCATTCAACTTGTGCTTATCAATCTGCCTGAGCATTAGAGTCATCTGAGGAGCTCGTTAAAATACAGCTCCTTGGGCTCCACCTGTAGAGAATCTGATTCAGGTTGTCCATGAATTTGCACTTCTGATGATTTCCCAGGTGATGCTGATGGCTCTGGTCCAGAGACCACGCTAGTTGGGGCTCACTGGGAAAACCTAAGCAACCATTTAGTGGCTGCAATTTACTCAAAATGATATGAAGAGGCTACAAAGAACACAGTTGCTTGCACTCAAAGTTGGTTACTATAATCCCGTGTGTAATATGGGTAACCCAACAAGTTAGGTGGCAACAAATAACAGTTCTCTAGAAGCAGAGAAGGCCCCATTAAAATCATTATGACAAATTATATAGTCACCTTAATCACAGGAAGACGGACGGTATTCTCACGTCCTATTAGATATCTTAGGAATTGCTTTCCATGTTCCCTTTTCAACTCAGCTTGGTCTTCAAAGAATCCAGAAAAAATAGGTTCTACTGAGTCAGGAGGATAACAGTAGGCCTGGGACAGAGGTGAGGATGAGGACAAACTGGAGGTGAGACAAGCTAATTTTTAAAGTTGAAAATCTTACACACACTCCCTTTGTTGTCTCTGTAGTTGTCCCAAAAAAAGCTCTTTGTTCAGTCTAGGGTCCTTGGTTTGTCCTTTGACTTCCCGAAGACCCCAGCTATCTTTCAAACCCAAATTACCTTTAAAAAAAGCAATCCAGATTTTAATATGCTTAGGTGTAATATTTGGCTATTATGGCCTCTTTAATGACCAGATTTGTAAACCTCACATGCTAGCACTTATATCCAATAATTGTTTAAACACAGCAAAAGTACAGAATAAAGTAAATGTCATTTTAAAGTCAACCTATTTCACCAATCCTAACACATCTACATTACCTCTAAAATTGAATGTGGGTGAAAAATTACTTATTCGATCTACCACCAGTGTCTGATGCCCATATGGTTTGGATAACCCACTGGAAAGAACTGTGATTCTCCCCATCATATCCCATAGTTTGCAGTCACAGCTCTAAATCATTAGCCACAAAGCAGCAAAATCCTAGGCACTAAGTTGCTGTTTCAGCTATCATCACAACACAAACATGGCCATAACCACCATTACTAAAGAGACATAGGATATATCCGAGCTGAAACCTCCCTCCCGGTGGCTCATAAAACCATACTAACCATAGATAAATAAGCATCACTGATGTGCAGCTCAAAAGAAGCCACATAATTAATAGCAACCCTACACTCTTCAGAGACAGGTTGCGTGGCTGCCATCACAGCTTTAGAGAAAACCAGGCATAAACAGTGCTACTCAGCAAGCTATGGACTTCCTAAATACTAGTAGGCAGATAGTCACTTTCATTCAGCTGAAAACTAGATGAAATTCCACCCAGCTGTGATTAACAGCTACTCATCTGGGAATGAGGACATTGTTTCTGCATGAAAGAACCATTCTCACCTAAAAAAAGGTGTGGGAGAAAAGTTAATTCTCTTAAATATCCCAGCCAGTGTAGAGTACTTTCTCCCACGTTTTCTCTATGATTTGAGAGAGCTGATCTACTTCCTGAATAGAGAAGTAGTAACAGAGAAGATGTGTTAGCTTTAATATAGTCTTTTCTTTAAAAACAATTTATGGCACATTATGCTAGGGGAATCTAAGAAGACTGGCTAAAATGCATTATTTGCCTATAAGGGACATAACCCCCACTCCACAAGGCTACAACGCACATAATTGATCTTAAGACCGGATATGATGGAGGTTCTGAAGTGGCAAAGCACATGTAGCTGAGGGGATTCCGGCAGATTTCATTGATAAATTGGCATTTGAAACTGGCCTTGGAAGGTGGGTAAGAATGTAGGGAAACAGAAATGGAAGAAGGGCGTTCCACCTGGAGAACTGGCACACACAGGCTGCAGGGATCAGACATAGTAATGGTTTCTCGTCACTGCGGTAAGACTGCTGCATTTGGGAAGCTTTTGCCCCCTTCCTCAAATGGTCTCCCTGAAGGTCTGACCTGCCTCAACATTTACCACTTTATTAGCCTCCTTTTAGAGTAGAGATTGTTTTACTAGTACTTATCTTGGTAATCTCACTGCCCAAATTGAAGAGACTTGTAAATAATAGGTGTGAACTCAAAACTTATTACATAAAAGTGTAGTTTACATGTGCAACGGTGTGATTTCCCATGGCCTGGTGGGTTCTTGGGTCTACCTAAGCCATGTCTGGTGGAACTGACATAGAAGTGGCAGTTCTATCTCTAGAGGGTGGTGAGGCGCCTGGGAGTTTCCTGAGGGACAGCTATCCTGAGAGAAGGAGCCAAGCATTCTAACTTTGGCCCAGTCACAAGGATAAATGACATCATCAAAGGGAAGAGGTCATTACAAAAAGTCCTACTAGCCCTAGCCGATTTTGCTCAGTGGATAGAGCATTGGCCTGTGAACCAAAGGGTCCCAGGTTTGATTCTGATCAAGGGCACTTACCTTGGTTTCAGGCTTCTCCCTGGCCTGGACCCTGGTCAGGGTGCATGCAGGAAGCAAGCAATCAATGTGTTTCTTTCACATTGATGTTTCTCTCTGTCTTTCCCTCTCTTCCACTCTCTCTAAAAATCAATGGAAAAAATTATCCTCGAATGAGGATTAAAAAAGAAAAGTCTTACTATTTGTCAGTTTTGCTTCTTGACCCAACCCTGCCCTTGTCCCTAATTGAATTCATGCCTTGGTCCCGGAAGGCACTTTAAGCAGGTGCTTTTCAAACTGAAATTTGTATATAAATCACCCGGTGCTTTTGTTAAGCAGAAGATTCTGATTCATGGGGCCTGAGATTCCACATTTCTAACAATTCTGCCAAGTGTTGCTGGTCCAGAGACCACATTTTGAGTAGTAAGTGTTTACGTATAGTCCTAAAAAGCTATATCAATAAAAATTTGGTAAGATGTGGAAACAAATGGCACTACTCATAGGAGAGGAGAAGGGGCCCATCCCTGCTGCTTCTCCACAGACCACTGCAGTGCTCGGCATGCCCGAGCTCCCAGGCCCTCCATGGCAGCACTCCGGGGGAGGCAGCAGTGCCAGGGTGCTCAGCAATATCTAGCCTATGAAGGTTACAGAGGGGAATAGGAAAGGGGATGGTAGCTGACTAATAGTTGACTGGTTTTGTTCATAGTAAGTGTAAAACCTCACCTGAACTACCAATAGAATTTGGGGAAATCTTTCAGGAGATTAGGGTCCTATGTGAGCAGGTAGGGACAAGTACCAATGAAATCTGGATTTTTACTGACTGTTAATGTGGTCCCATCTACAGGAGAGTAAATCAAGAACATAAAGATTTTGCTTACTGGAAGATATAAAAGTTTGGATATTTCTGGATAAATCAATTTAAGGTCTTAGGAAAAGATACTATCTTTTCATGTAAACATTCCATGTTACTGCCATTCCATCTGGGCCAAAACACAGAACTGGATACATATGAAGAAAATGTACTTCTTCTTGAGAGTTAAATATTATTGAGGAATATTGCTATCTAATCATTTAAAAATAACCTCACAATATACAGAAAAAAGGAGAGAAAAGAAACACATTAGTAACATCAGTAACAGTTGTATTAGTATGAGAGCTTTACAGGTGATTTTTTTCTTCTATTTTTCATATTTTTTGAACTTTTATAATTATAATATATTTTCATTTTGATAAAGAAGCCTGACAGCTACCTTTCTAGAGAATTAGCACAATGTAATCTCCACATGTATTATGAACATGTTTTTTTTCTTATTACAAATGCAATGCTTGGTCATTATAAACTACTATAAAATTACAGAAATATATAATGTAGAAGGTAACAGCCCATGGGTAGTTCCAATATATATTTTAAATTTAATTTGATTCATAATACCACTATTAACTTTTGATAACCTGATGAATTGACTTTTAAATTATGGGACATTCTCTGACTAATTTATACAGCTCCTCCCCTGGAATGTGCGGGAAATACAAAGACAGCTTTTTAAAAAATATTTATATAATTGCTTAAAATTTTATTTAAATATAATATAAACTTAATGTCCTTACAGTGTTACTTCTCCTTGTCATCTCCCTAATGATTAAGAAAGAGAGAAGGGGCTCTCTTCTGGACTTAATTCTAAACAAGAAATTTTTATCTTTAAAATAAAATACCTTTAGGAGAGTATTTTTCTTCCCTTTATTGTGTTCTCTGTGCACATACATTCCACATCAGTTTATAGCTTCATGGGAAATGGGCCTAAGGCTTAGTCATCTTTGTATGACCCTGAGCATTTAGTAGAGTGTCTTGCCCATGGAAAGCACCCAATAAATTATACTGACTGAACAATTTAAAAGGAAAAAAAACTTAAATGTTGAAAGTTGTTTATTGTCAGGGAAGAAACAATGGGCAGAGCCAGATGAGTACTTTGCACGTTAGAAAAGCAGATTTTAAGTTTCCAAAAATCATGGAGAGGGAGAAAGCCAGGAATTCCATGTCATGAGTCTTTAAAAGAAAAAATAGAATTTAACACAATCGGGGGCACTGAGTGCATTCTTAAATGTTTACAGATGAAAGAGTGAGTAAATGAAGTAATTGATCAAAATAGCAAACTGGTAGGCTTTAAAAGCTAAGGTCACAAGTAATTGTGGTGACAAAAAGAGAGATGGCAGCTACAGAAACCCCTGTGCCTATAAACATATCCTGCAGCCCCTACTTCCAGGCTCAGTGCAGCTATCCTTTCCTCTGAAGCAAGTTTTCTGACTTTTCAGTCTGGGTTTGGTAACACCTTTGTGCTCCTTGGTAATAGGAATTCTTTCCACCCCTTTGTAATTGTTTGCTTATCTGTGTCTTCTCTCTCAGTTCATGAGCTCCTTTGAAGGCACTTGAGTTGTTCTGTGGAGTCACCATCATCTAGCATAGAAGAGGAAACAGCAGGTCATCAACAGATATCCATTCAGTATGAAGGAATAAGTAAATGGTCAAACATTTAAAGGGCAAACAAAAATATGGAAGGCAAGTATATGATGAGACTAAAAATGTAAAATAAATTATCAGGAAGCATAAACTTTCATGTGTGTTGGGGGTTATTAATAATAGCCAATATGTACAAGTAACCTAAGTGTCCATCAGTGGATGAATGGATAAAACAATTGTGTGAGATATATATATATATATATATATATATATATATATATATATATATATGTGTGTGTGTGTGTGTGTGTGTGTGTGTACACACACACACACACACACACACACACACATACAGTGGAATATTATTCAGCCATAAAATTTTGCCATTTAGGAAAACATGGATGGATTTCAAGGGCATGTGCTAAGTGAAATAACTGCAACTATTGTATGCTCATTATTATATGAGGAAGCTAAAAACAAAACAACAAACAAAAACAAGCTCATAGATACAGAAAACAGACTGGAGATGGCCAGAAGCAGGAAGCAGGTGAATGATCAGAGAAATGGGTAAAGGAAGTCAAAAGATAAATGAATGAATGAATGAATGAATAAATAAATAAATAAATAAATAAATAAATAAATAAATAAATCTGGAAATGCAAAGGACAATTTTTATAAGAAAAAAAAACCTGATTTCAAGACCCACTCTAAATTTAATCAAGACAGTTTTGAGTTGTCATAAATATGAACATACAGTACACCAGCATAGAGTTTAGAAATAAATCTATACGTATATTATCACTTGATTTTCAATAAGTGTACCAAAGGTAATTTTAAAGACTCACACTGAAACATTGTATTACCAATAAAAGCTTCTTAAAAGTATGCCTAAAAAATTAACAAACTTTTTCTTACATGAAGTTCTTAGAATCAAAATGAAAGGTAGGAAACAGGTAAAAGTACAGGACTACCCAATCATGGTGTATGTGGTCTAACTCTAAAGAATATGCCAAGTCCTTGGCAGCATTGGTTTCAGAAGTATTTAGATATAATAAAAGTATAAATCTACACATTTTAATTAAATATCAAATCCTCTGTTCTATGAATTAATGACCTGATGACAAAAAAACTCTATTTGAAAAAATTATTTTCATTAATAATTTGTTAACATATGACACTTCTGTCAAATATTTTGCATCATATTTATTGTACTTTTATGAGATCTGATCAGCACCAAAAGATTGACAGTGGCAATAAAAATTGACCACAAACCTCTGGACACCCAGGACAACTGAAACATATGCCATATTAGGGTGGAAGGAGATGAGATGATGAAGTCCACCCAGTACTTGACCATAAGGAAACTCACCTGCAGCAGAAGGGTCTAGGAGGCCCTTTTCCTTGGGGAGCTCTATAGGGAGGGGCTGGTGGTGTGAAGGTGCTGGGAATGCCTCTGATGCCTGCACTTGAGAGCAGCATAATTCCTGAAAAGCAGGCATCTCTAAGTAGTGGCAGTATGGAAAACAGGCTCTGGATGATGTACCTTGTAAGGGAAAGGGAGAAGTATTTATGGTATTCAGCAGATTGGTCTTGGCACATTAGAAACCACAGTGTAGGAGATAAGGTTCTATAAAGACAAATTGAGAACTCACGGAAGAAGAAGGAATGGTAGATGGAACAGGTGGGTTTCTGTTTAAACCTGGCCAACCAGCAGGTGCTGGACCTGATGATGATGGCCTGGAGCATTCTCAGGAGGCCGGTGTTGCAGATGGAGAGGCCCCTCATCACCAGGTTCATGTAGAAAAGCACCTAACATTTGAAGACATTCTGAAAGTTCAGTGACCCCCAGAGGTCTGGAGACGCCAAGAATATGGTGAGGAGCACCTTCTGTGGACCAGGGCCCAGTGTGAGGGTCAGGTCAGGTGGATGGCCTTGGGCATTAGAACCAGCAGTGGAGGAGAAGTAGGAATGTGTGAGCTGAGAGTCCAATGCTAACTAGGAACAAAAAGCAATTTTTTTTTCTTTTTTTTTTTTATTAAGGTATTATATGTGTACATATCTTACCATTGCCCTCCCCACACCACCCTCCCATATATGCCCCCACCCCCCAGAGTTTTGCATCCATTGGTTATGCTTATATGCATGCATACAAGTCCTTTGATTGATCTCTTATCTCCCCCACCTCTCCCTAACCTTCCCCTTGTAATTTGACAGTCAAAAAGCAATTTTTAATGGTAACATAAGTAGAAAGTGACCATCTTAGGGGAAAAAAAAGGAAACATTTCATATTTTAGAAAAAAAATAGACCTCCCATCATCAATGTTATTTATTCACATAATAAAATTAACATTGTCATCATTTTAATTTTACCTATCTATTCTTTATTAACTCTATCTCATAAAATTTTAATAATACACACTTGCATGAGATTAGACACCAAAAAATTCATATATATCAAACACCATCCACAGTCATACCTACATTGGGTACAATGATCTCTAGTTTTATAACCTGGGCTTACTCTTTAGGAAGCATTTCTTTGCTTTCTATAATCCTTCATTTCTTATTCACTACCCAGTATAGCATTGTGCATATAAAAATAAATCATCAGTATTTGTACAAATGAACTAAGCATATTTTATGCTAATAGAAAAAGAATAAACAAAGATATTTCAGGGGAAAAAATGTTCTGTTTAATCTCTCTTGCATCCCGTCACTTTGACAATTATATTTTTTCTTCCATGCTCCACATTTAAGTGCCCTGGGATCCATCCTGATAATATGGGATAATCTCTCTATTGTAGAGTCAGCAGATTATTAACCTTGATTCCATCTTCACCTTAATTCCCCTTTTTGCATTTTACCCTATGTATCAGTGGTCTGGGGTATGAGATGTGGACATATTTTGCAAACTGTATCTCCTAAAATTGACTCTGGCTCTCTCCTACTTCAGTTTCAACACCAAAGACCCCTTATGTAAAACCTCTTCATTTCAGAAGGGGATTGTTAAAGCCCTCAATTTTCAAGAGGACAAATAAATTAAAAAAAAACACATTTAGTTATTTGTATGGAATCGCTTATATTGAAAAAATGAAAATATAGCAAACAAAATATATAATTTGATGAATAGCAAATAATCCTGTGTACAATCAAGATATTTGCAATTTGTACTTTCGTCCTCTAGTTATGCCTATATTTTCTCCTCAATAGTCCCCTACAGGCTGAATCTTCATTACATACAATTCTAGTAAGAGTATGAAAGATTATAGCTTTCAAAAGAAATACAGTTTTTGTGACTGAATAAAAGATTGCTGTATATAAACTTAATGTATCCTAGGGAGATTATAGGTCATCTACTTTTAATCAGCTGTAGGAAATGGCAATAGCAGGTATTGTGACTTGATATGAAAATTGATATATATGTAAATATACCTCATAAGAATTCAAATGCAGAAGGAATAAGAATACATCAGTAGTTGATATTGTTGTGTATTCAAGGATAAACAAGTCTTAATGCCCGAAGTATATTAAAAGTAGAAATAGTAAAATAATCTCTATAATAAAGAGCCAGGGTGTAGATGGAAGTCAGCGCTGGGTTGCCATGGCTGCAGGCCCAGCCTGGTGACCCAGCAGTGACTGCTGAGGGGGCTTTGAATCAGGCCCGGAAAGAGACTTGAAGAGAGAAGCAGGGGCTGATCTATAGCGTCTGAGGCAGCTTTTGGCCAGCACTTGCCTCTCTCTTTCCCTCTAAGCCTGGCCAACAGCCTTGCCTCCATTTCTCTCCAGGCCTCCACCAGGGCTACTGATCAGCCCTGCCTTTCTGATCAGGCCCCGTTGATAGGCCCAGAGATGATGACTGGCATAGAAACTGGCCAATCAGAACCAAATCTGGGTCAACTGTGAAGAGCCAATGGCTGCCTAGGAGGCAGAGCTTTTGAGGCTGACTGGCATAGAAACTGACCAATTAGAACCAAATTGGCCAGCAGAGGCAGGCAGTTGGGGGCAAGATCATACCATCAGGGGAGGGCCTTTGGGGATGAGATCAGGCCAGCAGGGGAGGGCAGTTAGGGGAGATCAGGCAGGCAGGCAGGTGAGCGGTTAGGAGGCAGTGGTCCCAGATTTCGAAAAGGATGTCTGACATCCCCCAAGGGGTTCCCAATTGGAGAGGGTGCAGGCTGGGCTGAGGGAACCGCCCCCTCCGTGCACGAATTTCGTGCACCCAGCCACCCACCCTTTATAAAAGCCCTCTTGTTAATTTTTAGGAAGGACTATCTTCTGGGAGTGTCTTGTTAAGCCACCACTTGGAGCCAGGTGTTCCGTACTTAGTCACTGAAATGTTGGAGGATGGAGAAGGGGAAGGGTGAAGGGAAGGGCTCTTTGATAATATTTCCATACCTAGAAGAAATTTTAGGTTATAACTTAGGTCTTTATGGATTTTTTTTTAAAGTTCCTGTGTTTATTGTGGACAAGGTTTTTATTTTGCAACCCTGGAGCTTTTTAGATGTCCTGAGGTGACCATGTCTAATAAAAAGTAGAGCTAGTGAATTAATCAATTTGGAAATATCTTTTTGTTATAATTGTTAGAACAAAAGGCATCTTGGACATGGAATTATTGACCATCTAAAAATGGACATCAGAATTTGTTCATGTGCAAGTTGTGTGTGGATGTGTTCATATTCACATGTGGTGATAAACCACTGATGTGCAAGCATCTCTTTAGGCTGTGCTATAGGAATATGTTGTTAAGTACTTCAGTCAAAACTTGCCTCCTTGCTAATAGTTTAAAGTATAAACCATAATTCTCTTAAAAGCATTATACTTTGTGTGCTCTTGCTTTGGGTCTCATTTTTAATGGAACATTAAGGGAATGCAGTATTTTCATTGTAACTTTGTGAATATCTTTTATCTAGAGGTCTGTTGCTACTTTTGTCCTTTATGAAATTTTTGTCATCAAGAAGGCAGGATTACATTTTCTTCCAGGTTGAGTTGGTGTAGGATATTCTTGGTTATCAAAATACTCATAGCTTTGCCCAGCAGCGTGGCTCAGTGGCTGAGTGTTGACCTATGAACCAGGAGGTCATAGTTCAATTCCCGGTCAGGACACATGCCCAGGTTGCAGGCTCAATCCCCAGTAGGGGGCATTAAGGAGACAGCCAATCCATAATTCTCTCTCATCATTGATGTTTCTATCTCTCTTCCCTCTCCCTTCTTCTCTGAAATCAATTTTTAAAAATCTTAAAAAAAAAGATTTAAAAAAATACTCACAGCTTTGAGACTTTGAAATGGTAAACATTCATGATGTGTGAGAAAGCATGATACATAATTGTACCATCTTAATTACATAAAAATGGAAGCTTAGTTGTGTAGATCACAGGACTTAGAAGGCCACGTCAGACTATAAACTGCTTGTGATTATGGATGGCTTTGTTCTTTGCTTGTGTTTTTCAGTTTCCTATATATTCACTGTTAACTTTTTAAAAATAAATGTTACTTTAAAAGCCAAAAAGAAATTTAAAAAAGAATACATCAGTTTTTTAGACTGCATCATTTCTCTGACAACATAATCACAATCACAAGTACCAAAAACTTGTATCTAACTTCAATAATGGCCACTTCTATTACTTCAATGGACAAATATTAATTTGTGGTCCTTAATTTAAATGCATGCTTCAATGAAAAAAATAGAAATAATACTTTTTAATATTCCCCTCACCCACAAAAAAACAACCTGGCCATTTTCTAACCAAAAGACAAGTGTGATTCCTTAAAAGAGACTTTAGTGTCTTAATTATATGCAATTATACTATAATCATTTGTCTTAAAATGAGAGCAGATCATTGCATAGACTTTTCTACATTGCCTTTAAACACATTCATCATCATCATTATCATCATCTCACCATCACCACCACTACCACTACCACCACCAACAGACAGAGAACTTCTAAGCAATACATTTCTTGGTCAGTATCCCTGGATGGCTAGGAATGAAAAGCTGGGTATTAAGTGTGAAAATGGGTTGATTTCAGCTGGTCTCTATTGACCATATGTTTATCTGCAGATATTTACCTTTTGCCAATGCTATAAAATTTATTATCTAAAAACACAAAAATGTTCTGTAACCATCTAGATAAATAAGGAATGCGGGTTGAAAAGTCCCTGCATATTTAACTTATAAAGACCTTTAAAGGATGTCTAGGGAAAGTAATTCTAAAAATCTCATAAGTAAAGGCAAACTATGGTATTGAATATGGGTATCTATTTATTCTCCATTTTTATTCTTTGAGTTAACTACCATATTAATGAAAGTTGATCATACTAATTTAAGAATAAAAAGAAAGGTAGGGGAAGGAAAGAAATAAAATATAATAGAGCCCAGAAATTAGAGAGAATTCTAAAAAAAAAAGAAAAAAAATTAACAATTTTCAAATTCTTATGAATTTACCATGATCTATCAGAGATCCATGCCAGAAAAGAAGCTAATAGTTTTAAAATAATTACTATGTATCATGCATTGTGCTAAGCAGCTGACATCTTATTTCCTCTTATTCATTTAGAAAACAATTTAGAAATCATTCTTATCTGTACTCTACAGGTGAAGTTCAATAAGATACCTCAAGAGTAGAAGTTGCTAAGCACAATAATAAACTGAATCAGGACAGTAGACATTTTCTAGAACAAATAAGTGTTGAGTTGATTTGGAGCACAGAAAAAAAAGTAAGAAAGGTTGGAACTGGATAAAGTTTCTCCTGTGAATCAGGAAATTGCCAAATTATGGTTTGTCTAAACTATTGATCTGCACAGTTGGTGTCCAGAGGTTGAAAAGCCCCTGTGTGTTTAACTTGTAAAGACCTTTAGTCTAAAGGATGTTTGATTATGCCAAGGATGGTGATTAATAGCTGGGAGGGCTGAAGGTCTCCCCCTTAATGAGTGCTGTGATTCAAAGCTACTTGTGACCCTCTCAACACAGATAGCCACCTTGCTACATTGAACAGTTTCCCAGCCAGAGACTTCAAAATTTCCAAGTTTGCATCCACTTCTATTGAAATCTATCTCTGGGTCTAAGTGAACCCTCTTCTCACCCTTCACACACTCCAATTTGTCTTATTCTTTTCTGACTCATTGATCCAACTCCAAAGAAACCATTAGGAAAACCCTTTCCCAACTCCATTCTCTACCATGAATTTGAATTTTATTTCTATGAATCCTCCTATTGGATTTACACTCTACTCAAATAATTATTAACTATTGGACACATCTCTGTCACCTGTAAAATGGGATATTTGTTTTAATCCATATCTTTCAGACTTTGCTCCTCTAGATCCTAAGGGTTCATAGGATTAAGTCACATGATAGGGTGTTGGAGGCGTGACAAACCACAGAGGCATTGCTCAGCCAGAGACTTCTTGAATGGGGGCAGCTCTGCCTTCTGTTCACATATTAATTGGACTTCTTCATAGGATTTCATTAGAAGTGATCTGAAGCTACAACAAATTTGAAGACCATTGGATCAGGTTCTTTCTATCTCAAATAGTCTAAGGTAGTAATACACTATGATTCTGCAACCTTAACTACTCTAACAGGAGGAAGGGCTGTTTTACATTTTGCTTGTATTCAGAGACTTAGAAACAGACAGGTTTCTAGGAGACTAATTCATGGGTAACATACATGCACTCCTAGGAACTGATTCTGGCAGAGGGCCTTCGGGGGATAAATTCCTTTCTCATGAAATCATTCATGGTCACTCCTCAGGTACTAGAAAAGAAAACTCATGTAACTACTTTCCCTGGCACTACTGACCCTGCTAATTTGATGTAGCAGAGCAGTGCTGGTTAATTCTAGTCAGAGCCTAAGAGTAGGTATCAACTTAGCTCTCCCTTCCTCCCCGAATCCCCCACTCCCATGGCAGCTCCTCCCATTCTGGCTGAGGACTTGATAGAGCAGAACTGACATTTATAATACCTCTTAGGTCAAACACTCAATGTTGCCATGGTTCCTCGAAATCTACCCCAACATCTAGAGAATGATCACCAGAGGAGAAGTAGAATGTGTGCCTTCTCAGCTTTTGGTGCTGTGGAGAGCAGTCCAGTCTTCCCTTGGTGACTGCATAGCTCACAGGGTCCTCCTTGCAGGATCTGATGCCTCAAAACCTAGTGAGCATGCCTGCTGCGTACCGTATACTATGTGCTGTGTATAAATCAGAATGGATGGGGTGGTGGCAGAGTGTTTTATTACAAACTTGATTCTATTTTGAGCTCCTAAGAAGAAAGAATGTCAAAGGTTCAAATTGTTAGTATTAGGATCACTAATGTGAATAATTATAATGCTTTCTGGGACAGTTCCTTAGGATGGTACAGGAGTGGCATTGTATTACCTGAGCTCCCTATCCATCTGCTTCCAGCCTCACCCCTCATATTCCATCCCCTGCTTACAGAGCGATCTATCTCAAATGTAAATGTGAACATGCCATCTTCTGCCTCAATGCCTTCCACGGAGTTCCATTGACTTCTGAATAAAGCACAAGCTCTTTGGCAGAACATACAAAGAGCAGCCTCCTCTTTCTCTATTCTCCACCCTGTGCCTTTGGTTCTTGCCATCCCATTATCACTCTAGCTAAGGGTCAGAACCCAAAATCTTAGCCTGTTTGCATAGAGTATCGTGAGAGTATCTTCTTTTTAAAAAAAAAAAATAGTCTGTGTTTCTCAAGGCTCTCTGTAACAAAATCAGTGAATGTCTCTATCAAAAATAATGCTCATGCCCTAGCCAGTTTTCTCAGTGGTTAGAGCATTGGCCCTTGAACTGAGGGGTCCCAGGTTTGATTCAGGTAAAGGGCACGTACCTCAGTTGCAGGCTTGATCCCCAGTTAGAGTGAGTACAGGAGGCAACCAATGAATGTGTCTCTCTTACATCAATATTTCTCTCTCTCTCTCTCTCTGAGGAACCAAATAAATAAAATCAGAAATAAAAGTAGAGAAGTAACCATTGACACCACAGAAATGCAAAGGATTATAAGAAAATACTATGAAGAACTATATTCCAACAAGCTGGACAATGTGGATGAAATGGACAAATTCCTAGAAAAATACAAGCTCCCAAAACTGAATCAGAAAACCTGAATAGACCAATAATAACTGATGGAATAGAAGCAGTAATCAAACAAAATATCAGCAAACAAAAGCCCAGGTCTGGATGGCTTCACAGTGGAGTTTTACCAAACTTTCAAAGAAGAACTAACACCTATACTCCTCAAACTATTCCAAAAAAAATAAGAGGAAGGAACACTTCCAAACTCTTTTTAAGAGGCCAGCATTATCCTAATTCCAAAACCGGATAAACACACTACAAAGAAAGAGAATTATAGGCCAATATCCCTGATGAGCATAGGTGCTAAAATCCTCAACAAACTATTAGCAAGTCAGATCCAGCAATATATTAAAAAGATCATACACCATGACCAAGTGGGATTTATTTCAGGTATGCAAGGCAGGTAGAATATTTGCAAATCAATAAACATTATACATCACATAAACAAATTGAAAGACAAAAATCACATGATCATATCAATAAATGCAGAAAAAGCATTCAACAAAATCCAACACCCATCCTATATATGCTAGTATCCAGTCAACTGGTCATCCATTCAACCAATCAAAAGGTAATATGCTAATGATATGTTAAGGCCACTCAACCGCTCACTATGATGTGCACTGGCCACCAGGGGACAAAAGCTCTGACCAGTAGGTTAGCTTGCTGCTGGGGTCCAGCCAATCAGGACTAAGCGAGATAGGCTGGACATGCCCTGGAGCCCTCCCACAGTCCCTCTCCATCTGGCCAGCCTCCCGCATCCCTCCTCAGCCAGTTCATCCACGTGGGTCCCTCGGCCAGGTCTGTGCCCTCTCACAATCCGGGACTCCTCGGGGGATGTCGGAGAGCTGGTTTTGGCCCTATCCCACAGGCCAGGCTGAGGGACCCCACTGGTGCATGAATTCGTGCAGTGGAACTGCATTTTTAATAAAAACTCTCAGCAAAGTGGGAATCGAGGGAGCATATTTCAACATGATAAAAGCCATATATGACAAACCTACAGTGAACATCATATTTAATGGGCTAAAACTAAAACCATTTCCTCTAAGAACAGGAAATACACAGGAATGTCCGCTTTCACCACTCTTATTCAACATAGCACTGGAAGCCCTAGCCACAGTGATCAGACAAGAAGAAAAAATAAAAAGCATCCAAATTGGAAAGGAGGAAGTAAAACTTTCATTTTTTGCAGATGACATGATATTGTACATAGAAAACCCTAAATACTCCACCAAAAAAGCTACTAGATTTAATAAATGAATTTGGCAATGTAGCAAGATACAAAATCAACCCCCCAAAATTGATGCATTTTTTTATACACCAATAATGAATTCTTCAGAAAGAGAAGCTAAACAATCCCATTTACCATTGCAACAAAAAATTTAAGATACTTAGGATAAACTTAACCAAGGAGGTAAAAGACCTATTCTCAGAAAACTACAGGACATTGAAAAAAGACATAGAAGAAGATATAAACAAATGGAAGAATATACCATATTCATAGATTGGTAGAATTAACATCATTAAAATATCTATACTACCCAAGGCAATCTACAGATTCAATTAAACCCCTATTAAAATAACAACAGTATATTTCACAGGTCTAGAACAAATACTTCAACTTTTATATGGAACCAAAAAAGACCCTGAATAGCCATAGCAATCTTGACAAAGAAAAACAAATTTGGAGGATTTACAATACCAGATTTCAAGTTATACTACAAAGCCTCTATTCTCAAAACGGCCTGGTACTGGCACAAGAACAGACATATAGACCAATGAAACAGAACAGAGAACCCAGAAATCAACCCAAGCCATTATGCTCAATTAATATTTGACAAAGGAGGCAGTAGCATGCAATGGAGTCAAGACAGTCTCTTCAATAAATGGTGTTGAAAAAAGTTAGACAGATACATGCAAAAAAAAAAATGAAACTAAACCACCAACTTATAACATACACAAGAATAAACTCAAAGTGGAGAAAAGACTTAAATGTAAGTCATGAAACCATAAAAATCCTAGAAGAAACCATAGTCAGAAAAATCTCAGACATCTCTCATAGCAATATGTTTACAGATACGTAGCCTGGGCAAAGGAAACTAAGGAGAAAATAAACAAATGGGACTACATCAAAATAAAAAGCTTCTATACAGCAAAGAAACCATTAACAAAATGAAAAGGGAGCTCACTGTATGGTAGGACATATTTGGCAATGGTACCTCTGATAAAGGGTTGATATCCAAAATACACAACTTTTCAAAAGGAAGACAAATAATCCAAATTAAAAATGAGCAAAGAACCTAAATAGACACTTTTCAAAAGTGAACATAGAGAAAGCCAAAAGACATATGAAAAATGCTCAAAGTCACTAATCATCCAAGAGATGCAAATCAAAACAATGAGATACCATTTCACACCTGTCAGATTGGCTATCATCAACAAACGACAAGTGCTGGTGAGGACGTGGAGAAAAAGGAACCCTAGTACACTACTGGTTGGAATGCAGACTGGTGCAGCCACTGTGGAGAACAGTATGGAGTTTCCTCAAAAATTAAAAATAGAGCTCCCATTTGATCCGGTGATTCCACTTCTAGGAATATATCCTAAAAGACCCAAAATACCAATCAGAACAAATGTATGCACCCTTATGTTCATAGCAGCACAATTTATCATAGTTAAGATCTGGAAAAACCCAAGTGCCCATCAGTAGATGAGTGGGTAAAAAAAGCTTTGGTACATTTATACCATGGAATACTATACAACAGGAAAGAAAGAAGAAAGAAAGAAAGAAAGAAAGAAAGAAAGAAAGAAAGAAAGAAAGAAAGAAAGAAAGAAAGAAAGAAAGAAAGAAAGAAAGAAAAATATCTTACCCTTTGAGACAGTATGGAGAGTATCATGCTAAGTGAAATAAGCCAGTCAGAAAAAGACAAGTATTACATGATCTCACTCATATGTGGAATCTAATGAACAAAAAAACTGATGAAACAAGTTAATCCAGAGACATGGAAGCATGGAACAGAGTGCAGAATCTCAGAGGGTGTGTGGGTGGGTGGGAGGTAATCAACCAAGAACTTTGCATGCATATATGCATGGTCAATGACCACAGACAATGGGGCGGTGAAGGCCTGGTGTTGGGGTTGGGGTAGGGGCAGGCTAGAGGGGGTCATTGAGGGGGGAAAGGGGACATATGTAATACTCTCAACAATAAAGGATTATTTTTTTAAATATCTGGAAAATCCAAATGAAAATTTCTCTCATTCTCTCCCCCTCCCTTCCATTCTCTAAAACCAATGGAAAAATATCCTAGGATGAGAAAAAGAAAAAAACAAACAAATAAATAAATAATGCTCAAAATAAGAGAGAACATTTATTGCCAGGCACTAGTGAGTCCTAAGTTAACTCATGTAATCATACAATAACCCTAAGAGATAGGTACTACTTCTAACGTAATCTGTTGCGTGAGGAAATGAAAGCACAGAGAGGTTCAATAAATGGCCAACTCTGCAAGGCCAGGTTTCAAACTCTGGCAATGAGATTCCAGGAGCCATACTCTTAACCATCCTCTCATATAGCCTCTCATTAAAATTCAGTTCACCTGGCCCCACCACAGCCTAAGGGTACACATTTTAAACAAGATCTCAAGGTAATTCTTCTACACAGGAGGTTGAAAACTGTTACTGTAAATTGTGTTCAAATAGAAAATACGTAGTGGAAGGCAAGTGCACCCTAGTGTGTACACCTGAGTATCTCCGTTTTTTGGTGTTGAATCAAATCTTTCATCTGTTCTTACAAAGGTGACAGATTTCATGCTGGACAAATTTTAAGGGCTGTATCAAGGTAAATTATTTCCATATCAATGACTTATTTGATTAATACTACATTAAGTTTATTTTTGTCACAACACATTATATAAATACTAGAGGCCTGGTGCATGAAATTCGTGCAGTGGGGGGTGGGGTGTGCCTTAGCCCAGCCTGCACCCTCTCTAATCTGGGACCACTCAGGGGATGTCCGACTGCCAGGGATCGGGCCTAAACTGGCAGTCGGACATCCCTCTCACAATCCAGGACTGGTGGTTCCCAACAGCTTGCCTGCCTGGCAGCTTGATCACCCCCTAACCACTCCCCTGCCAGCCTGATCACCCACAACTACCCTCCCCTACCAGCCATCTTGTGGCGGCCATCTTTGACCACATGGGGGCGGCCATCTTGTGTGAGGGCATGAGGGTCAATTTGCATATTACCTCTTTATTATATAGGATTGCCAAAGAAGTGTCTCTCTTCCCACCTCAGCAGCTCCTGAAAATTCAATTTAATTATTGAAAGACTAGTCTGGTGGGTGTGGTTTAGTGATTGAGCATCATCCCATGCACCAAGAGGTCTAAGGTTTGATTCCTAGTCAGGGCACATGCCCAGGTTTCAGGCTCCACCCCCAGTAGGGGCGTGCAGGAGGCAGCCAAACCATGCTTCTCTCCCATCAATGTTTCTTATTACTCTCTCTCCCTCTGTCTCTCTCTGGGGGGGAAAAAATCAATAAAAAACATATTAAAGTAGCCATTGCAACCTGCTAATAAAAACTTATTTTAAAGATAAATAAATAAATAAATAAATAAATAAATAAATAAATAAATATTAGAAGACTCCATCCCAACACATTTGGTTGTTAGACCTGGAGGCTCATATCCTTAGTTGCTGTAACTGCTAAATGGGAAACACCAAATGCACTACGTGTAGGAGGCAGGTTTTACTCATCCTACCTGTGGTGGCTGCTTTATGTCCTTCATTGTCTTCAGTAGGTCCTGCACAATTTATTACCTTAGAAGGGAATTAGACTTTGGGCCTTATGTTCTTCTCTTGTTCTCTTAAATTAAAGTTGGAAGAGAGGACAAACCATTTACAATTTAATGTGATGTGTATAAATTCCTGTATGCCTACATTAGGCTATTGTTTATTCCCAAACAGAAAACCACCCATATATTTTTTAGGTTGGAATTAAGTGTCTGTAGCAAAAGGATCCCAGAATGTAGCAGTTAAAATAAGACTGAAGTGTATTCTCTATGATACAAATGTCCAGAGACAGCAGTCCATTGAGAAGAACTCTCACATCTACACTCAACACACAGATTCCATTTCTGGGTTCAAAGTGGCTGCCCCACTTCCCAGCCAGTGGAGAAGGCCAGGGAAGAGCACGCCCGTTCCTTTTCAGAACAAACCCAGAAGTGGCAGACAACAGTGCTGCTCACATTCCACTGGCCAGAATTTGGTCACAAGCTTCAAGAGAGGATGGGTGTGTCTTTAATGAGACAGCTGTATGCCCCACTAAAACCTGGAGTACTATCATTAAAGGAAGAAAGGGAAAACAGATTTTTAGTGGACAACTGGTCTCTGCCATAACCCACTTCATATATTTGGACATTTCCAAGGTGATTCTCTAAGCAGCCAGTTATTCACAGAAAATAGGCAAGAAAAGAAGTACCAGGTATTTGAAGAATACCAGTTAATGAAATAATAGAATTTTTACAAAGATGCTGATAATTCAGTTGAGAACATTCTGAGGTCCTTCATGGTAGAGACTTCTAAATTATGGATCTAGACAGTTAGCTCAAAATTAAGTGCAAGCAGTCCTTGCATTGCATGGTTTCAATATTTACAAACTTAAGTGTTATCATTATTTAGTTAAATATCACAAGTTCCTAAATAACACAGTTCAAATTTCAGTTACCACTCTGGGTAAGAAAATACACACTTTGGGCTAGCTCTTCAGGCATCAAAGCACTACAGAAATAACAGGTGCACATAATGTTCACTGATCAATCTCGCTACTGTTTTCAAAATCTGTTGGTGATTGGTCACTGCACATCTGTTATTCAGTTTCTGCACAGAGAGTGAAGTGTGTGGCTATGCTGCTTCCTTGTTTACCAGTGATAAAATCACCTGATATGTTTACAAAAATGGATAACTGAAAGAAGTAATTGGCCAACAAAATGAAAGTGCAACAAAGAAATAAGAAGTGCGAATACTGGAAGTGAATTTCTAATAGAATATGGATGGAATTATAAAAGAAATGACTGACCACTGAAAAGTCATCACTGCCATATTTTAAGACACTTAGATATTCAGCCAGAGGAACTGTATTTGTCAGGGTTCTCCTGAGAAATCAAACCAACAGGCTGTGTGTGTGTGTGTGTGTGTGTGTGTGTGTGTGTGTGTGTGTTGACATAGGGAGAGGTAGAGGGAGGGGGAAAAAGAGGGAGAGAGAGATTTGTTTTAGGAATTGACTCACATGTTTTTTTGTGGTTGGCAAGTCCCAACTTTGCAAAGTGGGCAAGTTGGATGGAGACCCAAGGACAAGCTTTTCCTTATTAGAGCCTGAGATTATTGGTCCTGTCATGTGATTATAGAGATACTAGCAGAGAGAGAAGGCATCTTGGCTGTCAGCCCTTCTTTTTAGTCACTGGGTTTGGATTTCCTTACCTCCAGAAGATTTTGGATATATTTGTTTCAAATGATTCATGGTTTGCAAGTAGTTTATACACCATAAGTCTATTTCATATCCATGGACATTTCTTCCCTCTCACCTTAAAGTTTACAGTGGTACATCTGGATTATCGCCTTGCCAGCCGGCATGAAGGGATAGAGTCAGGAGTAGATATGCATGTTCCTTTATTTTAACTTAAAATAAGTTTCTTAGAACCTATTGGGTCTCTTTAGTCCACCATCAGATGAACCTTTCTCCCACAATTTAGTTTATTCCAATTGTTTTTCTGAGCCACCAGGAGACTTTCATGTCAAACTAGAGGCCCAGTGCACAAAATTCGTGCATGGGGGGGGTGTCCCTCAGCCTGGCCTGCACCTCTCCAATCTGGGACCCCTCAGGGGATAACTGGCAGTCAGACATCCCACTCACAATCCAGAACTGCTGACTCCTAACTGCTCGCCTGCCTGCTTGATAGCCTCTAACTGCTTCTGCCTGCGAGCCTGATCATCTCTAACTGCTCCCCTGCTGGCTTGATTGCCCCTAACCACCTCTCCCTCAGCCCTGCATCCGGGACCCAGGATTGCCTCCTCCAGCTGACCACAGGCACCCGGGATCCGGGCTTCCCTCCCTCTGGTCAGCCATAGGTGCCCAGGCCGGCTGCAGCCTCAGGGGATGGTGGGCAGGTGGCTTCGCCTGGGCTGCAGCCGAAAGTGCTGGCACCCATGACCGTGGGGTGGGCTGTAGCCAGCCGCAGGTGCTGGCACCTGGACCACAGGCAGGCGGCTTCTCCGTCTTCCCTAACCACTCCTATGGTTAGACTCCTGAGTGTCCATTTGCATCTTTTGTGGTGTAGGAAGACAACAGGGATTTCCCATACCGTTAGGGCAATACTACTGTCTCAACTGCAAGTTGTGAATGAAGCGTTCCTGCTTGCAGTGCCTTTCCAGAAGAAATTCCTTCTCTACTTAACAAAATAATAGTTCTAGCCTCCCACCCCGCCCTAATAAATCACCGCCTGATATGAAGCATAGAAGAAAATAGATGTTGAGGTTCTTAAATAACCATTTCTATGCTGTTTCCCCTTACATGCTCCTGTAATACTTAATGTGAGTAGCTTGTTAATGTTTCTGTAAAGTTTTATATTGCATGATGTGAGGAACGTGTCATTTTATTACACTCTGTTACCTACAATAAATGTGACTGATGCTTTATCTAACATGCTTTGAATTGTATAATATACGTTGACAGATTTTACTATCACATGTTATGTAATAATGTGTACTTTTTACTTACAGAAGCTGCTGCTGACTTTTAAAGTTGTTTTTCAAGACACTAATAGTGGATATATATATGAAGTCCATACTATCTATTATTAGGTGAAGTGGCATTCTCCAAAGTTAAAAAAGAAAAAAAAGAAGGAAATCCATACTTAGCAGAATTGCATGTCATGTAAATTCCCAAAAAACAAAACTAGAATAAGTGTCAGCAAAAAAATTAAGTTCAAGGATCTCCTGTGTCTGTTTACTTAGTCATATTAAAAAGTATCATTTTATAGGATCAAAATGATTGTAAAAATAACCCCCAAAATTTACTTCAGTTAATGAAAAACAAGTTTGCAACACCAAATTGAATTGGATATTTAGTGTATTTAGCTTTAAAACCCCAAAATTTTAATGATCTATGTAAACATGTGCCTCTAAAGGCCTAAAAGTTTAAAATAAAAATTCTAGCAAAAAAACAAAAACAAAAAAAAAATCCACTTTTGCTAATCTCATTACCACCTCCCCATCACCGCCTCATTAGAATTCTGATAAATTGGCAGAAGTAAGCAAAGGCAAGCATATGTGATTGCCAATACTTTGTTCATAATTAGCCTGAGTTTTTGTATCTAGCCAAAATAAAGTCCCTGTGGTAATATATTTCTTAATTTTTTTTCTTAAATTTTATTTTCAAAATTTAAGAATTGGTGAAAATAGTACAATTTAGTAAAGACAGTGGGAAGTATGAGTGTGTGTGTGTGTGTTTAGAAGGCAGTAACACTGTCTGTCAGAGGGATGTCAGAGTCCTCAATTCTCTCTGGAAAAGGACAGTTTCGTATACCAAAGGGCAGACCCCAAATCGGTATGTTCAACAGAGCTTTGGAGAATAGAGGAGGGGTAGAGTTCATAAGGATCCTGAGAAGCACGTGTGGTTTTAAAAATGATACTTAATAAACCTACATCTCCTGAGTTTGTATAAGGCTAGTCAGATTCCTTCTGGCTGGCAGAGTCACATGGAACATCAAGCAGTGTAGGAAACTGGGTTCAAAAACGATGAGAACCCCTACCTCACAACTTAAGTTTTACAACTTATTGTAAACTTTTTATTGACCCCTGCTGGCTTTCTGATGCTTGAGATCACTTAAATGGGGGATGCCTTTTACTCTCTACTGACAAATCAGGCTTAAATACAAGTATCCTTTTTGTGGACAATTTGAAATCCCAGGAAGTGTGATTTAAATTCACACTGTCCAGGCTACTAAGTTATTTCTTAAGAATAACATTATAAGGTGAAGGTAGGGAGAGTGCTGGAAGCCGGGGGAGGAAATGAGAGAGGCTCTTTGCCTAGAGGCTAAGGATGGAGAGGGATGGAAACTAGTACCCAACTGGCTCAAGGGGAGCCTATCTGACTGGACAAGCATTCAACATGGCCTGTGCCTGCTTATCTTTTAGGACCTTTCTGGGTACTCTCAGAATCAGAGCAATAAAAAAGGGGGTTCTTTAAAAAGGGCCAGAGATGGCCTGGCTGGGTAGCTCAATTGGTTAGAGCAGTGGTCAGCACACTCATTAGTCAACAGAGCGGCAAACCACAGCTCCCGAGCCACATGTGGCTCGCAAGCCGCAGTTTGCCAACCACTGGTTAGAACATCATACCAATACAACAAAGTTGCAGGTTCCATCCCTTGTCAGGGCACATGCAAGAAGCAACCAATGAATGCATAAATAAGTGGAACAACAAATCTATGTTTCTCTCTTTCCCTCTCTCCTTTCTTCTCTCTCTCTAAAATCAATTTTAAAAAAGATTTTTCCTATGTGCCAGAGAGGTTTCTTCTTGATGACATGCATGTTATCACCAGGCCCAGTCAAACCTCACCACAGGCACCTAGAGCAAGCAAACAACACTCCCTAGAGTGATAGTTCTTATCTTTCCTTCCCCCACCCCCCAACTCAGCCTCCCAGCAAGCCACACTATGGCCAAAAAAAAAAAAAAAAAAAAAAACCCAACAAACAAACAAAACTTCCCCAAAGTAGTGTATTCACTTCTCAATCCAGGCCTTTACCGTTCATTAACCTGCTAAAGAGTCAGATGTGCTCACCCACCTACATTGATCCCCATGTGAGAGCTGCCAGACACAGTTGTAGGTGGATAAACTATGCCACCTTGAACCATTGGTCTGAGCATAGCCATCAAAGTTCCATCATTGCATCTAGCCACTAAGAACAACCTGTAGAAACCACCACCAGAGGCTTGAATTATCTTCTACTAGAAATTTAAATCATCCTGGGCAGTTAAGGGACAAATTAGCCCATGACAATCATTCTTACACTTTTATGTCCAGACAACATGGAACTGTGATATGGTTACAAGAAGAAAAAAATCTGTCATCATATCTATGTTAGCTGCTTTTCTCATTTTTGAAAGTGTGTGTATGTGTGTGTTTGGGGGTGGGAGGTTGAGGGAATGTGAATATTTGTCCTGCTTAGTTTATAGGAGTTGTTGGAAGTGCTAAACCTGAGAAATAGTTAGCAGCATCTTACAACTCTTGGATGATGAAAAATATTTTAAATCTCCTAGTCCTTGATCACCCAAACACACCAGGTCATGAATTTTATTCGGGTCTAGTAAAACAGTCACTTTGCTTTTCCTATCTCTAAAATAATCAAGTGGGCACTATAGGAGCAAGGCCTGGAAATGCTTTAATGGTAGAATTATTGGCCATGTTAGGAAAGGCACCTGGTGTTAGACCCCATGGGGTCAGACCTGACCTGGGTTCAGGCACCTCGGCACTAGAGTTCTGGCGAGGAAAAAAATTCAGAGCCAAGACTCAAAACATAAGAGAACCTTTATGTAGAAGATCACAGAAGTAGAAGAAGTAATCCGTAGAAGAATTGGGCAGAGTTAATGGTATAGTGGCAAAGGAATGGCCCTTAAAGCTTAGAAGTGAGGAAGGTAAAGGTGAGATGCCTGGGTGGAAGTGGAGGGGGAAATATGAGGGGAGACATGGGCATGCTCTGGGAGAAAGAGCCAGCTGGGTCTCCATCCTAAGAATAGATATTTTTAGGGGCCGTCCCAGGGGAAGTGTGGAGATTTTTAGGGGCCGTCCCAGGGGAAGATCTCAATAGAATAGTTAGCAGCTTTCCAGGCCTTTTCAGACGAGGCCTGAATGACTGGTCTGAGCCAGCGCAGGGGTCATTATCCAATGCAACTGGTCCTGAGGTCAGTCATAGGTTGTCACGTGTCTGGTTTAGCTGCTTTTCTGGGTGTGGAGTTATCTCTAGGGAGGAAAGAAGTGTGTGTGTGTGTGGGGGGGGGGGGGGGGGGGGATCCAATACCCATGACCAGCAATATGCAAGGGGAGGTAAGGTCACCCTGGAGGAGCGAGGTCCCACCCTACAATTGTCCTTTGCCAGGCACCTGGGCTTTCCTGGTGTCCTTCTATACCTGGTCAATCCTTCTTGCTCTGTTCCTGTCTATCTAACTGCCTACCACAGGACTGTGATATTAAGTGTTCCCAGTAAGTGTTTTCCTAGTATTCCTTGGGAGCCTTTCACTAGCTTTTCCCCACTTCCTTTAGAAACTTGCCCTTAGGCAAGGAGTTTCCCAAGGTTCCACCAAGTCCTACAAACAAGCTGTATGGGACTAGAACCAGGCAGGAAGGGGCCTTGTATAGATTATGGAGCTAGGATTTGCAACCCTGTTTGAAAATGAAGGTCAGGGGTAGTTTAGGGAGAGAGGGCCTCTGGCCTTATTTTTGCCTGAGTCACTCCTGGTGTCTAGCCCAATTCCTCTTCTCCCTGTGGTTGACTGAACAGCATACTGGGGCTGTACCTAATTTACAAGAACACCTCTTTTAGCTCTGCCTATGCTCCCACTGCGCTCTGGCACCCAGCTCCCTTCCCCTCCTACACTCCCTTCTGGAGAAGGTTGATCCCTTATCTCCGGGCCTCACCCTTGCAGGCGGCCTAGGAGCCTGGACTACAGCTCCCAGAATCCCTCGCGGCCCACCCGCAGCCTGGGAGCCAGGCAGGGTAGCTGCTTTTCTTTGCCAAAAGTTCCCCCGTCTCCTCCCAGACTGGTTGGTCGGCGCGGGACGCCGGCACTGCCCTGGTCGGTAGCGCGGGAGCATGGCCTTCCACCTGGCCCGGCTGGGCGCTGGCCCCTGCTGGCGCGGGGCGCGGGGCGGCTGCGCGCAGCTACGGGCCGGGCCCTGGCGCGGCAGGGCCGGGTGCATCTGCCGGCCCCCTGGCACGGCCGGCGCGGAGCAGAGCCGCGGGCTGGGGCTCGGCGCGGCGGCGGGGGGCGGCCCCCGGCGAGGGACCGGGCTGGCCGCGGCGCTGGCGGGGCTGGCGGGGCTGGCCGCCGCCGCCTTTGGGCACGTGGCGCGGGCGGAGATGGTGTCGCAGAGCTCGGGGGCGCGGAGCCCCTCGCCGCGGAGGCCGGGCGAGGAGGAGGACGAGCTGGCCCGCCGCTGCAGGGGCTTCATGGCCTCGCCGGTGACCGACCTGCGCGAGCTGCGGAGGAGGCCGGGCGACATGAAGACCAAGATGGAGCTGCTGATCCTGGAGACCCAGGCCCAGGTGTGCCAGGCCCTGGCCCAGGTGGATGGGGGCGCCGGCTTCTCGGTGGACCGGTGGGAGAGGAAGGAAGGTGAGGAGGTCGGCGCCGAACGGGGGGGTGAAGATAGGCACAAGGGGTCGGACTTTAGTTTGCGGCCATAAAATGACTCAGAGTAGGTGTGAGAGTAGGAAAGGGGTACCTGCCAGGTAAAAAGGGGACCCCGTTAAGAAGATGGACACTGAAAGGGCCTGCAGCCCTCCTCCTGCAGGTGTGGAACCAGAGGTGCTGTCACTCTAGCACTGGACATTTCAAAACCTTTACAGTTTTATAATGGCGTTTTTCGTAGACGTCTTAGGGTTATTTTAGCCAACAAGCGTGGATGTCCAAACCTGTAATCGAGCATAGATTTCCCCCATGTTTCATCTCCTTTTCTTGGTGTGTTTATACCTTCCCCTCCTTTGGAAATGGAAAGAGAAACTTGGCTCCTCTTTGCTAAGTGCCAGCCAGACTCCAGCTAAGAGTGTCATTGTGTCCTGTCACTTCCCCAAGTTGCACAAAAAGTATTTGATTGGTTTGTCAGAAGTTCTACAAAATGCACCTGTCTTGAACCCCACCACCACCACCACCACCACCACACACAGCCCACACACACACCTTGGTCATAAACTTGAAGGATTTCTGACTTTCATACAGCAACTTCTTATCAGCTGGTTTGGGGCTGTGATACTGCCACATTCATATTAAGTGAAGTTAAACCTGGTTTTCATAGTGTTTTCCATCTTGTAATGTTTTCAAGCGAAGGCCATTGAACCAGGACACAAAACCTCAAATACTAGACTAGCTGTGTGACCTTCTGAAGGTACTTAACTTTTTTTTTCTTGCCTCTGTTTCCTCACCTATGAAATAATATATGAGGGTATTGTAAGAATTAAATGAGGTAAATATATGTAAGTGCTTAAAATATTGTCTGATGCATAGAAAGCAGGAGACAAATGTGTGCCTGGAGAAGGTGTTTTACCTTTCTGTGCCTCAGTTTTCTCATTTGAAATATACAGTTGTACTGGATCATCTTATGTCCTATCCAGCTCAAAGAAGTCTTAGAAATAAAACAAGCTATACGTGAATCTTTATGACAGCTACTCCTGTAGTAACTCTAGTGTCTTAAAAAACAAACAGACAGGCCACTAATAGTAAAGCTCATATACCTAAATGTACTGGGTCTCACTCAATGTAGAGTTCCAAATCCCCTAAGTCAGTGGTCGGCAAACTCATTAGTCAACAGAGCCAAATATCAACAGTACCACGATTGAAATTTCTTTTGAGAGCCATTTTTTTTTAAACTTAAAACTTCTTCTAATGACACTTCTTCAAAATAGACTCGCCCAGGCCGTGCTATTTTGTGGAAGAGCCACACTCAAGGGGCCAAAGAGCCGCATGTGGCTCGCGAGCCGCAGTTTGCCGACCACGGCCCTAAGTGATCGAATATCTACTGTTTTTTAGTTGCCTGTAAACAAAATGAAAAGGCAAACACTAAGAAAACAACAATTGAAACAATACGGAGTTCTTAAATTTGGTAATAATAAAAGTTTTCAAATATATCCATTCCTGTTTTAACCTTAGTTTTCTCTCTTATATCATAACCAAAGCAGTAGTATTTGGAAGGAAAATGTTCCGGTGATTTATTTTATTTCATTTTTATTTATTTGTTTTTTTGTTAATCCTCACCCAAGTATATTTTTCCCATTGATTTTTTCGAGAGTGGAAGTGAGGGGGAGAGACACAGAGAGAGAAACATGGATGTGAGAGAGACACATCGATTGGCTGCCTCCCCCATGTGCCCCTTGGTCAGGGATGGAGCCTGCAACCCAGCTAAATGCCCTTGACCAGAATCCAACCGGAGACCCTTCAGTCCGTGGCCCAATGCTCTAACCATCGAGCAAACTGGCCAGTGCCCAGTGATTTATTTTAGATGACGGCATAAAAATGTAGAAGAAATATTCAATTCTGTGATTTGAGGAGACAGTATTTGCCTACTATCAGTAGCAAATGTTATAAAACTAAGCTAATCATCTAATTTTATTGCACCTGAAAATTATAAATATACAGATGTTGAAAATAGAGGAGGAGAACAACTCCTAATCCCATCACCTCATGCAAGGGTTATTTTCAATTTTGCACTTTATTTTCTATTTTTCATTCTTTGCTCATTTTACATTTCTGTAAACAGGAGGTGGGGGCATCAGCTGTGTCCTTCAAGATGGGCATGTTTTTGAAAAGGCTGGGGTGAGCATTTCTGTCGTTCATGGCCATCTTTCTGAGGAAGCAGCAAAGCAAATGAGAAATAGAGGAAAAAACCTGAAGACTAAAGATGGTAAGCCAGTCTCAATTGCCTTTAGTAGTTGCTGCAAACTGTTCTTCCCCGCAAGTCTTATTTGTAAAATAAATATTGCTTCTGTAAAAAACCATTTGGGTGCATATGTCCCATAAGCATGTTCACAATTACCTTTTTTTAAAATTATATTTTAAGAAATATATTAAAAAGCAGCCTTTGGAAATTGATCTAAAAACCATGTTGGAGGTACTTTGTATCAAGCCACGTGATTGAGAGCAGCTCACCGTGTGTTTTATTTCCCAGGTAAATTGTCATTTTCTGCTATGGGTGTGAGCTCCGTTATTCACCCCAAGAATCCTCATGCTCCTACCATCCATTTCAACTACAGATACTTTGAAGTAGAAGAAGCCGATGGTATGTATGTCTGGAGCTGTTGAAAGTACTACTGTGCCAAATGTGTATTTTAAAGCAGGTTAGAGGATATAACATCTAACAGCGAGGGAGAATAAATACAATTTTAACTAGATTTCTCAGGAGGCATATGATGGCTTATTCCTTAGCAGGTGCAATGGATTATGCACTGGACATGAAAATGGGATTGGCTCAACTCTGATTGCTCCACATTTCCTCCTACACAGAAAGAACGATTGAATGAACCTGAACTTAAAGTGCACACAGGGTTCTTTGCAAATATAAACCCACCCAAAGGAAAACCTCATGTGCAAGAATTAAGTTGAAATTGAGAACTTGCCTTTGGAAAATATCTTCCCCATGCATAGCTTTGCTAGCCACCAGTGCAGTGTAGGATGGGATGCACTTGATCCTGCCTCATTATGCACGTGTAATTCCAGCTAGGTCTCCCGTTAGCTGAGCCAGCTCTTACACCTGTCCGAGCGCCTGTGCAGTGCCACTCTACTCCTCTTGATGTCTCTGTAGGTGATGGCATTTAAAGTCAATGTATTTAACTTTTCATTTGGAAGTTGCTTATGTTTAAAAAATTGGGAGCTGGTACTGACAACCTATAGACCTAACTAAGCGCATGAAATAGTTATTCTCAAATGGTAAGTTGTCTCCCTCAGCAAGTGTTTTTATCCTTTCTGAGAGGAAGGGAAGATCGTACTTATTACAGGCAGCATAAGAATCTTCTGTTTTTTTGTGTTTTTGTTATTGTTTTTTTAAATAAGCTATAGATTCCTGGGCCAGATATTTGCTTTTATTTTTATTTTTTAAAATAGTGACCAACAGAGGCATTTTAAGCTTCTCAGGTGATTTTAATATGCAGCCAGAGTTAGAATCCACTGCCTGGTCCACCTGTGTGGTGTTTGATCATTCCCTGCCATGTGTATCATTTCCCTGCCTGGTTCTACTCTCACTTTTTAGTTTCTTACTTCTTTCCTGCCCAGGCCTTACAGGCCATTTAGAGCTAATTTCAGTTGATTTTTTTTAATTAATTATTTTTTTTATTTTTTTAAGAGAGAGAGAGAGCGAGAGAGAGAGAGAGAGAAAGGAAGGTGGGGGGTGAAGATACATTCATTTGTTGTTCCATGTATTTATGCATCCATTGATTGATTCCTGTATGTGCCCTGACTGGGGATTGAACCCACAATCTTGGCATATCAAGATGACACTAATCAACTGAGCTACCCGGCCAGGTCCCAGTTCAGTGTTTTTGATTGTCACCTGTTTCATGCTTAATAAAGTAAGCTGATAAGTTAAGTTTGCTAATACAGTGAGTAATGTGATGCATCTCAAAGTCCAGAGTCCAAGTCACGTTTACATGTCTTGATTTGGTAGGTAACAAGCATTGGTGGTTTGGTGGGGGAAGTGACCTTACTCCCACGTACTTGAACCAAGAGGATGCCGTCCATTTTCACAGAACTCTAAAGGAGGCTTGTGACCGGCACGGCCCAGATCTCTACCCTAAATTTAAAAAATGGTAGGTCATGATACCTAAAGTATATTTTGTTCCTCACTAAATGCCTTTTTTTAGCTGACGAAGGTTGAACTATCATTGCCCACTAGAATTGGGATACCCGTTTTAAGTAGTTTTCATAAGTTATTGACTTAGGAATATTTGAATGTCTGCAATAAAAATTGGGTAGCAGCATATTCTTTGATTCCAAATGATTTAGAATGTAAACTTTAAGGTGATTTATGCTTACAAGTCCAAGGCTTTTTATCCTCTGGTGGAAATTAAATTTTCATCCCAGGTGAGCATTGTCTCTCTATTGCCATGGGGATACTACTATATGAGGGCATAGGAAGGGCTGGAGAACTATTAGGGACAGATGGAAATGAGAGATTTGGGGCAAGAAGAAAGGTGGAATTGGACACTTTGTGAAAGAAACTCTAAGAAAAAACAAACAGGAGTTGTGAGGAGACCCAGGATGTTTGGTAGGTATGAAATGGAATCTAAGCATAAGTTGCTTCTGAGGGCAGCAACGACACTCGTTTCAAGATAAACGGTATTAAACTGAGCCGTTAGTTTCTCTTTCACTAAAGGTCTTAAGAGTTCATATGCTTTAGACCAGTGGTTCTCAAACTTTTTAGTGCCGCAACCCTTTAATACAGTTCCCTCTCATGTTGTGGTGACCCCCAACCATAAAATTATTTTCATTGCTACTTCATAACTGTAATTTTGCTACTGTTAATGAATTGTAATATAAATATCTGTGTTTTCCGATGGTCTTAGGCTCTACAGCAGCAGTTCTCAACCTGTGGGTCGCAACAGGTTGAGAACCACTAGCAGGGTCACCTAAGACCATCAGAAAACAGATATTTACATTACGATTCATTAACAGTAGCAAAATTACAGTTATGAAGTAGCAACAAAAATAATTTTATGGTTGGGGGTCACCACAACATGAGGAACTGTATTAAAGGGTTGCGGCATTAAAAAGGTTGAGAACCACTGCTTTAGATAGACATGTATTAAATTGTCTACTTGCTTTGCAGATAAAAGTAAAACCATATTCTACATAGGTACTAACTGCAGGAGATCCATCTAAAGCCCTTTATTCATTTTCATAGTTGGACAAAGAGTGAGGACACTGCTGGCCTTAGTCAAGGATGGCTCTCTGAGTGGAAACACTCACATTGACTTTCATGCCTTTGTTGTTTCCCTCTGATCCCTGATTTGGCCTTGCTCTGTTTTCCAGGTGTGACGATTACTTTTATATAGCCCATCGTGGGGAGCGGAGGGGCATCGGGGGTATCTTTTTTGATGACCTTGACTCTCCATCCAAGGAGGAGGTGTTTCAGTTTGTGCAGAGCTGTGCCCAGGCTGTCGTTCCTGCTTATATTCCCCTTGTGAAAAAGCACTGTGATGACTCATTCACCCCTCAGGAGAAGCTGTGGCAGCAGCTCAGGAGGGGACGGTGAGTGAATGGAAGGAGAATACACCGGCTCATTGTGTAACTCGGGAGAGGGGGAGAGCAGCTGTAGTAACAGTGGGTGGTGTGCTATCTTGGGCAGATACTTTTTCAGAGTTATATTAGTACTCACCCTAATTTCTATTTTATAACCAGATGAATATTAAATGAATAAAACAACATTGTATAATACAGTATTTTAGAAAGAGCAAAGTATATTTCATTTGTCTACATCTGAGATTTCATAGTAGGCATGTAGTAAGTACTTGCTGAATTTAATTCAGCCGATTTCTTTTGCTTAGTTTTCAAGCAGTACCCTCCAGCCTTATGCCAAGATAGTAGGTACGATTTTATGTTTTTGCTGCTTTGTAAATTTGGAATCACTCCTTTTTTCATTCACCATTAAGGTTTCATGGAGGTTGTTTTAATGAAAATAATCATTTTAGAAATTATTTACACTTAATGACAATATTTACTAATTATGAAGTACTTACTATGTGCCAACCCATATATGAGGCAGTTTGCATCTATTTTTCTCCACAAACTTGTGATTTTGGTGTAATCATTATCATCTTATAGATGATAAAACTAATTCTCAGAAAGGCAAGTTCCTTGCCCAAGATTACACAGCTGGTAAATAAAGATCCCAGATGTGGAACCAGGTTATCATGAGTTCAAAACTTGCAGCCTTTCCCATTCATGAAGGAAGTGGTTGAAGCAGGTTTGTATTTCTTACCATGATATTCATCTTAGCACCCTGCTCTGTGCATTGAGCTTAGTGAGCTCATTTGGGTGATCATCCTGAGATTATCTTCAGCTGGGGTATATTTGTGATTCAGCTCCAAAGTAGCCACTTCCGGCTCACAGGAATTTCTCATTGCCATCTTAATTGCATGTGTACTACTGGTCCCTGGCTGTAAAATGGATTTTCTCACTTGTGTTCATTCTGTATCAAGCATAGGAAGTTTGGGACACTTAAGGAGGTAAGACTAGTGCCCAGAAAAAGGTCAACTTAAATAACATTCCAGGTCTAAAGATAAATGTCTGTGTATCCTTTGTGACCACCTGTGTTATCTGGTCTCTGTTTATAAACATGGGAAAATGAGAGTTGATTAACTTTTCTTCTTAGAAATTGCTTACACAATGCATCTGTTTTGGGACATGTTTTTGTTGTTCCTATGGTTTTTCAAATACACCTTTACTTCTCTCTTTTTTCACTTGACACTTACGTGCCCCTATGGCTAGTCTCTGTGCTGACTCCAAAGATGAGCATAGCATGGCCCTGTACAAACAAGCTCATAGTTCAGTGGGGAAGGTATACCTAAGAGGATAATTTAAAAAGCAAAAACAAAACACGATGGAAAGTACAGTGGTCTAGTTTTGCATAAGATTTGATATGCAAACACTCATGTGTTTTGAGTTAGAAGTGTGAGGTGTTAGATTAATTTTCTGAAGTGTGGTGGGTGACTCTTCTTCAAGGAGAGCCTCCTTCTACCACGCTTATCTCTGGGCTTCAGATGGCAGTAAACTCTGGGGGAAAGATAACCCTAGCTCTTCTGCAGTTATCAGCACCGTCTTCACTTGCTTACAATGCATTTACAGCCCTATCAGTCTCCTTCAGGGGTCCCTCTTCCCCACCTCCGCCCAAAATGAGTTTCCCCTGCAGTGAGACTGCTTCCCTTTTGACTGTACAGTCTTATTTGCAAACTCATTTAGTCTCTTGTCCTCAGTTACACTATTCTCTCATCAGACCTTGAACTTCAAGTCTTAGAGTCTTTTTCTTCCCCATAGGAGAACAGAAACTAAACATCTTTAACTTAATGTTGTTTTGTTGTATGTTGAGAAAGGGAAACAGGATAAAATTTAGGCATCAGTTAGATTGAAGGGAATGGTTCAAGTCCATAGTTCCCAGGTACCTCAGAGAAGAGTAATGTACAGAAAGAATCAGGAAGAACAGATCTAAGCGGAGCCTGATGGGAGTCAGAGAGGCTAATGTAGGGATAGGGGCATCATTCACTCAAAAAAGGAAACAGCAGGGGATCCTCCAAAAAGCTCATTTAGGGAGCTCCTTACAAGGGTCTTTGGCAAAGGCATCAATACAAGTTAGAGAACCACAGTCATTCCTTAAATAATGTTTCAGAAAGGTCCTATCAGGCAGGAGTGGAAAAGGGCTGTGAGAGACGGGTATAATTTATTTTAATTTTCTCTGAACCTTTGGCAAGTTTCCACACACAAGAGCACTTTCTAAAAATTGAACTACTCCAGGATTCTAGAAGATACTTTCTTGTATGTGTGATTAAAGAGAGTAACAAATGGATAAAAAAGAATATCTGAGTAAGTTTAGACTAAGAGTAGTTTCTGACAAATTGAGAAATGATCTGAAAGGGGTACTATTTATTGACATTTTTGGATTTATGGATCATTCTAAATTATTTTGGGTAGTAGAACTTATTTTTTTTTAATTGGGTCGAAAAGACCCTTTTACAAAGGATCCCATGATGTTAAAGGCAATTATATTTTTAAGCTAGACAGAGTTTACTCTGTCTGGCCGTTAATGGAAAATAATGTACTAAACCAAGTTTTCATTGATGCTAAGGATATTTTTCTAAGCAAATAAAATTGAGCACTGCAACTCAACCACTGCCTTTTATTATGATTGCCATGAATCCGCAGGAAGGCTGGTTTATGTCACTGCTTGTTAATGCTATTAACTAACTACTTCAATAAAAGGGAATACCTAGAATATATCAGTAAATGTTAATAGATTGCTGTTACCGGCATTTTAATTACAGGTTTGCTGCCCTTAGTTCATGTGAGGTATAGGCAGTGAAATGAAGTCTGTGGCTCTGAACTGTCTCAGACTGTGGGGGAGGCCCAGAAGGAGTCATGCCATTTCTTTTTCATGATTGTTGTGCCTTCAGGTTCTCAGCCTTGTGTTCATTCTTTTTGTTTATTAGAAAACAACCTCCTTATTTTATAACTGCTCTGTGTTGGGGCTGAATCTATGTCCTTTTGTTTGTTGGGTAGAATACCCTTTTATTTATGCCTGTCCAGATGGAGAAAACTCAGCTGACTGCAGACTTGTGTCAGTTCCAGCTGATTGGGAGAGTGGGCAGGAAGAAGTCCCCCCTTTAACTATTCATTATGGGCTAAGAAAGATTTTACTCAGCTGACCCTTAATGTTGTTTGATGTCCGCATGTCAGGTATGTGGAATTTAACCTGCTGTATGATCGGGGCACAAAGTTTGGCCTCTTCACTCCGGGATCCAGGATCGAAAGCATCTTGATGTCTTTACCTCTGACTGCTCGGTAAGAATAACTCGTCATAATAATTATCCCCCTACCCCGAGCCCTCAGCCCCCACCAAACATGAACGTTAACACAACAAATATCTTACCCAGAGACTTCACTGGTTTTGACTTTGCTGCTTTTATTAAAAAATCAGAGTCGAACATTAAGGAAAATCAAATTGGATATTTTAAGGGGTATCAGGGTGAGTGATACAGCCTTGTGTGTGAGAGCCGGGAAAGGATAGAGGGAGCAGGAGGACGGGGCGGTGGGGGAGGGGTGATGATGTCTAAGGGCCGGATTATCCTTGCCTGGGTAGTATTCTAGGAAGAACATAGCAACTTTTAAAACTTAATTTTATTAAAAATTATTGCACGTGTGAGGAAATGTCTTACACTCCCGTAGGGAATGTTAAGCTTGTTTGACAGTATGATGTGCACAGCATTCTCCCTGCGTTTTCCCTGCTGCTGTGGTGAACTAGCCTCCTAGAGGTTAATTGAATCTGTGTGGGGAATTTTACAGATGGATATGTTTACATTGGTGCTATTAGGTTAATAAAGATCTACAACTGACTTCGTTGCTTTTAAGAAAATGAGAATGATGTGTGTCAAGACTGAAATAGAAAAGATCAGAAAGAAAACAAAGTTACCATTGTTTGTTTTACAAGAGTTAGAATCCTTTTTCTCCATGAATTTAAATGTCTAAATAAGAATGAACTACTGGATGCCATTGACAGTCTGCCTTGCCTCGTTCTGCTGTTCTAATCCAGCCTTGTGAGAGCAGTACCCTCTGTGGTTGTCATGCCTTCACAATGGCATTGGCTCTGTCTTTGTCTGACTATTGTTTAGGGATCTTCTGTCCTTGGTTATAAGATCATGCACATCACTGTTAGGTATTCCTGGCACTTGAGAGATGAGAAATGAGGGAAAAGTAAACATGACCATCAGGCCTCTGGTGATCAGCCTGATCACGCTGGCCCCTAAGTATAATGCATATTCCAAGCAGATGTGGGCGGGTTAGAAATCACTGCCTTGCTCAATTGAGTAGCATTAACACAACAGGTCACTTTTAGCTTCTTATAATCTATACTGGGGGTCTGTAAACTTAGGATAAATCCAAGTCCACCAAAAAGTGTGCTTTTGTACAGACCTTGAGCTAAGAAAGGATTGTACATTTTTAAAGGGATTTATTAAAAGCAAAAAAATATCAAAGAGACCATGTGTGGCCCCACAAAGCCTAAAGTATTTATTGTGTGGCCCTTTATATTATCTGATGTATTATTTACTTTAATTTTATACTCATGTTTTTTCTGAGGGAGAATCTTTTTAAAAAGGCATACCAATATTGTTGCCATAAATAGAAAGTAACACAAAATAAATGTGTAAGTGTGAAGCTAAAAATAGTTTGCCCATGAGTCATCTCAGGTTAGAACTTTACAGAACCCTAATTTATAGTAAAAGTGTATTTTGCTTCTGGGATTTTAGCCAAAGTGTGCTCAGGAATTAAGAAACTTTATTTCTTTAGCAACAAGTATTTTTAGAAAGCCTGGTGGGTGAAAGGCATATTAGGCACAGTGGAGACAAAGAGGTCTTATTATTACTTTTTTTGTTTCTGTTTTGGGTGTACATAGATGGGAGTACATGCATTCACCCTCAGCGAACTCCAAAGAAGCAGAAATTCTGGAAGTTCTTCGCCATCCAAGGGATTGGGTGCATTGACAGAGGCGAAGCAGCCGTCCTGGGGTTTGGGGACACAGAACGTGTGCTCCCATTCCGCTGGCCGGCACCGTTGCCAGCCTGTGGCAGTTAGTCACCTGTGTCTTGAGCCTGCCTTCCTGCACCATAGGTTTCCATTGGATGCTGTCGGTGATGGGTGAGGAAGAGACCACAAGTCCATTGGTTGATATAAATCTCATTTATACTTTTAGAATCATTTTATATGACTAGTTTACAAAATATGACATTGGGTTTCCTGTATTGAGTTAAGGGAATCTAAATATTATAGTTTGTATCAGGAGAACTTCTCATGTTATTTTTATTTCTTATATTTCTTAAAAATTTTAGTTTCTGCCACAAAAATCTGTTGTGGGATAAATTTATTTTCATTAATTCAATGAGATTGAGCTTATCAGTAATTTTTGAAAGCAACCTGAAATGAAGGTAAAAGTTTTGCTTTGTTGTTACTGAAGTTTTTTTAGTCATAATATTTGTATGTCTGTATCTTGCTGTAGGAATCATAATGTTATAAAATGCTCATTTTTATATAATGATAGATATTTAGAAACACTTGAAATTTTCTTAATCTCTACATGTGTTACAATTCAGTGATTACCTGTGGTTGTTAACTCTCCATCACTGTTATTTCAAAAAGGGACATCTAAGTTGTAATTTTTATTTTTGTAGAACTAGAATTGGTTATCTGCACTTTTGAATGTGAAAGTTTATAACCATAGATTCTGATATTTAGAATTTTCTATTCCAGACAGTTCTATATGGAAATTAAAAAATATATATCCTGGGGATGTTATGAATAAAGGAAATGTTTCTCATTTAGTGAGAAACATTTTCCTTCTTTAATTAAAGTAAGCATAAATGTTATGAGTGTGAGAAGCATGTAGGCGTTTTATAAATATTTTTTCTTGTAAGATGGACTAGTTGAAATTGTCCTCTTTAAATGAGAGATTCTGTAACTCATATTTGCTTTTAAGAGAAATTCACAAAATTCTTAAAATGGCTTCTTTGTTCACATAATAATATGAATGTGTTTTTTTAATTCATAATATATTGAAGTTTGTAAGGAATATTATCTTCCTACATACTATTAAGCATTATCTTGGAACATGTTGAATGTATGTGACTGTGTGTGACTCTTTAGGGCTGGAAAATGTATGAATTCTTTAATTGTCTTACAACAGATCCGCTGATTAAATTTTATTATGGAATATGGCTTACAAATGTCTGTATTTTTCACTTTTTTTCAGGATAATATACACAGGGAAGACAAATATTTCTTAGTTCTAACACCATAGTTCCTCACCTAAATATTTGAACCTCGCTAAATATAACTTTTGCACTCAAATTCTCATGGCAGCTTTATTCACAATAGCCAGGAACAGAAATAATACAAATGCCCTTCAGCAGGTGAGTGGATAAAGTGTGTTATAGCCATATATTAAAATACTACTTAGTAATGAGAAGGCACGGCTTGATAAATGCAACAACATGGATGAATATTTAAAAAGCATAGTGTGCCAAGTGAAAGAAGCCAGACACAAAGAGCGCTCACTGTATTACTACATTGAAATTTTCTTAATCTCTACATGTGTTACAATTCAGTGGTGGTGAACTCTCCATCACTAGAAAAGTAAAAATTCTAACAACAGAAAGCAGAGCAGTGGTTTCTAGTGGGTGGGGCTGGGGATAGATCTGGGAAATGGATTGTGAAAGCGAACAAATGAATATTTTGAGGTGATGGAAATGTTCCATATATTGATTGTGACAGTGGTTACCAAATTGTATACACTTATCAAAACTTACTGAACTTCACACTGAAAAATCAAAGAATTTTATTGTATATATAATTTATACTTCAACAATGCTGATAAATTTGAAAACCCCTAATATAGGCATGTTCAAATAAACCTCAGTTTACCTTTTACAAAATCTGCTAGCATATTTAGTTGTGTTTAGGACTATTGGGGTCTGGGCATTGGACTAAGGTAAAATTTCTAAAATTTTCTGTGCACATCAGTTTTCCGTACCCTTTGATGTATTTCTGTTACAGATGAGATGGGGGAAAAACATAATTGCATTACTCAAAGTAAATTTCTCTTTCAAATTTGTATTGATGTCTATTCTGAATCTTCTAGAGGCACAGGGTGTACTCCCAAATGGCCTGAATACCTGAGTGCTGCTCTTTCATATGTCTGTTAGTGGTCAGAAGGGATGGAAATTTTGGGGGAGGATGTATATGCTTTGGAACAAATTTCTAATCACTACTTTCTATCAGTGTACTCCCCCGCCTTCCCACCTATTGAACTCAACCTTTGAATTAGAAAACTGCATGCTAATGAGCACCAGATTAGAAGGCCAAGAAATGTGTGTGTTTTAATGACTATCCTTCCATGTGTCTTTTGCTGTTACATTCCAGGCTGGAATCATCTGCGGGTTTTTTAGTCACACATCAGTGCCTGGGTTAGACCACTCGAAGGCTAGGCTCAGCTTAGACTCAAATTTCCCCAGGTGAGGTATGCATGGTTGCCTTCTGACCCAGCCCCAGAGGTTATGTGGTGTCACTCTCCACATTCCATTAGTTAAGTGAGTCACTAAGCCAGCTCCACATTCAAGGGAAGGGAATAGGCCTTACTTAATTCAATGGCAGGAGTGCCAAGGAATATGTGGTCATCTTGGAAACCAACACATAGCCTTTCACACCCAAAACCACAGAAGCCGCTTGCCTCTTTCCCTCCCTCGTTGTCCTAATAAAATCCTGTTGAGTCTACCTTTGGAATGCTTCTTGATTTCCTTCCTCTGTTCACTGCCACCGCTACTGTATTATCCCTGCCACGAGTATTAATTATGTATTTGAAACCCCACATTTAAAAATTTGGTCCTTCCCAAAGAAACGTGTAAAATTTCAATTCCATAATAAACCTAAATTGTCACAATTAAGTTAGTGAAGCATAAACATTTACAAATGTCTTGAATAAATCCTGAATTTAGTATTGTTACCTGAAACCAAATCATAGGTCGTACAATATAAAACCTCACAGACCTGTTTCTACAGGTGGTTAAATACCACATACATACATAGACTAGCAGAGCAAGATAATTGAACTGCATTCCATCTTCCAATCAAGGTTCTTTGTTTTGATTATAAAAGTTAACTCATCCATCAGTATTTTAAAGAATCCTTCACCTATTAATTCCCATTCATCAACACTTGTTTGAACTTAAAACTTGGCATAATCTAATGCATCATGGTTTCAGTGAGTAACGAGTTTCAGTGAGTTGACACAAATACAGTCATTGGGCTTTGTAGTCATTTACAGTTGCAACATCGGCTCTGTCATGGACTCATTTACTTATGAAATGTTTGGGGAGGTATCAACTTAAAGTTCACAAATAAAATTGAACCGGTTGAATGCCTCTATTACCAGCAAGTGAATAGTGCATTTATAAATAAAAGTCTTCATAGCGATTTATGCTCAGATCTGGTCAACGTTGTTCCCATTGTCTGATTTGGTGAGGCAGCCTGAGGCTTTTAGAATGTTCCCAGCCTGCTGCTTGACATCCTTCTACCCATAGAAATAATATGTAAAGCTGCAACCCCACTTACCAATTTCTTATAGTTCAAGTTGTAATTGAACTGAAAAAATAATTCAATAGATACCCTCAAAGAATAATAATTTTATTATTTAAAATTTTAAATATCTACATCAATACAAACTTGGTAACTTCTGCTGAATGTTTTAATTCAGGTGTATTTGATCTTATATACCATTCAACATGAGTAATGTGAATATTTCTAGAAAGCAATAAGGACCCACTTTTCATCTTCACCTGCTCTCCCCACTCTTTTAGTAACGTGAGGGAGATATGGGGTCTTCCTCAGAGCGGCAAGTCTTCTCCCTGACCCTCTAGCATGTGGAGGGGAGACCAAGCCATCCCTGCTGTGCCAGATCGGAATCCCAGCTCACAGAATCTGTGAACACAATAAAATGGTTGCTGTTCTATGACACTAAGCTGGGGCGGCTTGCTAAAAGCAATAGAAAATTGGAACAGGTTAAAGGCTCTTAACAAAAAAAAGAGGAGAGCAGTTTTGACGAGTTTTATATGCCTGCAAGCTGCCTATGCCAGTATTTCGAGATGTGAGTCTGAGGCTCACGAGAGAAGTTAAGTCTAGAAACAAATATTTACCAATTATTTGTGTAAGGGTGCTAATTGAAGAAGTAGATTAATAAAGGAGAGTCCAAGACTGAACTGGGGCCAGAGAAATGAGCTTGGGAAAAGGTGTGAGGGAAGGAGGCCAAGAAGCAGCTCATGGAATAAATGGAATAGAAACAAAGGAAATTAAAAGGGACAAATTGGGTGTGATTGTAATAAGGGTTGAAACATTACAGTAGCTATGCTTCTATATATAGAAGATATTGAAATAATACATGTTATCCTATCTAATAAAGAGGGAATATGCTAATTGACCATCACTCCGTCACAAAGATGGCTGTACCCACAGCTGAGGCCAAGTTCCCATAAGGAGCCTTAACGAGCCATCAGCAGGGACCTGAGGCTACGCCCTCCCCTACCCCTGTGGGGCTTGACAGGGAACCTCAGGCTGTTTCCCCCACCCGGCAGGGCTTGACAGGGGACCTCAAGGTGCACATCCTGTCCTGGTGCTGGGCTAGGGGACCTCAGACTGCACCCCCTGCCCCAGCGCCAGGCAGGGGGACCTTAGGCCACAGCCCCCACCAGGTAGGGCTTTGGCAGGGGACTTCAGGCCATGCCCCCCCACCCCGGCACCAGGCAGGGGGACCTCAGGCCGCACCCCCCCACCCCAGCACCAGGCCAGGGGACCTGAGGCTGTGCCCCCCCCACCCCAGCACCAGGCCAGGGGACCTGAGGCTGTGCCCCCCTGCCTGGCGGGGCTTGATGGGGGACCTCAAGGTGCACCCCCATTGTTGGGTCGGGGGAACTCAGGCTGTGCCCCCGCACCCAGCGGGGCTTGACAGGGTACCTGAGGCTGTGCCCCCCTCCCGGTGCTGGGCCGGGGGACCTGAGGCTACGCCCCCTGCCTGGCCGGGCTTGACAAGGGTGGAACTGGCGGGTCTGGATCTAGCCCAATGGGGGGGCGGGCGGCCGGGTCTGGGTCTCATGCGATTTGAGGTGCACGTGGGTGGGTGGGGACTTGACTCTGGGTCCCATGGTGTGCCCCAGACACTGATAGGCGGAAGGTTTTCATATACATTTTACTAATTTTCTTTCATCTCTGACACTTCTATTATAGAGAAAGGGCAAATAGCAATATTAAATTATTTCCTCTAATTAATCCCCTTTTAATGTGCATGAATTTCATGCACCGGGCCACTAGTATATAATATGTTCAATAAATCAGGCATTAAGTTCAGACTTTTAGAAATGATCCCAGTCTCTAAATTAGCAAGGTCTTCTTTGGTACTAAAATTTAGGTAATAAAATTATTTCCACTAACATGTATGTAGTGTCTCAAGTTTCTCAAATTGTGTTTAAATGTGAAATTCTTTAAAGAACCAGCAGGTGGAGCACATTTACTCGAGAAAATTAATTCTGGATTTCTGTTTTTGTTTTTTAGGGGGGTAGGCTGGGAGTGGAGGAAGAAACAGTGAAGAGAAGTGAATGGGAAAGAGAGGGAGGGGGTGAGAGAGAAAAGGCCAAAAAAAAAAAAAAATGGAGAATGAGGCAGGAAAGACGATGAAAGAGAACTGTTTAACATCTCTCCTTCACTGAATTATGGTATTGTTGAATGACTATCTAAAGGAATTATTACATATTTAATCAAGTACTGTTATTTTTTCCATCACCATTCATCCCCTCGGTGCCCTCTTCCACCTCTACCCATCCCCCAATCACTACACTGTTGTCCATGGCCATAAGTTCTCTCTCTTTTTTTTTTCTTTTTGCTCAATCCCTCCACTCACACCCCCCACCCCCACCCCTGCCCCAGAACTGTCTGCCTGCTCTCTATGAGTCTGTCTCTATTTTGCTTGGTAGTTCAGTTTGTTCATTAAATTCCACATATGAGTGAAATCATATGGTACTTTCTCTAACTGGCTTATTTCACTTAGCATAATAATCATACTGTTAATTTCAGTATGATGTTTATATCTTGTCAAATGGCTCATGTTTCATTTCTCTCTTTATTACAGAGAGATTCTGAAGTTGGCAATGTTTACAATCCCAATAATGTTGAATGTCTAAGGCAGGGGTCTTCATCTGAGTTCCTAAGGAGTTCCTGAACTGTGAATTAGTTGCCTGAAATCATGAGAAAGCATGTACGTTTTTCTTAGAGTCCATAATGTTAATTTGACTCTCAAAAGGATGAATGATCCTGAAAGGATTGAGGACTACTTAGTTCATAAATTGGGAAGATGTCTATATCCCAGGGGGAGCATGTGATAATTCAGTGAGAAAAGGTAAAAAAAACATTTTTATCCATTCAAAAGTTCTATTTTTTGTGCATAATTTAAATATTTGTCCACAATAAATTAATACAGTAATGCATATATTTAATTCACAAGTAAGCAAGGGTATTTGAGGGGTACAGAATTAGCAGTACAATAAAAAAAAACTTGCTTGTCCAAGTAAATATTGTGCATTCTATATATTTTTTAAAATCCTCACCTGAGGATATATTTCCATTGATTTCAGAGAGAGAGGAAGGGGGAGAGAAACATCTATTTGAGAGAGAAACATCCATCGGTTGCCTCCCATACTCGCCCTGACCTAGACCTTAACCTAGGCATGTGCCTTGATGGGGAATCAAACCTGCAACCCTTTGGTATATGAGAAGATACTCCAACCAACTGTCCCATCTGGCCAGGGAAACATGTTTACACTTTTAAGGACTAAAAATGAAAAGAGAGAAATCAGAAAACTGAATGTCTTGATAAATCAAAGAGAGAAAACAACAATAACGCTGGAACTTCTTACCTCTTGCTAGAGTTACAGAGGATGAAATGGAAATTTGCTAATTTCCCATCAGTTTTAGAGGGATCTAAAGGATGCTGTCTAGCTGAAACCGGTTTGGCTCAGTGGATAGAGCGTCGGCCTGCGGACTCAAGGGTCCCAGGTTTGATTCCGGTCAAGGGCATGTACCTTGGTTGCGGGCACATCCCCAGTAGGGGGTGTGCAAGAGGCAGCTGATCAATGTTTCTAACTCTTTTCCTCTCTGTAAAAAATCAATAAAATATACTTTTTTTAAAAAAAAAAAAAAGGATGCTGTCTAAAGAAATGGAGAACAAGATATTAACTAAAAATGTGATAATGCAGGTATTCACAAGAATAGTAACAGAAACCAGATTACCACAAAACTAACAAACATGTGAAGAAAAGCAACCTGTAGAATAATACATATATTATAGTTCCATTTGTATAATATTCAAAGAATACAAAACTAGGTCATAGAGTGTTTTTGGGTAATGTAACTGAAGAAAAACCAATGACAAACAAATTCAAGTGAGTGGGTAAAAGGATTGAGGTAGGGCTTTAAAGTTCTTAGTACACAAGGGGCATTTTCAACATTTCTTATTCAATAGAACAGTTCTTAATATCCTACTCATATTTTCTGAACATTAATATATTAAATATTTAACTGTAAACCTTTTAACCTAGGAGCAGGAAAAACTTCTTTACTCTGCTATCTACATGCAACTCTATGGGTTTTCTTGTTGTCATCCTGATATGCATTTCTTTAAAAATCAAGTATTTTTTCCTAATATGAAATTAATTCCTATACTTTGTGGAAATTTTGAAAAATAAGCAAAAGTATCAAGAAGGAAATAACCATCCCATTTTATACCTCCACTCAGAAATAACTATATCTACTCAATATTTTGGTGAAATTCTTTGTAGCTCTTTCATGCATATTTGATTATACTAGTTAAATAATACTGTATAAATAATTTTGTATGCTGATCTCATCCCCCCACCCCATAAATTTCTATCTTAAGAATTTCCCCTGTTATTTAAAACCTCCAAAGGCAGAAGACAGGATGGGGCTGAAAATAGGGGGTTTCTTGAAAATGAGCTCTTACTGGGGGCTCTACACCATCACCCATCCCCTTTCTCCAAGGGAATTTGTCCTCCAGATGGGCAGGAGATGCAAGGGCTATTTTCTAGAAAACTATTTTCCAGAATAGTTCTAGAGAGAGAAAACAAAACAAAACAAATTTTTACCACTGAGAGCTTTGGTGTTTTCACCATAAAATGAGTAGCTCTTTTCTTTGCTCCCCTTTCATCCACTTCAACCCCCAAAGCTTTCAATCCAATTATTACTGCCTCGTTAGGAGAATGTATCATCAGATATTTGAAGGAAAAATCTCCAAATATGAGAGAGACAAAATGAGAGAGAACAGACAGACCTCTAGTTAATATCCTTAGATAGATAGTAGATTAAACTTGTTATTTAGAAATACAGAGGTAAACAGAAGATAGACCTAATAAATTTTTAAATGGTTGTTTTTTGGGAGAAGGACTGGGGGTGGATAGAAATGGGACAGATAATTATTGGTTTTTGTTATAAGCCTTTACTATTGTTTGATTTTTTAAAACTGCAGGCATTTATTAGACTAATAAAATATTAGAAAGTAAAGGCCATGGATTTTTTTTTAAGATCTCAAAATATTGTTTTCATTATGCACATTTTCACATCGCATTCGTTGTTTTTTAATCAGAAAGAATTTTCCATTTTGTCACACTAACTTTTTTAGCATGAGTTGCCATTACTTTATCACTGTTTCTAAAAACCTCTTCCTGTTTTTAACCTCATTGTTAAGATTAATTAAATGCAGGTTACCTTCTAATTAGTTCTACCTTGAAGAGATCAGATATGCTCAGAGGAAATAATTATTTAACAGGTTCTAATAATTCTTCAAGGTCCATAGAACTTTATTTGTGGCACTCAAGTATTTTTTCTGCCTATGCTAATAAGTAAAATTATTGTTCATAAAACTCAAACTGTTTAGTCACAGACTTCATACACATCAAGGTACATGGGGAAGGTGTTCCAGAGGGTGGGTGCTGGATGATGTCCCATGTGTGTGACCTCTTCAAAGTTCTTATTTGGCAATTTAGAAATTACATGGAGATCAATGACCATCTAACGGCTTGACCACTGTTTCTTGGGTTATGTCTTCTAAACATAGCAGCCTCTGGCTCAACCACAAAGGCATCTCATGAGTTATAGAGGAACTTGAGCATATTTGTGCTTGTGAAGAAACCTAAAAAAAAATATTCCAGTTTTATAGCTCTACTTTATGTTTTCCTCAAATATTTTAGTGACAATCTGAAGGACTTGCTACCGATGGCTGAAAAACCTCAATGTGGCTTGGAAATCACTAGAATAGGGAAATAAAAGGAAAGTCACCCAATTAAAGAACAAAACCCCACAACCCCTCACTGTTTCCCTTTGGTCCCCACAAAATTAGAGGAAGTTTGATGGAAGGATGAGCCAACCTGATGCTTGGAGAAGATATTTGGCCTCCTCCCTGGACGATCACACAATCTATGTGCTGCCACTGCAGCGTCATTGCTTCAAGGTCAGATTGGTGGAGGCACGACCCAGGTGAGCAGAGAGATAAGACTGAAAGACACTTTCTGGAAAAATGAGTTACAAGTTGAAGAATGCTTCTTTCTCAATGTTGTTACAAGGTTTGGTTTTCACCCTGGCCAGGTTCTAGTGAGGACAGGTAGGGTGGAGTCCTCTCATTCTTACTCTACGTTTGTGGTATAACTTTCTGAGTTCACTGTTGTTTGTTCCTCATAATTTTTAGTGATAATCTTCGATAAAGTCAGAAATGGATTAATTCCTCTTGTTGACATAGCATGAAATTGTACCTGAATTTTTATTAATAAAAAAAAATTGAGTTAGAAGTATACACATTTTGAAAATTATACAGAGTGGGGCAAAAATAGATTTACAGTTCATATGGAAAACAATTAATAAATAGTAATGCAATAAACTGTGTTTCGCATACTCACAACTATAAACCTGCTTTTGTCCCATCTATATGTAGAAAGACAATATAGCATCATGTTTTCATTACTTATATTTCTTATCCTTGAACCCCTTAATTTTTTCTTATCAGAAAACATTTTAAATTACATAATTATATAATCATAAAAATTTAGGTGGCCATATTAACACAAAACTCCTTTCCCCTTTTTATGTAACACCTTTTATTTTTTTAGTGTACAGTTTTTGGTTCTTGCTTACATTCTGTAGTTTGATGTTTGATCCTCTGGATTCATTTTAATACTTTCTGTTCTGTTACTAAAATACTTTTCTTTGCACACACACTTGAACTTTTATTGCACATCTTTTTATTTTTTATTCTATTTTTTTAAAATCCTCACCCTAGAATATTTTTCCATTGATTTTCAGATAGAGTGGAAGAGAGAGGGAAAGAGAGAGAGAGAAATATCAATGTGAGAGAAACACATCCATTGGTTGCCTCCTGCACGTGCCCCAACCAGGGCCCGGGCCAGGGAGGAGACTGCAACCGAGGTACATGCCCTTGACCGGAATTGAACTCAGGACCCTTCGGACCGCAAGTTGACGCTTGATAGAGCCAAACCAGCTAGGGCTATTACACATCTTTTTAAATTCCATGTCACTTATTATCTATATCCTCCCAGCATTTTCTTCTTAGCTTTGGATAATTCTTATGTCCCTTCCTTATATGTGGAAATCTAAATCTAGCCTTATGTAATTGCTTCAAATGATGATAAACTATTTATTTATTTATTTGTACTTCTAACGTATCCTAAAAAGGAATTAAGGTGATTTATAATAGCACATACAATATAATGGGATGAATTCAATTAAAGTAAGAAAAGTTAGCAATGAAGACAAAATTAAAAGTGAGGTCAGAAACCAGAGAGAGTCGGACCTGCATTATCACCATTTGTCCACCATCCAGAACTGTAATGTCAGTGCTGACATGTACACATAAGGAACTGTTGGACATTGAAATTGGGTCTCAAAAGAACTGTTGGCCCAGAAAGAAACTCACTACAGATTGATTCATTTCCTGTCACCATAACCATTATTGCTTGTCTCATTTTTGGTTCTTATAAGTGTATTTCTAATAGCACATGACCTCACTCATCTAGGGGAAATAATGAACAACATAGACTAATGAACAAGAACAGACCCAGAAACAAGGAGGCATGGATCAGACTGTCAGGCCTCAGAGGGAGGGTAAGGGAGGGTGGGGGTAAAGGGGAGAGATCAACCAAAGGACTTGTGTGCAAGCATATGCGCCTAACCAGCGGTTAAGGACAACAGGGGGGTGGGGGCATGTGTGGGGAGGGGTGTGGGATGGGAATGGGGGGATGAGGAAAAATATGTGATACCTTAATCAATAAAGAAATTAAAAAAAAAAAAGAGTGAGGTCAGTACTCAAATGTTTTCCAAATAAAGCCACAGTTTGGTTTAGGGTTATATCTCCGATTTTTGTTTACCAGCTTTAAGTCCCCTCCCTGTAGCCTGGATACTTCAACTCACTTGTATTAGTCAGGGTTCTCCAGAAAAAGTGAACCAATAGGTTCTCTGTCTGTCTGTCTGTCTGTCTGTTTGTTTACATTAAGGAATTAGCTCACACAGTTATGGAGGTTGGCAAGTCCCAAATCAGCAGTTCACGTCCTGAGGTTGAGACAGGCCGGAGACCTAGGGAGGAGCCCGCATGGCAGTACAAGTTCCAATGAAGGCCACCCACTGCGGAATTGCCTCTTGCTCAGGGGAGATGGGCCTTTTGCCCTATCCAGGCCTTTAGCTGATTGGAGAAGGCAATGTGTTAATATCATTGAAAACCACCCTCACAGAAACATCCAGAATAATTTTTAACTCCAAGTCTAGGCACAGACACAGCCAACTTCACACATACAATGAACCATCACACCACTGAAGCCTGCTCTTTGCCTTAACCCTCCACTTGCTTACCCTCCCTCCCTGCCCACAACACGCCCCTTTACCATTTTTCCCTAATCCACAAAGCTTCTCTTAACCTTTTTTTCTCACACTGAAGATTCTAAAGTGGCCATGAGGCCACAAGTTCATATTTCAAGATTGGGGGGAAGTCTCACCTTTTTGGAGGCCAATGACTGCTAGTGAACAGGCACATGGGTTACCTTGGGTTTCTTTCTTTTTTTTTCTTTTTAAATTTCTTTATTGATTAAGGTGTCACATATTTGTCCCCATCCCCCCATTCCCATCCCACACCCCTCCCCACACATGCCCCCACCCCCCTGTTGTCCTCAACCACTGGCCAGGCTCATAAGCATGCACACAAGTCCTTCGGTTGATCCCTCCCCCCTACCCCCACCCTCCCCCACCCTCCCTCTGAGGCCCGACAGTCCGATCCATGCCTCCTTGTTTCTGGGTCTGTTCTTGATCATCAGTCTATGTTGTTCATTATTTCCATTAGATGAGTGAGATCATGTGCTATTAGAAATACACTTATAAGAAGCGAAAATGAGACAAGCAATATTGGTTATGGTGACAGGAAATGAATCAGTCTGTAGTGAGTTTCTTTCTGGACCAACAGTTCTTTTGAGACCCAATTTCAATGTCCACCAGTTCCTTATGTGTACATATTGGCACTGACTTTTCAGCTCTGGATGGTGGACAAATGGTGGTAATGCAGGTCCGACTCCCTCTGGTTTGGTCTCGACCGCACCCAGGGGCGCGGCTTCACCCGGACTCAGGGGCGTTGGGTTTCTTTCTAACCTCTCCTCCAACAACCCTGCTCCGGGGAGACGGGCCTGCCCCGCCCTCCAGCCCTGTATTTACATTGTTACAGGCCTAACAGGAACCACCCCTCCTTCTAAAGGGGCTCACAGTAGACAGCAGCTTTGCTAGCCTAGCTCACATTTTCTGGGTGCTAAAGAAGCCAGCACACAGGGTTGTGGCTTTCACAATTTACTTTAATCCCGAATAAGGCTGAAGCAATAGGACATGCCTGAGAAAAGTTCCCCAGGACCTAGAGGTCCCGTGTGTCTCTGCTACTAGCAGGGATCTTGTTCCATTTCTCCACCTCTTAGCTCCTCTGAAGAATAGAGTCAGACCACAGTCAGGGGCTTGGGGAATTCGTTGCTCTTCCTGGCAGGGTTCTGAAGTTTGTGAGGGACAACTCGCTAACTTTCTTTCACCAGGGAGAACGAAAACCAAAATGAAATAAAAAGAAGGCAAGTAAGTGACAACACAAGAAATGTTATAGGCAGCGACTCAAATATGAGTCCGTATTGCGATCTCTTTTCTTTATTTCACCAGGCACTGGAGAACCCTAAAATGCGTAACCTTCAGTTCTGAAACCACTTGGGATGTTCCTACATGATCCGAGCCCACATCTCAGACCAGTCGCACCTGTGTGATCCAGGAAAAGACACATACACTCTACTCTTAAGTTACCTCAATGTAAAATTGGGGCGAAGAACAGACACGACTAGTGAGGAAGAAGAATTTAGTCATTTGCACATTATGTTTGCTCCCCTCCCTGTGGAGAATATAAATGTGCATGCATGTGTATATTATGTAGATAGGTGCATCAGTGAATTGCTTTTCACTTTCTCTGATCAACATCAACAACAAGAATATTTTTTTAAGCTAAGAAATTTGAGTATTGTGATGGAGGAATTTCGCTAGAAAAGTGGAAAACAATTGAGTTATAGGTATTGAGTCATATGTAAAAATATTATATGTTTTATTTAGGAAGGAAATTACATGTTACCCTCTGTGCATTTTAATTCTTTTATTTACCATTGATTTCCTACCTATTGTTTAACGGTTTAAATCTCTTCTTTTTTTCCTTTGTGGTCAAGTGCACATCAGCGACCCCCTTAGCTTAGCTGAGAGCATCATACTTGCGACAGCATTTGAAAGGATCCCACATCAAAGGTGGCAAAAGAATTTGTTTCCTGGCCCTGCTCAATTCTCCTCCCCTTGAGAGTCTGCCCCAGTCTCTCCCAACCATAACCATCTCACCCCACTTTGAACTCGGGCGTATTTAGTATCTGTAACTCTCATCTGATTCTCATATACCACCCAGTAACATTACTTATCTCTTTGTAAATTTAGATTGCCACTTAAATGCTCCATTTTCCCTCATACACCAGCTAATATTAATAGCTAATGCTGGTCAGAAATTTACTATGTACCAGGCACTGTTCTAAAATTATATGAGTTAACTTATTCAACATTTGAAGTAATCCCATAAGAGAGGTACTATTATCCCCATTGCATATATGAGGAAAACTGAGTGGTAGATGGATGAACTATTTGCTCAGCACCACAGGGCCAAGTGTCTGGCCACCAGTAGTCTGGCTCCAAGGCCACACCCTGAACTATTGAGTTACAAAAGCTTGGTAGGAATCAACACTGCCCCACGGCTCAGGAACCTCTAGCGCCTAACCATGATTTGCATTCCGTAAGGGACCTGAAATGTCTTATGCTTATTGCTCTGTGAAAACAAATCCTAATGATATGGGGGGGGGGGGGGGAAGAAAAAAAAAGGGGGGGTAGTCAACTTTGATTCTACTAAAGCTATTTTTTATGGGGTTTTATTCCCTTATCTTTTCTTTCTTTTTTCTTTCTTTTTTTTTTTCCCTCCGATTCTGCCTCAGGTTTATTTGTTAGCACAGAAGGAAACCAGCCCCATGCAGGCAGCAGCCCAGAAATCACACCAGTCCTTCCATCCTCACTCACACGGCAGATAGAGGCCTCTATTGTAGAGCCTGCGAGGGGGCCTGGGCACCTTTGTGAGCCTGAGCCTAAGCCTGAGCCAGAGCTGCAGCTGCAACCCAGGACTTGGTTTGACCCTTGGCCTTGGCCTTTGGCTGGCAGAGCCTGAGACCCTTGGCGATGCTGACCCCAAGCTTGGGGTCAGTGATGTAAGCAAGTTGACTGAGCTTGTGGCTGCCACCCTTGGAGATCTTGGTCTTGACCTCCTTGGGCTTTCCGAGGGCCTGGATAGCCTCCGCACGTGCACTCATGGCCTTGGCGTTGTTGCCCTGCATCTTCTTCAGGCCTTTCTTGTGCTTCTTGGCAAAGCACGTGCTCCTCAGGACCGTGGGGTCTGCCCCTTAAGAGATTCATATCACCTGGCCGGCGTGGCTCAGTGGTTGAGCATCGACCCATGAACTAGGAGGTCATGGCTCGATTCCCAGTCAGGGCACATGCCCAGGTTGGGCTAGATCCCCAGTAGGGGGTGTGCAAGAGGCAGCCAATGGATGTTTCTCTCTCATCATTGATGTTTCTATCTCTCTCTCCCTCTCCCTTCCTCTCTGAAATCAATAAAATATATATATATATTTTAAAAAATAATTTCTCTTTTAAAAAAAGAGGTTCATATCTTTGTGATTGGGATTTCTTGATGCCGTTTCTGTGCCATTTTGGGGACTGGCTGTGCACGGTGTGGTTCTTGGAATCCGCCAGATCTGCACCAAAGACTGTGGCTCCCGGAGCCTCTTTTATTTCTATACTAGAGGCCCAATGCATGAAATAAGTGCAAGAGTAGGCCTTCCTTCCCCCCGCTGCCGGCACCAGCTTTTCTCTGGCACCCAGGACCCAGGCTTCCCTCGCAACCCGGGCTTTGCCCAGAAGGTCATCTGGAAGGACGTCCAGAAGGATGTCTGGTCTAATTAGCTTATTACACTTTTATTATTATAGATTAAATTTAAAATTTTAGGTTAAGCTGACTTGTAATGAGTTCAGAATCAAGGAGTGTTAATGGTATAAGGCTTTTCTGGCACTGATTTTTTTTTTTAAGTATCATCCTGTGGTTTGCTGACTTAACTGTAGAAACATGGATAGAAACTCCCTGTTATGCAACAAACCACTTCCGTTGTCTGTTTATTTATTTATCTGCAGTGTTTTAGCTAAACCTTTCTTTACTTGCAGTGTCATATAATTGCAACTGCCTGACTTCATGGAGCATAAATATCGCAGATATAGAAAATCGTGGACTTGACCAGATTTAGAGGTTAGAAGTCTGTATTAGTATACCTCACTAAGGTGGTAGAAAGGATTACCTATATTAATATATGTAAAGCACTTAAAAGAGTTCCAAGCAAATATTAAGTGCTTTTAAAGTGTTTATTTTTATTATTGTTATTATTCTTAACCCCCCACAATGTTGGCAAGTATACTTAGTCCAGCCTTCTGCATTCAGAAGCTTCAACTCAGTTCAACCTGAAGAATAAGAAAATGAAACCTCTATTCCTGTGGTCGGCAAACTGGCCCCTTGAGTGTGGCTCTTCCACAAAATACCATGGCCTGGGTGAGTCTATTTTGAAGAAGTGGCGTTAGAAGAAGTTTAAGTTTAAAAAATTTGGTTCTCAAAAGAAATTTTAATCGTTGTACTGTTGATATTTGGTTCTGTTGACTAAGAGTTTGCCGACCACTGCTCTATTCTAATAAGGACATAAGAACTTAGATTTGGAAAGAAACCCAACTGCATGCTCTCAATATATTGTCGGCAGAGGCTGCAGTTGTTTGAAGATCTGACTGGGGCTGAAGATCCAGTTCCAACTTGACTCACTCAAGTGGCTGACAAGTTCCTTACCTCACAGACCCCTCACTCAAGTACACTGTTGTGTTCCCAATCCACCAGCGTGAGTGATCCCAGAGAGAGCAAGGCAGAAATGGCAATATTCCTAACAGGTGGTCATTGTGATTCTGTTTGAACATTTCCAGTGATGGGGAGCTTACCACCTCACAGGAAATTTCATTTCAGGATCAGATAGCTTGTGCTGTGTATTGAATGGGAAGTTACCCTTCTGTAAATTCCACATGTTGGTGCCAGTGGTGGATCAGTAAAGCAGTAGTTTTCTAATCTCTTGGGCAGAAGTGCTTCAGGAGCCATTAAAATGTTTGATTCAAATCTTATTTTTAAAAATACATTTTTAATTAGTTGTGAAAACTGAAATTCAAAAAAAAAATAAGAGGATGTAATATCCTTGGGAAGATTGCTTAGCTTTTCTAATTCTCAGCTTTTTAATCTGTCAAATAGATAATTAGTAAATGAATAAATCACACTGAATAAATATTGGTTGCCTTTTTAAAATTATTATCTATGTACTATTTTTGTTTTAAGTGTCTTGCATTTATAATCTGTATGTGTATTATTGTATTATTGCATTATTGGCATTTTGATAAAGCTTCCTTAAAGCTCTGTGATTCTATCTTGTTCTTGCTGCAGACATTTCTCAGCTATCTTCTTCCTTAACCCAGTGAAGGACTTTTTCCAAGGGTTTAAACCCCAAACTTGGCCTTGTGATGAACTAAGCATGAGCTTTCCTGGATCCACATCCTCTTCAAGATAATCCATCAAGACTGATGACTCAACTTCAGCAGCTGCAGTGCCTGAATATCTTCTAAGACAGGTGTTCGCATGCCGCAGCCCTCCTGGTGCGGGGATCCACAGGAGCGCCGCTAACCCCAGTCCTGAGAGGCTTTCCCTGGTTCTGTGACCCCGTGTGACTGCTGCCCACTGCGAACCCTGCCATTCCTGCACGGTTCCAGCGACCAGACTCTCCAAAGAATCCTGTGACCTCAGAATAGGAAGAAACCCATCACAACAGATTTCTACTTTGGGGTAATGCTTGTCTTGTGTTAATCCAGCTTTGCAGAGGCTGGAGACCTGGAGGATATAGAGACCTGGTAGCACTCGGTCCTCAATTCAGAAAACTATCTTATGTTTCTCCTGCTTACCACTCAGTTCCCCTGAACAGAAGACAGAGTGAGGAGGAAGTCTGTCTGAGCTTGGCTAAAATGATACCCTCTTTGGCTGTCTGTCCTGTAAATATCTGTGGAGCATATTTTAAACTAGTTTTAAAATTATAAATGTAACATATGTTCATACTAACATTTTTTCAAACATTACTAGTATAGGTATAGAACATAAAGTAATTTATATATCCCTAACCACTATCACTCCAATTCCATTGCCCACTTGATAGATTTTTATACATTGTTGCAGACATGTCATGCTCTTATACATATACTAGTAATTATGCATCTATGCCTACTTTTATAAGAAACCAAGGAAATTTGTTATAAGCATATAAGTATGTGTTTCACATACTTTATTATGTATTTGGGGAATTTTCCCATAGCAGCACATACCGGTTACTTCCTTCTTTTCAATGGTTCTGTAGCATTTCGGTAAGTTAAAAATTTTATTTAACCAGTACCTTAGCAATGTGTTAACTAGCCTCAAAAGATGGCCTCCAATGAGTCTCCTCTCCTGGCATTCATGCCCTTGTGTATTCCCTTCTCTCTCTGCATTGCGCTGACCTGGTAAATGATATTGTAGCAATGGGGTGTATGACTTCCAGGACTAGGTCGTAAAAAGCATGTGGTCTCTGCCTTGCTCTCCCTGGGATCACTCACTCTGGTGGAAGCCAGTGACCATGTCACGGGGACACAGCAGTGTACTTGAGTGAGGTCTGTGAAGTAAGGAACTTGTCACTTGAGTGAGTCACATTGGAACTGGATCTTCAGCCCCAGTCAGATCTTCAAACAACTGCAGCCTCTGCCGACAACCTTGCCTACAGCTTCAGGACACACCCACTCGGCTAAGCTGTTTTCTAACTCTTTGAGACACAGAAACTGCAAAAATAATAAGCTTTCTTATGACATTAAAGTTTTAAGTTTTGGGGTAATTTCTTAAGCAGCAATTGATAACTTCTACAAATAATGCCACAATAATCACCCATGTCTGTTCACTTTTGTGAGATTATGAAAGTCTATAAAACAAATTCCTGAGTTGAAAAGAATATTAATTTTAAATTTCACTTAATAATGTAAAATTTAATTTAACAATGTCCCACAGTAAATGAACGGGCTTCCCTACGTCCACCTCAACTTGGCACCTCACTCCAAATTTTTGCTACTTTATAGGTTTAAAAATATTTATTTTTCAATTTGAATTTCTTCTTTATGCATGAGGTTGAGCATTTTCCCCCATATATGTATTGGCCAGTAATATGTATATATCTATCAATTAATATATTTTGCTCAACTTTATACTGAATTGCTTCCCTTTTCCCTCTTAATTTGTTAGACGTTTTTATATAAGAAAAAAAAATAGCTCTTTAAAAAATGTGTACATATTTTTCACCATTTTGAAATTTTTATTTTAATATTATTTATGATGTTTTTCAGAGTAGAAAATTTTTACCTTTTGTAGAAAACTGAATTTTAAGAGTATGTTGGATTCTATAAAAAGCTCTCTGTATCATCTCTAAAAGTATTAAAAGAAAAACATATTATCTCCTGGTTCATTTCTTATGTATTTTTTCCTACCAGCAGTGGTGACTGGAGAATTGGCTCTCAGAAACAGAAACAAAAGCCCGTTTCTGAAGTGTAAACACGCCCACCATGCCCAGTTGCAAGCTACCAATGTGGCTTCACTGAACACAGAGTTAGCTAGGAAAGGATGTGCACAGTTGGTTCTTGCCAGCTGGCTCGCACCAGCTCCAGCACATCAATGCACCAGAACTGTATTCTGACATGAGGAAGAGGGAGATGCAGCTTTTTAAATGGCTTTTTCCCCAGATATGGCAAATCCATTTTTTTTTATACTGAAGTGTTCAACTTTATCACATTCATATGTTGTAATGTATTTGGGTCTATTTCTGTACCCTGTATTCTCATTCATTGGTTATCTATCTATTCCAGCACACAGTTTCAATTACTTTTAATATCTGACAAGGCTATTCCCTCCAATAGTCTTCTTCGCCAGAGCTTTACCTGGCTCTGTTCACATATTGCTTGTACAGATGTGCCATTGATTTAGAAAGATTTAAACCTATAAATGTGCACAACTAAAAGTATACTATATTAATGCTTACACAATCACGTTCCTGGCAAGACTCAGGAATGCTTTTTGATGAATGCTTTCCTCAGGCACCAATACTCAGTTGGATAAAAACAATTGAACATATAACTGGGTCATATTTTGCTAATATTTTTATATAAATTATGTTAATGCTGACTGTACATTTTAGGTGTGTGTCAAACTTTCATATATATATATACTAAAGAATGCAAGCAAGTTGTTAATGCCCTTCAAAACTTTTCATTCCTTTTAATGGGAGTAGACTGTAATGTGAGTTATTTTAAAGAACCATTTGTGAATATTTATTATTGTAAATTGGATTTTTCTCAATGCATTAAATGAAATAAAAAGATTGCATGCTGCCAGTTGAGGTAGGTGCTAAGGTGTATATAACACTATAATTTTCATTAAAATATCTAAATTTTCTAATATAAATTTATATAAATTACTTAAGATGTTGTGTATATAAGTGCAAGCTTCTATAGCAACATAGGTTTCCACTGTTAGAAATCTTTGAAATCTACTGAGCTGAGTTTTCACAAAAATCTGGGAAAGGGTGCAGCAAAAAGAGGTGCCTCTCTAGCTCATGGAAAAAGTTGTTAGTTTCTCATTAGTTCTTCATTTCCCCATGAACAACACCCCATCTGCCTTAGGTGCTATATTCCCTCGTCTTCTATGCTTTTTGTTTGTTTTATTTCCTTGCATTGGTATTTTTTAATTGTTATCGTTTTCAGTTATAGTTTACACTGATTGTTTGTTATTCTAATTTCCATTCCCTTCCCCACTCCCCCATCAAAAACTGATCTCACAGTATGAAGAGAAGTGGTTGCCAGGGGTTTGGGTCAAGGGGGAGAGGAATAGGTAGAGTACAGAGGATTCTTAGTGCATGACTCTGTATGACATTAAAATGGTGGATACATGTCATTATACATTTGTTCAAGCCCGTAACATATACAACACCAAAAGTGGACCCTAATGTAAACTATAGATTTTGGATGACAAGGATGCATTAATTCTATCGTGAATGTACCACTGTGGTGGGGGACGTTGAACATGGAGAAAGGTGTGTGTGAGGAGTAGGGTGGGGGAGTATATGGGAAATCGCTGTGCCTTCCACTTAATTTTTCTGTGACCCTAAACTGCTCTAAAAAATAAAGTCTATTTTTTAAAAAAAATCTCAGAACCTTTGTGATAGTAATGTGCAAATGCCCGGTGAAAGATTTAGGTGCTACCTCTCCCATGGGCCTTTGTGTTTTAACAGAGCTATAAAGCTGATGAGCTAAAGCTTTGGTTCTGGCTCAGGTGGATGTGAGAGTTGATGGACATCACAGCCTTCCCATGAGTCATAAGGAGAGGAGAGGAGCAGAGATGAAAGGCAAGAGCCAAAACGAAAGAGCAGAAGAATTAGGGCACAAGATTTGTGTTCTGGTCATGACTCAGTCACTTCCCAGCTGAGTGATCTTGAGAACTCCCTGAAACTACTTTTTCTCACCTGAACAACAAGTCTGAAAACAGAGCATCCTATCAGTGCTGAATGAAGATAAATTGAGCTAGTACGTGAGGACATGCTTCATTAATTGAAGTAACACTAAAACGTTGACTGTCCCAAAGAACACAGATGTGTGTTTGCAACATTCAGACTCCACAATGACTGTGGGGAGCCGTCCCCCTGGATTCCATCGGTTTTACTCTCCTTCTCCATTAACCAAGCGTCTCTACTTTCTCATCTCTAAAATTGGGATAACAATATTTACTTTCCTGGGTTGTTGTAAGGATTAAAGAAGATATATGCTTGTAACCTATTTTAAAAAGTGTCTGTTGCTCACCACTCCCACCTCAGTAAATACTCAAGAAAAGTTAATTCCTTTCCAAATCCACAGAAAAGACAATAAATAGTGTCTGATGCTGAAGTTCAGCTCCATCCAAACTCATGCCCCACTGTCCCAGGAAATAAAGGAACCCTTACTTTCCTATGGGCATGTATCACTTTCTACCTCCCTCTGCTCATGGTTCCCATTGCTCACTCCTCAACCCTTTGGGTGAGTATGTGGCTTTTGTCCCCACCCTTTTACTAAAATTATACTTGTTTTAGAGGAAGTGAACTTATAAAGCGTTCTCTGGACAGTGAAAAGTGAAGTGATGCATTTAGAAAGGGAGCGAATTTTTAAAACATAGAACAGCAACCAATTCTATTTTAACTTGCAGTATATAGTTAAGAGGATCAGTATAGGTGAGAAGAATAATCCTGATTGTAGGTTACTGTTGCTATGTTTCTGAAAAAGATGCCTGTTCTTCTTTTCTTCATGTTTGCATTTTCAGTTGCCACCCGTCTTCTTGGACAGAAATAACCCCCTTCTACCAAGCCGCTGGGAGCAGGGAGGTTCTGAACCTCGCGTGTAATTGCTTTGCTCAGATTAGTAAAGAGATCAGTCACCAAGTCACCCTGTGCGCTCCAGGGATGGCTGCCACCTCTCATTTTCACAAGAAATGGTAAAGCAAATGAGTCAGCTTCGAGGGCCCTTCAAGAATGGCACGCGATGCTCAGGCTAACCTCGGTCTTATCTGTAACTAAACAGATTTCACAGAAAGCCCTCAGAAACCCTTCTTCCAGCAATACAGGCACACATCTGGCTTTCTTCTTTTTTAATTCAATTTGCCTCTTATTCGGCTTTCTAGATTTCATTTAACTTCTTAAAAAATCAAAGTATGATTTTTAGTTTTGTTTTTTTTTAAAAAAGCAGTGATATAGTAGCGTGTGATCTTTCCCTTCAGGTAAGATTCTGCATAATAATGTGTAAATAGAAGGTATTTTGAATAGTGGGAGAGGGAGGGTGTGTCTATTCTCCTAATTATTTGTCACCTGCTAGTCAACAGTATTAGAGGTATTAGAAAGATCTTTTTGCTTATGCTGCATTGTTGGTGTCCTTTGTTCCTGAGATTAATTGTGTTTCAGTGACTGCTTTGATAACTGGTACTGTGTTTTCTGCTATGTTGTTTTCCAACAACATTTTTTTTTTAATCACGATTTTTGTGTTAAGTACTTGGAATAATACGTACAACAAAATGATTCTTAAATAATAGGAGAAAAACAAAATATGTGAGCGAGAAATTCTAAACGAAACCCCAAATCTAAGCTACTTTTAAAATCAGTTTTGTAAATAATCACCTGTTTATGAAGGAGATGGTAATTTATTGGTGGGAGGGGGTAAAAGCGTTTGGGTTCTTCTGAACTTTTATTTTTGTTTCTGTATGTGTACCCTCTAGAAATAAAGCAAATCAATAACATTTTGAAATTGTTTACTCACTAATCATTGGCTCCGTGAGCATTCTTTCTTGTTTGCAAGAACTCATTGTATTATCATCACACTGGGCAAAGTGAGGCTGTGGAGATAAGGACTTTGGGCAGCAAGAGAGCTAAAGTTGGTGCAAAAGAAAACTTCGATAACAGGGAAACTGATTTAGCCCAATACACAGGATAGAAAAAGTCAACTATTGGGCCAAAGTAGAGTTTAAGGGAATAGGTAGGGCTTCGGTAAGAATGTGTACTTTTGTCTATGTATTCACATTTGTTATAATCACTCAGATCAAAGGGTTTGGGTTAGAGAACATCATGCTTCTGTATTTGGGTAAATCAACAGCTTTGATAAAAATGTTATAGGATTATAAGAAATGCCAAACTTGTCCATATCTATGATCCACCCACCCTAATCCTACCTGTTTCAGACTGATTCACGGTAATATGTGTAGTGCCCTGCTGGTTGCCCTCCAGACAACTTCTAAAGTTCAGAAAGACCTGATAAACAATGCTGATAACTGTGCCTGGCACATATTTGTCTTGGTAATGATTAATATTTGTTGAGTAAATGATGAGCCAACCATCATATAATTACCTACACTCCCTTGAAGCTAATCTTAGTTTATGTTACCAACTGTATATGACAAGTGTTTTTTGTTTTGTTTTGTTTTAAGTGTCTTGCATTATCTTAAAAATCACCCATCTTCGGCATTCAGAAAGGTGGGCTTGTTTGTTTTTTTCCAACTCTGCTATTCCAGGATTTGATTTGATTAGTCTTGAAGCATAAAACAGACAATAAATGACATATCCCCTAGTTGTTATACCCCCAGCCTCAGCTGAACCCCAGAAGTGGAAGAATTCTGGCTTAGGTTGTAAACATCAAACCCGTAAGTAAGCAAACTGTTTACCAGAGTATTTAGAGCATGGCCTACCTGAAGGATAAATGTTAATTACTTATGACTACTTCTTAGCACCAGGGATGTTACAAGATTAACAGAAGCAGGTAAGAAAGAGAAGCATGATTTATAAGTAAAGCTGGCAGGAGGTTAATTACAGGGGAGTGAGCTATTATTACGTGGTAATAATTCATTGCAATAGATCCTGACAATGCTTTTATAGCATAGATTAATAGCATTTTGAGAGGCCTACAGGGACTAAAACAGGAAGAAAGCAGAAGCTAATTCCTTTAGCCAACAGAGAATTTATTGACAAAGACACTCACGACCATTATTTTACCATTTCCAAGAACGGGGAAGGGTTGATTAGTCACATCTGCTGTGAATGAAGGAGTCAAGATTAGAAGACTTTGCCATACATTTGTTACTCTGGGTTAGATGCTGCAGAGAATTTGGCTTCTTCTTTGGAGTAGAAATTCAGTTCAGAGTATAGCTCTAACTGCGAGGTTTTAATTAAGAAATATACCGGATAAAGCAGGACACGGTTTAATATTCTCAGATTGAAATAGCTCTACAACTAATATTACAACTGCCGGGGTTTGGCCCCAGTGGACTTCTGAAACAATACTGCGAGTTTACCTGAGGGCTCTAGAGTGACTTCCCTCCAGTTCTGAATGTAGGAGTTTGCTCATGGGTTAAGTATATTTACACTGAGTGTATCCAAAGAATAACCAGCCTCTCATGTATTTAATTACAAAGAATAACAAATATCAAACTTTTAGAACCTTTTTTGTGGGGCAGACGGGGAGGGGCGGAGTGCAAATTTTTAATCTCTGGAAGAAGTGCATATTCAGGGACGAAGGAATCATTTTAGATTTGTATACTTAAACCCATACCACACCAAAAACTTATTGCCTTGAGAGTGGTAAAATAATTTTCCTCCTCTGGTTTCTCCTCAGTGAGGATCCATTTTCAATAGATTGGGGACGTTAAGAGAATTACTTCAGGAAATACTTCAAAATGCCTTGTATCGGCTTCAAGCGTATTTATTCCCTCTCTCTCCCTGTGGGGTTGCTTTTGGCTGGCAGCCCTCTCTAGAGATAGTTTAGGGGGCTGGCAACTGTTCCATCTCCTCTTCCTTTTGGAAATAAATACAAGCTTTGTTGTTACCAACCCCAGGCTATTCCACTGTCCCATGTGATGGTTATTAACCACCTCCCCTTGAATTGGCATAATTTTGGCAAGCCATCCTTTTCCTCCTGAGATCCTAATACATCACCTAATATCATAAAAGAATATAAGGGGCATCTTCAGTGTGAAGTAAGAGTTTCATGCAATCAAATGAGAGAGACGGAGCGAGACAGTCCCCTCATGGGTCATCCAACTTGTGATAGGGCTTTGGACTCCAACCTGGCAGAATATGGAGTACAGAAAGTGGGCCAGGTAGGGTGAGGGATACCAGGTCTTCTTGCCCAGTGGGACCCACTGCCTGGGAATGGCTCGGTCTATTGCAGTGAGAAGTCTTACTTCTCTGTTTCCATGTGGGATTATTAAAACTTCAACACTTTCCTTAGGAATCTACCACAAAGCCCTCTACTTTCCTTTGGTAATGTTACCATCTTCTCAGTGAAGGTTATTCTTTTTGATCTTCCTAAAATTAACCTAAGGTGTGATCTCATTGCAGCATCCATGAACTACTCCTTTGTGAATTTAGAATCCAAGTCATAGGATTTTCAAGTTGCAAGGACTGCTTCCAGCCATGTCCTTTCACGTGAGGTCTCTGTAACCAGGCATGAAGGCCCTTATGCAAAGCCCCATAGAGAGTAGTTACTGCAAGTGTCAGATGCTGTGAAACCCCGCCCTTGTTTGCCCTGGCCTGCTCTTTCTGCCTAGAAACTTTGGACTTGACACATGCCACTATTCAGATTAGAGGCCTGGGGAGTTTTGCAGAATGAATGAGAAGAAATTAACAATACCAAAAAAAGGGAAAATGTTTTTAACTACTGTGGGAATTTTTGAGGTATGCTTTGAGGACTGTGTTTTACCAGGAATCCTACAATAATTCAGCCACCAAAATGTTCTGCCATATGTATTTTTTAATAGAAAGGGCATGTTCAGCAAATAGTCAGGGGTCAGGGTCATGTATGAGGCAGGGAGCCCAGAAAAGCATCTCACTTCCTCCCTCTGCTCTGCTTTAGGCAAGCCGGGTAAGTGAGGGCCCCAGGGTGGCTCAGAAGGTTGGTGGGCACAGAGCTGGGCTGCATGGCGCTTTGACCTGTTACTGGGAATAATCCTCTAAGTGGACCCAGTAAATGTAGGGTTGTTCTCATTCCTTGGATTCCGGGATTATTCACTGTAATGAAAATTTATTCTTAATGCAATGTGGCTGTATTCTAACACGAACATTTTACTTTTAAATGTGGAAACCCTCAGAGTTGGCATATACCGGTTACCCCTTCAGTAAAAGTGATGCTTTCTTAACCATTTGAAATATAAGTGAAAATACTGAAATGATAGTCTTGTCAGTTTAATTTTGTCTCCTTTGTATCTTCATTTTGTAAGGTTCTTCTACGTATAAATTTCTACTAACTTCAAGCAGGTGGTCCTCGGATTTGATGAACCATTGGAAGTGAACAGGAAAAAGTATGGCGCAGTTGCTTTTAGAAATGTGTGTGTTTGGAGGGACATACGTCCATACAGTGTATTAGTTTCTTATGACTGCTGTAACAAAGTACCACAAACTGGGTGGCTTAGCCCAATAGAGGCCAGAACTCTGAGAGCAAGGTGTCCTCAAGGCCATGTTCCCTCTGAAGTCTCTAGAGAAAGATCCGTTCTGGACCTCGCTCTTAGTTTCTGGTAGCTTCAGGCATTCCTTGTTTTAATGGCCATCTTCTCCCTGTGTCTTTTCATATCATGTAGATACAATACCCCTTAAGACGTTAGAGGTTAGGATTTCAACATATATTTTTGAGGAGATGCAATTCAACCCATAACAATATAGTCTGTTGGAACTGTGAATGGAATTGCTACTCAAGGTTTTAGAGCTACACAGAACCAAATGTTGTGATTGGGACTTTGCCTCAGCTCATCCAGGGTCCATCTTGGCTTGATGTGCTGCTAACCACAAGTGAGGATGCAACTGAGTGTTTAACATGAGTGGTCTGGAGGTGTGTGCCGGTTGGGCTTGCTGTGTTCTCTCTGCCCTGAGTCTCATGTGCGAGTGAGACACTATTCAAAAGTAACGACAGTGGTGTGCATGTCTCGCACCCTAAGTCATACGACTGTGGCTTCTGGCAGAGTTGTACTGGTTGAAAAAAAATCACAAAACAAAAATGATTGCACATTTTGGAAAATTTGGTTATAAAATAGACAATGTTGTGCTTTGCAGTTATTGTATTCTGACACAAAATTGCTAATGGTATTTTCTTCTTTTGGATTAAACATCTTTGTTTCACTAAAAGTTACTTAATGATTACCATAAAGGTAATTCCTAATTATAGATCTCCTAACTCTATGAAAATTATGTTCAACATTTTGAAATACATTTTATATGATTAAATATGAGAATATAAAGATTATAGTATTATTTAAAGGACTCTGGGTGCATTTTGATTTATTTATTCATATTCAAATATATAAATATTTGCTTTTCCAGGCCATGTAATTAAAACTCTGTTTATCATTTTATAGTTATTACCCAAGCAGCCCAGACCTACTACTTTTGCTGCTACCAATGCTGATCCTATTACTAGTAATAATAACAGCTGATGATTATTAAGCCCATATTCTGTGCCAGGCACTGTTCCATTTTGACTAATTTCACTTCCACAATAATTCAGTGAGGAAGATACCATTATTTATAATTAAAGAAACGGAGGCACAGAGCCTAACGTTGCACTGTAAGTAGCCAAGTCAGAATTCAAAAGTTGGACTCACAGCTCCTACTCTTAATCACTAAAAAAATTCCAAAGCCTGTGGCCAGAACACCAATTTTATTAAAAGCTCCTGAAAAAATAAAGAAAAAAGGAAAAAGTCTACATAGTCAAATACATTTGGGAACTATTGCAAACTATAATCTCTTCATGTAGATTCACGTGTTGCACGAAACCTGCACCCTCGTGGGCACCAAGCAATCTGAAAGGACACAGCTGTCAGTGCAGGAGGCTCCCAAATATTGTTAATTTCTTCTCATCCATTCTTGCTTGCAAAGTGTTGACCCTTTTGCTGATTGATGTTTAAGGTCCAGGAGCTCCTAGGGAAGGTGAGAGAAGGCTATCAAAGGACTAGGGGAAGTAACTATATGCCAGCTGGAACAGAAATATATCATTATCTTAACACGGTTATAATTGTACCCATGTATACAGGCTCAATGATTTTTTAAAAAATAAACAAAAGGATTTTTTTTCTTTCTGAAAGACTTGCACTTAATTTCCTGATTTGAAAAATAAGTGGGTTGAATGAGATGATTTTACAGTTGCCTTGCCAGCAATGTTTGTGTCCTACTCCAGAACAATTTATATAAATAAGCCTTAATTCTATTATGTACATTGTGATATGTCTGCATTAAATAGAATATTGTAAGCATTTGTTATGAAATTTAAAATGCAAAAACTCCCTTTGAAATTTGGCACATTAAACATGACTGAATTTAAGTCTGAATTTAACTAGATCTTTACATTGAAATTTACAAACACATTATTTCTGAAGACCATGAGGGGTTTCTCATTTTCTGTGTGTTGCAGTAAAACAAGGGGAAATACAACCATTTAACATGTTTAAAACAAACAAACAACACACATGAATGCTGTTTTGACCTTAGGGGAAAATAGAGACACAAGACAAAGACGGTTTAAGAAAAAGCGGAGTTGGGATGAAAGCCAGGCATTCATCCGAAGATGGTGCGGCGGCTGAAGTAACTCAGGCACAGCAGCCTCTGTTGTTGCGTCTACCCAAGGGTGGAGGAGAGACAGGGTTGGGTTAGTGGCCACAAGCCATTTCCCTCTCCTACCTTGTGAGTGCCCTGGCAGGGCAGAGCCGAAGCCCAGTTAGAGGACATGAATTTTCTCCAGGGCTTTGCCTGCCTGCTCTAACAACACTCCCTGAGAAGCCTTCCAAACCTCTTAGGTTCTCAGCTGACTTAGATACAAAATGCCGCAGAGGAGGACATTGTTTCCTAAAGTAAGTGGAAAATCAGCAACAACAATGATGCTGTTTCCTATCTCCCACCCTCTTCTTCGTCCTCTCCTACCCCACTACAGCCCCTAAACCTAGTGATGATTCCAGGGGGCACTGTTATAGGCACCAGAATTATAGGCAAGAGGGAAGAATATCATATTTTTTTTCTACATAGAGACATGCATGAAATGTTTGTGATATTTTAAATTTTGGGTCTGTCTGGAGTATTTTAAACATTTGTAGATCTATACAGCATTTATAAAATTTTCTGCACTTTAAGATATCAGAAATGTCAAAGCCAAGCACAGCTTTGACTTTCAAAGAGAAAAGTTCTTGCCTACAGCTAGCATTTTCTCCTATCTTCAGAGCAAAATCATGACTTGATAGGTTCTTAAGTCCCTCCCTCCCTCTTTATATAGAATTTCTCATAGTCACATGTGTACACACATATGTGTTAATTAATCCAGCTGAAAACTACTTATAGAGACTTCTAAGAATAGACATAGAGTCACAGGGAGAGAAACTTATCATCTTATCACTTCAATGGTGTTTTCTGTTACAGCAGTAGCTAGGGCTAGGTAAATAAATGCATTATAATACTTTGAATAAAAATAATTCTCAAACACAATTTATAAAACTTGCTGCCCAAGGGTTAAAATAAATTTATGAACCATGAATGAGGACCCTGGTTCTTTGGATCTGCATGTTTGGATATGTATACAGTATGTCCAATATATAACCTTATAATGGTTTATATACTGTATACTCCAATAACGACTTGATAAATCGTAAGTCTCCACAATTATTTTACATTAAAATTTGTTTTTCATATATATATGAAGATAACACTATTTTCCTTGGAATTATTAAGGATTAAATAAATGAGTAGCATTTGTTTGCATATTATTTATTAAACCTGTATGTACAAGCAGTAATATATATATATATATATATATATATATATATATATATATATATACATATATATGGGGGGGAACATATATACAGATAAAAAACTCAGTACTTTTATTTTAGAAAATTTTCCTTGGAAATATTTGTACTTTTCTAGAAATATGTTATTTGTAAATAGTTTAGATACAGCATTTGTAATAAATGGTAAAATCATAGTCATCCATTATCCTATCTAACCAATTCCAATTTGTACTTAATTGAAAAGTTGACATATTTAAAAATAAGATAAAAACTGCCTCTATATACACAAAGTAGTGTGACCTTGGGCTTAATGGATAAATCAATATGCAAAAAGTAAATTGGAAGCTTTGAACCAATAAATGTCTACATTCAAATAAGATTTAATTGTTAATTTGATGAGGCTTTTTCCAAAGTTTAATCATCCCAAATATATGGATGCAAAATTTAATGGAACAAAGAAATTCTTATTTTGACTTTAGAGGATAGGGAAAAAATGTACTAAAATGTGTTTTTTGCCATATGTGACATTTATTTTGGCATACTTTATCTTAAAGTTAAAAAAATATATACATTCATTATAGAAAATATAAAATATTCATAAAATATAATGAAAAATAAATTAAAAGTGAGTTTTTCCTTGGTTCTACTACCTAAAACAACTATTGTTAACATTTCAATGTACTCCCTAAGAAAATTATCTTTGATGTTAAAAAATAAGTAACATGGGGGAAAAGGGAGACATATGTAATACTTTCAACAATAAATATTTTTTAAAGTAACAGATTTAATACTCAAATGCCAAGTTCTCTTATTCTTAAAAATTATGTTTCCTTTTATCCTTGATTGTGAGTCAGTAATTATGAATCTTATTATCATTTTACTTCATAACAGTCTTCACCACCCCTTTCTAAAAATGCTGCATGGAAAATATTATTTCTTATTTAAAGTAAATTTAAATCAAATCTTTGCTTTATGTTTGGGGCGTTTATAATATTTCTAATTTGCAAAACCCCTCCTCTCTTTCTTAAAACTACATTTGGGAATCTCTGTTAAAATTAGAAAGTCACTTACATAAGTATACCTTCTGAAATGTGCAAAGTTCCTGAAACTAATCTATTTTTAATTTTTTTATTGTTTATTTTTGGTTTGTTAATCCTAACCCAAAGATATTTTCCACTGATTTTTAGAGTGAGTGGAAGGGAGGGAGAGAGACAAATATCGCTGTGAGAGAGACACATTGATTGGTTGCCCCGGGCATGCTTTCTGACCAGGGCCCGGAATCAAGCCTGCAACCTAGGTACATGTTCCTGACGGGAATCAAACCCGGGACCCTTCAGTCTGCAGGCCGATGCTCCATCCACTGAGCCTAACCCGCCAGGGCTGAAAGTAACCTAATGAATCTCTTTTGAACACAGACAGCACAGCTTTTTGTCATAGCAAGTAGCATTTCATAAGAAAGGTGCTGGAAGTTTAACCTTCTAATACCAACACCGTCTGTAGGGTGAGCTTGGGCATTAGATGTACTTTTTCTTCTTGCTATAGGTTCATTATATAAGAAATCTGTGACTAGAAAAATTTTGAGGGACAAAGAAAGTGGGACTATAATTCTTACTTAGTACATACCGTATACGCTCTTTTTAAAAAAAAGTTTTTCTGTGAGGGCCACTGCCATAGGTGCTACTATCCTTTAATGTGGGATTGGGTGTGAGGGAAGTGAAATAAAAAAAAATCCATTTCTTACATGCAACATACACTTGATTTTCTAGATAAATATTTTAGTGACCACTGGAAGATACAGAAGATACCATTTCTGATAGGTCACAAGTATGAGATCATGTTATAAGAAAACATGTTACAAGAAAACATTTGTCTTTAGAAAAAAAATTGTATTTTCAATAAAATGGACTTTCCTCTCCCTCAAGCAACATCTTCTTTTTGTTAGTCATGAATAGGCAAAGGGTTTGAATATTGAGAAATTTTCACTGGAAAAAATAAGAAATATAGTTTGAATTTGAAAAATTATTGGGACAGAGAGAGAAAATGAGAGAGAACTAAACCAAGGGTGTTAACAAGCTATTAAAGAATCTTGGTCTCAGCCGAAAACGGTTTGGCTCAGTGGATAGAGCGTTGGCCTTCGGACTCAAGGGTCCTGGGTTCGATTCCGGTCAAGGGCGTGTACCTTGGTTGCAGGCACATCCCCAGTGGGGGGTGTGCAGGAGGCAGCTGATTGTTGTTTCTCTCTCATCAATGTTTCTGACTCTCTATCCCTCTCTCTTCCTCTCTGTAGAAAATCAATAAAATATATTTTTTTTTAAAAAGAATCTTGGTATCAGAAAAAATATATATATGGTGAAATTAAAAAAAAAAAGCATGAGTTTTGGAATTATATAGGCCTGGGTTTAATTGGCATTGAAGTTTCATTTTTAGTTCAGTTCATTAAGAATTATGTGAAATCTCATTTATTTGAATCCTACTGTTTTCATCTAGAAAATGAAGTTGTTTCTCAACTATCATTTATTAGGCTCTTAATATGTACCAAATACTGTGGTACAAACTTCTTAAACTCACACTTCAGTTAGAGCTGCATAACTGTCCCCAGTTCACAGAGAGAAATAGTTTCAAGAGAGTTAAACTATTTCACCCCCCCATAGACAATAATGGCACATTCAGGTCTGTGTTCTTTAGCCACAATGCTATACTATCCAGCCTGTGGTAGAGCTACATCATAATGAAAATTACAAACCAATGATTTAAACATTTTATATGAGAGTGTTTAAGTTAGCTGTGTTCTTCTCAGGCAGTGCTAGAAAGAGACTATTAACTGGTGTAGTGTTTTTCACAGTCTTTACGTAGTTTATCTTCCAATCAATTATTTGACCCATAATGCTATTTGGACTTCCTCTCCAAAGTGTAGAGTCATATAGGCTTGGAGTTTGTGAAAAGACATAATAGTCTGGTAATAACTAGAAAGAGTTTTGATTATCACATGTTTATAATTGATAAATCACTATTTTTAAAATTACAAATCATATTGGATTTACATTAAAAAAAGTCTACCATTCAAATGGGAAATTAATGTCACAGAGATAAAGAGCTGAATAGGAATCGAGTAAAAGTTACTGCTTCACTTATTTCTCTAATCATAATACAGCTAGAATTACCTAAAAAGTTAAAGTATGTATCTTTCTAGTTTTTATTTTTCATATTCATTTTAGCCAGTAGTGTGATATTTCTAGCACATTCAGTTTAGTTCAACAATCATGTGTGCCTTACTTGAAACAAGGATATGGACATACAGCAATGAAGACATGGCTCTCCCTCCCTCTGCCAGGGAGCTCTCTCCCTAGTCCATCAAATGGTTCCATATGCAGGTTGCATTAGCTGCTGTGCTACAGGAGAGCAGGGGGAGACTGGGCTCTTGTTTGAATGCTGGAGTAGTCAACCCCTCATGACCATTTAAAAAAATTTAAATATATAACAGTTCTGGAAATGTTACTCTTAAGGAGTCAGGTACCTGTACAAGTAATAGAAAGGCCATCTTCAAAAGAATCAGAAAGGGCTCAAGGCCTTACTCTGAGTGAGTAATACTCACTCAGAAATCAGAAATACAATGAACAATGAAGAACCAGAGGACCTATGATTCAGAACTGATGTTTTACAACAAATTTACTTTAGCTCTTATTTTTGTTTTGTGTACTTAATTTAAAAGTACAGCTTTTTTCTTACTACAAAATTAATGCATTTCTTTTTGGAAAACACAGGTAGTAATAAAAATTTAAGAACATCTGAACCTCAACCATAATTACATTTTATAGTAAAATATTCTAAATCCCTCTAAAAAGCTTAATCAAATTATACTCAATAGTCCATGAGGTCTCCCCCAGACTCCACACACCCAATCCTGGTCAATCTTAGTATTTAATATTTAAAACTTTACCAATTTAATAGGTAAAAATTATATTTTGTTCTTTTAATTTGGCCATCTTTGATTATTTACCATGCTAAATATTTTCTTGTTTATTGGCAGTATTTTTTAAAATATATTTTTATTGCTTTCAGAGAGGAAGGGAGAGGGAGAGAGAGATAAAAATGTCAATGATGAGAGAGAAACACTGATCATCTGCCTCCCGCACACCCCACACTGGGGATCCAGCCTGCAACCTGGGACTGTGCCGCTGACTGGAATTGAACCTGGGACCTCTCAGTTTGCAGGCCAACGCTCTATCCACTGAGCCAAACTGGCCAGGGAGGCAGTATTTTTTATGTTTGAGTTATAGAAGTAAAATTATTTGTAACCATCTGTTATACAGTGCTGCATTGACTTTTTTCAATTCTTTACTGATTTTCTAATTTTCAACTATTTTTATTAATGCACACCGAGTTAGTACATGTGCATCTTTTTCATTAAAAATAGAGTAGCCATTTCCACCTACCCTCCATTCTTCTGAATCTTTTATTTTTTGCTTTAAACACGACACCACAGGCCAAGTTTCATTTCTCATTTACCACTTCTCCACCTGAGTTGTCAGTTTTGTTTTTGGTCTAAACTCAGGGTAAGTGAGAGGGCATCTCATTAAATCACTGTCTTTGGACCAGGTTCCAGCAGAGTTACCTACTTTATATATCTTCTTTAGTTTGTTGTTTCAAAATAAATTCAAACATAACACTATTCAAGATGTGTTCTTGTGTTAAAAATAATCTTTTACACCTAACAATCTTTAAGGGCAACAAAAATACTTCCATTTGGAGATACCAATATGAACATTTCTTTAGGGAAATGTGACAATATTTAGGAAATAACCATGTCAAAATGGCAGTTATATGAAGTGACTTGTATATGGACTAAGTACGGGCTTTTCCCTAAACATTGGAAGAGAGCAAAGAAAGTGATTTGACTTGTAATTTTCTTTTTATCTGTGAAGCTCTTCTTGGGTGTCAGTACTTCATTGTTTGATTCAAACAATAAGTAGCTATGGGAACTGTAAACTGGATGAAGAAACAAGTGCTACATCTCTCTCTTAAAATCCTGCAGAATCTAATAGTACCATATATATATAGGGTGGGGTTAAAGTAGGTTTACAGTTGTGAGTCTGGGAAACATAGTTAACTCTTGTATTATTATTTATTAATTATTGTACTATTTTCCATACAAACAACTGTAAACCTACTTTTGCCCCACCCTGTACAGTAGATGATTATGGAACAGGCTCTTGTTCAACCTTTTAATAGGAAATTTTAATCCATTTGTGTTTTTATTGTAATTGCTGATAGATATGTTTATATTTATCTGTGCTATTTTATTTTGTATTTTCTATTTACTATATTTTTCTTTGCTTTATTTTCTCCTTTCTTGTATTCTGTCAAGTACTTTAGTCTGAATATTAGCAACAAGATTCATTAGGTGCTTATCAGCTTTGTTTGTACACTGTGTTTTGGTATTTCATGAGTATCTTAGAAATTTGGTATCTATATTATGCAAAGTGTCCCCTCGGGAGTTCGACCGGGAGACAGGTAGTTCGATCACTCACTATGACGTGCGCTGACCACCAGGGGGCAGCGCGGAATGAAGGAAGGCCCCAGCTGGCAGCTGGCAGCCGATCAGCCCTGATCACCGGCCAGGCCTAGGGACCCTACCCGTGCAGGAATTTTGTGCACCAGGCCTCTAGTTTACTTATATATTTCAACAAAGAATTTTTAGTTTAATTATGTCTGCCAACTAAAGAATACTTCCCACCACTTTTATTTACTCCCCTCACAAACACTTTTAGATAAATAAATGGAAATTTCATGTGAGTTTATATTTCAATATGATTTAACTTGTCAAAAGAATTCACCTTGCCCTAGCCAGTTGCTCAGTGGTTAAAGCATTAGCCGGTGACTGAAGGGTCATGGGTTCAATTCTGGTCAAGGGCAGTACCTTGGTTGCAGGCTCATCCCCAGCCAATCCAGCCAATTGATGTGTCTCTCACACATAGATGTTTCTTTCTCCTGTCTCTCCCCATCCCTTCCACTCTCTGGAAATCAATGGAGAAAATATCCTCAGGTGAGGATTAAAAAAAAACTTCACTTTTTAAAAAATATTTTTTTTTATTGATTTTAGAGAGGAAGGGAGAGGGAGATAGAAACATCAATGATGAGAGAGAATCATCAATTGGTTACTTTTTGCACACTCCCCACTGGGGATCAAGTCTGTGCCCTGACCAAGAATCGAACCCTGACCTCCTGGTTCATGGGTTGATGCTTAACCACTGAACCACACTGGCTGGCAAACCTTTATTAACAGTTTGACACATTGGATATTTTAAATAAGTATTTTTTTTTTTGCAAAGCTGTAGGTTAATCTTAGGATACAATCCCATTTACTGAATACATTAAGGAAATACAGCTCTATTAAAGAATTGGCAAAGAAAGCAAGAGACAAGAGTAATTCATTCAAAGGTGGATTTTTACATCTACAGTATGAAATCAGGTCACTGGTACTGTGTTGTTTCCCTGTACACATCATGTATGTAACATCTAGTCATAATTGTTTACTCATACAACTGACAAAAATAAAGAATGTAGATGCCAAGAAAAGAACTTCAAATAAGAACAGGCATTTGCAAGGGAGAATCCAATCCACACCAACCTCTGTGGAAGGCAAAATCCAGTAAGCATTTACAGAATATTCTGGTAGAATTGTCCTTCTGCTTTTTTTCTGGATGGTGCTTCTCTCTCTCATGGCGCTGGAAGCATCACCTTGCTAGTGGGCTATACCAGTGGCATGTTTAAAATAAATTTGTAATTCTTTTAATATTGCTTGACTTTTGTGAATGAGTTCTGCAAGTAAAATGACACACATTCTCTGTGAAACACATTTGACGAGTCATTTCTCACCTCTGAGATTGCTGAGGGGAAGGAATAGAGAATGATTTGAGGAGTCAGAATGAATCATAAAGGAAGATTTCTTTCACTCAGCTTACCATCATACTGTGCATTTCTTCATCTATTTAAAAATCATTTTGTGACCCTCGAGTAGTAGTCACGCACATAGCTTCCCTTTCAGACTGTATTCTCACTCATGGGTGATTTTGACTTGTTAGAGGAGACAAAGGAAGGTACTCCCAGGAACACCAGGTAGGTTTTAATGTTTAAATATGACCGAAATGGAGTAAATGTGTGTTTGTGACTATGTGCACCTTGAGTGTATCTATTTTTAAATTAATTCTAAGTTATAGATGACATTTTACTCAGGCTTTATAATGGAGAGCTTTTCTGTGTTAAGTTCAAGAAAATTTCTTGAGAAATGGTTGGAGATTTCTGTCATATATTTGTCAGTGACATTTGCCATAGCTTTGGACTGCTTAAATAAACAACAGGTAATGCTAATCTGCAAAGATTTCCTTATAGATTTACTCTTACTAAATTGTAGTCTGTTTTTCTAACTTTGGCTATAAACAGCAAGGCATGATTCTGTTAAGGATTAATTTTCTAGAACTTATGGTAATGTGTGTTGATTTGTTGTATAATGACTTTAAATTACCACAAAGTATCCCTCAGAGTAGTTTAACTGAGATAACAAAAATCTTGAAAAGTTATTAATATATGTCTATATTTCTGAATATATTTTTATCTACATATATACATAGAATTTGTTCATATTAAAAATGTGGAACTATTATGGTTTAAAACTATGCAAAATGAGATCTAACCAAATAACTTATAATAAAACCTTTAATGCTATTATAATATAAATTATATTTTATACCAGAGGAATCCACATATGACATAGTAACTTACCAACTGTTTTAAACAAGTTTTGAACTTTTTTCTGACAGTTATGCCATCTATAAAATTATGTATTTTTCCTTCAATCTCTTTGGTATATTATGAATATAAAATACACTAAGATTTTTTAAAGGCATAAAATTAGCATGTCTATTTAAAGTATTAGAAAGTACAATATGTCTTTTTTGATGTTATTTTAAATATTCCCATCAAAAACTAAAAGGATGAAACAGAAGTTAGATTCTTAATATTTGTTAAATGAGAGTGATTGTCATTTGATATTTTAGTTTGGAAATTTCTAAGCAACATTCAATAATTAATAATAGAAACCCAATAGCTTTATATAATAATTTGTTACTCAGTATTTTTAAAAACCATTATATTAGTCTTATAATATTCTTGAGAATTCTATACATATATAGTACCAACTAAATTTTAGTATGAAAGATGAAAATTATTTGCTCAGTGTTCCAACATTAAAGATGAAGTTAAACCTAATAATCTGTTTTCTCATTTCCTAACAAATACCTTAGCTAAGTGACTGGGCTATTTTTTATAAGTAGCATTTCTTAAAGACAATGATTTTCATGATTAGTAATAGTGCTTTTATTGGTATGTTCTAAAAATGTGAATGTCTCTACCTTTCATATTTTGTTTTCATCTAACCTTTGGAGAGCTATTTAATTGTTTTGAATTCAGTTTTGAAGTATTCCAAGAAACTTTATTTCTTATGATTTACACTGTCATTTTTTTCTATATCTATGATTAATTACTAAAATACTAAGAATGTTAATATTAATTAATATTAATGTGTTGATAAAAATTAATACAACATAGAATACTTATATAAGGACATTATATTTTTATTTAATAAAAGCTGAAGAGAAATTAACAAATTTATAAAATAAAAAACTATATTTTCAACTTTTAAATGAATTATAAGATGCCCAATATTTGAGATTTTTTTAATGTGAAAGATACATACATAGAATGAACTTGAATTACTTCATCTCTGAAAAAATTATAAGCTTTCTCTGATTTTCAAACTTAATACTTAGAAGTAAAACAGTAATTCAAGTAAACAGTGAGTGAAAAATATAACACTTCTTAAATTAAAAGATGTTTCCAATAGTATGTTTGCTATTTTTGTGTTTACTGCTAATTACATTGCTAGTTTTTTACTCCAAAGTCTTTAAAAAGAATATTAGGTACAAATCATCTAAATAAACATTTATTGGGTGAAGGAATTCAGGATAGTCAATGGGTTTGTAAAAATCTATATAAAATACCAACATCAACATTGTTATGAATTTTTTTTTTACTTCAGAGTATCCTGCCTTCCTATATTACTGGATCAAATCTTGAAATTATATACTCCAGCAAATGATACTATGAGGAATGTGTAGCACTAACATTTTAATTAAATTACAAAAGCATAATCTGCACAAGGCTGTAGCTAAGCATTTGATGACCCTTAATTATATTATTAGTAACATTTTTATTTGATAACTAGATAACTGGATAAATTAAAAACATATAATTAAAGCAAAGTCATGTCCTAATTTATAAAGACAATAAAAACAAAAGAGCATAGCAAAACCCCATTGAAAAATAGTTACTGCACCATTATAATGAGATACAATTTTACCAATATATCTTATAAAGAAAATAAAGGTCAAACCTTGCCATATGCTTTCTTGTTAAAATACTCTAGAAGACCAGATAATAATGTAAGTCTCAAGTCATAAACATAATACAAAATGATTCACCCCATGAGTTTTTTGCCGCAAGCTTAAAGTTATTTTGAATGGCACAGGATGAAAGCCAATATTGGAAGATGGTAAAGAATCACCATACAAGGTTTTAAATAACAAGACCAGAACCTTACTTCATTACTCAGGAACAATTAATTTCAGAGTACAGACATATTATATTTTCTGCTACCTACATTGACACCACATGTCTCACCAGATGAAAGTGGGCAGAATCCTTTAACTGTAGTCCACTTTGGAGCCCAGTATGAAGGGTGGTGTGGGGCAAGGTACCATGGTTCTTGAGAGAGGAAAAAGCCTAAATGTGCATTAAGAATCATGAAGAAAGAAACTAGTCCAAGCAGGAGCCTTTATCTCAGAGTTCAAGGGTGTAAAGGAGTTGTATTTTGCCGAGTGAACTGGATTGGCAAGGGTCAAATAAGGCCAATCTGCTGGAAAACAAAACAAAACAAAACAAAACAAAACAAAACAAAACACCAGCATATAGGCTAATTATATCCACAAACACAAAGACTTTTCGATTGTCTTTTTCATAAAAATTAACTCTTCCTTGCATTTATGAAGCAATATGAATACTTTTAGCAATACTCTTCTTTCTTTGTCAATGACCCAAATGAACTGTCCAATCCACCAACAGAGCTTGAAAAGTCACCGTTCCTTTTAGAGTGACACAGATCTCTTTCTCCTCCTGGCAAAATCCCCGGCATGAACGAAGTTGGAGAGAGCCTTAGTGAGGTAACTATCTGATGTCTCCGTGCTGCTCCCAAAGTCATAGTTCTTGAGGCCAGGACACAAGCAGTGCACAGTGGCCCTGCGGATGTAGCTGTCAAAGATATAGTAAATAAAAGGGTTGACACAGCTGTTGGCAAATGCTAAGGGCCCACTCACCTCCATGCCCAGCTGGAGAATAGACGAGGAAAAGTAGTGTTCTTGCTGCAACCCAGACACAATGGCCAAGAGCTTGAACGTATTAAAGGGCAGCCAGGAGATTACAAAGGCTGCCACGACAATAAATATGATCTTGATGGATTTCCTCAACTTCTTGTTATGCTTTCCCGTCTGCTGGTAATGGGCACACAGCTTCCTTGTGATACAACAGTAGCAGGTCACAATGCTCACCAAAGGCGCAAAAAAGGTAAAAATTAAGGACACCAGGGCCCAAGTCAGTTTAATTGAAGTGGCCCTCTTCTCTGCACAGTATGGCTTATCATTAATCAGCGTGAGCTCCCTGGACAGAAGAGTAGGCATCCCCAGGAGGCAAGAGATAAACCAGACACTGGCACAGACTCCATACGCACAGTCTCTCCTTCTGAATTTCCTGGATGCGGCTGGACACACAATGGCCAGGTAGCGGTCAATGCTCATGCAGGTGAGCAGGAAGACACTGCAGTGCATGTTGACTGAGATCATGTAGGAGCTGCTTTTGCACAGGAAAGAACCTGTTCTCCACAGTCCTGACGAGGCTTCTTTATCCACCCAGAGAGGCAGCGTGATGAGGAAAATGAAGTCAGAGGCGGCCAGGTTCATGATAAAGATGTCGATCAGTCTTCGGCTGCCCCGTTTGAAGTGCAACACACTCATGAGGAGGAAGTTCCCCAGCACTCCGATCAGGAACACGGTTGTGTAAAAGATGGGAAGGAAAACAGATGTGTAAGGAGCATGGAAGTGGGTCTCCTCCAGACCATCCGGATTTGGGCTTGTCCCATATAAATAATCCCAGTAAACAGAGGTTGCTTCTGGGTCCATCCCTAAAGATCAGCTGGCAAAATCTGGTAAGTTCCCTTACCTACGAAGTTTCTGTGTGAATTTTAGAAATCTCAGGGCAGCTTCTTTTATACAGTGCCACCTCTTCCCCCACCGCACCCCTCCCTTACAAGATCTTGGGACAAGCAATAAAAACAGAGATTAAGAAAAGCAGTTTCTACCACTCTTCAGAAAGGGCCCTCCAGGAACATCACCCTGATTGGTGTTGGGTGGTTGTGGTTTTTTAAATTTACATTTGCCCAGGAAACTGAGCTGCTTTTTGACTTCTTTCTTCAAGGTTTTGAACTTGTTTCTTTAAATCCAGAAATTAGAAAATAAATTAACATTTTTTTTCCTTACCTACGTTAAAGACATATTTTGCTTTTCTAACACTGAGAATCCTTTTGATCTAGCCTTCTGTTTCACAGATAGGATACTGTTTTACTTTTAGAATTTTAAGGTGATGATGGTGAAGATACTGTTTTTATTTACATCATTGGTGAAATGTGAAGAAAATAGTCTTCCGTTGCATGAAGAGTGAACTGAAAATCTAAACCATGCCAGTCTGCATCAATGGCAAACATAATGGTTCCAGTTAGGTTATGAGATTTTTCCCAATTACTTGACTCTTTTAGTTCATATATAATCAATCCTGTCTCACTCAATAAGTTGTGTGTTTGCTTTTTTTGTTTTTTGTTTTTAATCTTCAAAGGTTGAGGCCATATCTTGTGCTTTTATTATTTGGAAAAAAATTCCACTATGATTAGCACAACACCTTGCACATAGTAGGTGCTTTGGGAATGTTAGTTTATTTGAGTTTATTAGAAAAGCTCTTATTTTTGTGTTCAGTATTATTAGCAATGGTGAATTCATTGGGTTTAACTGCAGGCATTCTTATTACAAATACAGGTTTAAAATCACAAATTGATATTTTCAACTTCTCTGCTATTATAATTCAACCAATAACATTCCCTTTGTTAGAATTAACATTCTTGTTTGAAAGATTTTCTCCTACTAACCCTCAAACACCTACCCTTCATCAGACTCTAGATCCCCTCACCTTTGTAGCAGTGATTGTTTAGCTTTTGAGCTATGACTTTTCTTTAAGTACCTCCACACATCAGTGAACTTCACTTTGGAAATTATTGACCTGGCAACAGAGAGACCTATATTAAGTGACATAATAATGGAGTTACCAGTATAGGCACTATAAAAGGAAGATTTTTGGTTCATTCAAAACACTTGAGAAATAGGCTGACATAGGAAAGATCCTATCATATTTTCTTATCTAGTCTCTTTTATATTAGAAAGACCATAGCAAAATATAACAAATTCTGAAACTGAGTCCATTTATTTCAACTTTTTACTGGCCGAAATGGCTCAAGCTTCTCTCACACCCTTCTCTCCTTCCCTCCATCTCATTTCATCGCCAAAATTAGTTTCAGATTGATATTACGAAAGCATGGAAGAACGTATGCCTGTAGATGAAAATACAATTGTTAAACATTTGAAGTTCTTTCTACTGAATTTTTCTTTCTTTCAGACTTGATATGTTGAAAAGAATGATCCTGCCTGCTGTACTCCCTCCTTCTCTCTTTTTCTTGAATGTCACCTCAGTCTTAGGCGTCAGTCTAAGTCAGGGGAAGATGAGGGCTCCCCTGGTCTGGGGCAGCCCCGGGAAGTCACCTACAAGTTGTTGTTTTTTGGTCTGGATCTGTCTTCTTCTGTGTCCCTGGCTGTCCTGTGTTGTTCATGAAAGGTGGGGAGGGGTCGGGGGGCACACCCTTTACCAAGTACAGGCTGCACTTGAGAAGAAGTAATGCTTTGACGTTTCTGGGATGAAAGTCTTTCCCATGTGTAAGCCTTAAATATTTAACAGAATGATTTATTTTGTCCAATAGTTTGTAGCAGGACAGTATTAACTTGAAAAGCATTGATGGAGTAAACACAGACTATTCAACCACTATATCTATGTGTATGTGTCTTAATATGTATATTTGTACTTTAATTGTACTGTTAGAATTTTATATTATGCAAACAGAAGTTCTTTTGGCATTTGAGAAGAGAAGATTGATTTGGGGGCCTAAAATATTTTTAAAAATATTTTTAGATATGTCTCAAAAATTCCACATAAAAGTTATAAAATGGAAAAGAGTTGATGCTCATACTCTAGAGAAAAATATCTGGCTGTACAATTATTCTGTAGGTCTCAAATTTTCTTCCAGCACTCAAAATTGTTGGCCTGCTGATGTAAACTATATCAAACAAATCTGAATTTCTCAGTAAATTTTAAGCCAGCTGTAGACAAAATGATTTTTTTCATGATACATGGTCACTTGAATATAGTAATTAGTGGTTGAATGCTGCGATGTGAGAATATCCAACATCTAAGTTAGAAAACATAATTTTTTAGTTCCTAAAATATGTGCAATTAAAAATTAATATTTAATATCTTGGGACCCAAGTTAGAAAACAAATTAAGTGTTTTGAGCCACAAAAGGAAACATATAGAATTGTTCTGAGCTTTTAATAACTCAATGAATACAAAGCTATTATAAGACAGAACCCATGATAGAAGCTGACTAGACAAAGTAGGGAAGGACATCGCTCTAAATAAGCTTGGGTGCAATGGTCATTTTCGGGCTTCAAATGCTCTTTGACATAAACATGAGTTAATTAACAATAAAATAACCAATACACATAGACCAAAACTCAAAACAACACCGCATATACAGCCTATAAAAAAAGCAGTCTGAACAGGATGATTAAAAAAAAGAGTAAGATGTAAATATTAGTAACTGAATTACAGCGTATATGCCATCTCAAGAATGATTATGCCTTCCAAGCCGCTCAACTTTCCTCCCCCATCCCTGGCAGATAATTGCTTCCAGCTTTATGTTCTCTGAGACCTTTTACAACACTGCTTATGACCTCATTCCACATGATTTGTTCTTTTGGTGTCTGACCTCCTGAGCTGATCATGAGCAAGTTGAAGGGAGAGACCATCCGTTCTCTCCCCACTAGCCTCTAGTAGCTACCCAATTAAAGACTTTTATGGACTCTCAAAGCCATTGTTTTGAACCTGTGGGTGCCAGACCACATTACCCACATGAGAGTCGCCTGGGTGCCTACTAAACTGTAGCTTTCTGAACCCAGTCCCAGATCTATTGAATCAAAATCATTAGGAGTGGAGTCTAGGACTTTATATTTAACAAACATCCAAGGTGATTCTGATACACACTAAAGTTTAGAATCACTGAAGTTGGTTAAGTTTATCTTAACCAACTTCATATGTTATGCTTTGTTATTACTTTGGTTAACTTTTTTTAAAAAAAAAGTTTAAAAATCACCTCTAAATTTGAATTTCTTAGAAGACTTCTACCTTGGACCTCACAAAATTTTAGAAATTTAGACTTCAGAGCTCTTTCTATTCTGTGTCCCACTTCCTGAGATATGTTCAGAATTGGGTCAGATGTTGAAGATGAGGAGACAGTAAGGTTTTCTCCACAGAGAATCTATTATCATGTATCATGTGGCCATAGCTGTGACTTGCATCCTCTGCTTCACAGGTGGGCTGAGGTTTTCTGTGAATACAGCCGCCCCAACTGGCATTGTGATATATTTCTTCTGCTTCTTCTCTGTCAACCACTCTGGTCCCCATATTAAATAGGGACTTGTCAGATTATGTAGCATATAGCACAGCAGAAAGAAATCTCTGCTCATATATGCTCTCCTGATGAGCCCTATAATAAATGGCAAATATCATGAAGCAAATTGGTTTTTATTAATTTTATCAGATGATGATATATTTTTATTAGGAAAAACCCCACTCTTGTCCATTTCTTACTTGAGTATTATAAAGTGTATAACAATTTAAGTAGTCCAGTTTAAGAGATCTGTTTATACACTAAGAGTTAATGATTTATTTTTACTTTAACAGTTTCTTGGAGAGTTTTCTGTAATATAATGTAATATATCCTACCAAATTAAGTGTTATCAGGGTCCATCACAGGGAATATACAGCATTGTATTCATTTAATTTTTTATTTTTAGATTACAGTTGATATACAATATTATATTAGCATCAGGTGTATAACATAGGGATTAGATATTTATATACATCACGAAGTGATCACCCCCATAAATCTAGTACCCATCTAATACCCTATATGGTTATTACAATATTATTTACTATTCTAGAGGCCCAGTGCACAAAAATCGTGCACTGGTAGGGTCCCTAGCAGCTGCTGACTGCCAGCAGGGAGCCTCCCTCCCTTCCCCCAGCAGGCCCCGCCCCCTGGTCGAACTCGCAGTTGAGAGGACAATTTTGATACTACGCTTTTATTATATAGAATTTCCTGTGATATACTTTATATCCCCATGACTAATTTTATAACTGTCAATTTGTACTTCTCTTTAAAATTTTCATGAGTTTATTTGATGACATGTTTATTGATTTGTTCCAATTATTTATGCATTCATTGGTTGATTCTTATATGTGCCCTGACTGGGGGTTGAACCCACAACCTTGGTATTTCAGGATGACGTTCTAACCAACTGAGCTACCTGGCCAGGGCATTTAGTTGTAATTTTTTTTTTTTAATCCTCACCTGAGAATATTTTTCCATTGATTTTTGGAGAGAGTGGAGGAGAGAGGGAAAGACAAAAACATCGATATGAGAGTAACACATTGATTGGTTGCCTCCAACCAGAGCCCAGGCCAGGGAGGAGCCTGCAACCAAGATACGTGCCCTTGAACAGAATCGAACCCAGGACCCTTTGGTCCACAGGCCGATCCTCTATCTACTGAGCCAAACTGGCTAGGGCAGTTGTAATTTTGATGTGGTTGTGAGAGGAGGTGAGCACAGCATTTTCCTACTCTGCTATCTGTTAATTTATTGGGGTGACACTGTTTAACAAAATTACATAGGTTTCAAGTGCACAATTCCACAACACATCATCTGTACACTGTATTGTGTATTCATCACCCCAAGTCAAGTCTCCCTCCATTCTACTCTGCCATCTTGAGGAAAGATCCATTTTAGATGCACTTTTCTATTTGCCTTGTTCTTGGTGAATATAACTATTTTTCTATAGTGAATTGATACAAGGAAAATTTTTAAATGATGCTTTTTAGGGTGGTTGTTTATTGCAACTGAGAGTTTGCAAAGATTCCTATTTTTCTCTTTCCTATACTACTAGGTTCACAAGAAAAACAACAAAATTTTATGAGAACAATATAATGTAGATATATTTTACTCAGCATAATTTTTTAGTTCCTAAAATATGTGCAATTAAAAATTAATATTTAAGTAGATTAGGGAATTTGGTATGAAAGGGAATTCTCATATTAAGAATTGTTTTGTAAGTACATAATATAAGCAAATACTATCTGCATGTCTATATTTTCAGTCGTTGGCTTATTTAAACTGTAATGTAACTGAAAACTTTCCTGCTGAAACTGGAACCACCCTTAACAAATTAAGGCAGAGGCCTAGTTCAACTTTGCTTTTAAATGTAAACTGCATAATCTGTACATAGTTGCCTTAAATTATCTTTAACTTTTTATAAAAACATTTCAGACCAGCTACTGTTTTCCAAAACAACAGAGTAAGAAATGGAAGCAGACATTTATCTCCATTATATTATCAAGGATTTCTATTGCCTACCCACACAAATAAGTATAAACAGAAAACACCCAAGATGCAGAGATAAATCAGAAATACGGTTGTGTGCTTGGAGTTACTGCATATGATGGGACAGTGCAAGTCCTCTGTGCTGACCTGGCAGGATGGTCACAGCCTCTAACAGGCAAGACACTTCTAGGCCCATTCTAAATTGCTGAGTGAAATGTGTTTTGTGTGTTTTCTAAGGTTTCTGCAGACTTGATGGATGAAAGCGACATCCTCCTGGGCAGGTCTCCCCCAAAACAACCACCCTGAATCATGAAGACTTGTGTCTGCTTGAACAGAGCTAAATAAGGATGCCTGAAATCCGGTCCTGGTAAGTCTTTCCTAGTCATCTGACAGACCTGCCAGAGGTTCATAAAACCTACTGAAATGAACAGACTCCTACCTCTATAAATGGCTTATTTTCGGAATCAGGAACTTTTAAAAGCTGTATATAATGACCCTACTTAAACATTTTAGATGTTCCACAACACATATTTTCCAGTACTAATAACTTAATTGTTTACTATGCCTCAGTCCCTGTGCTGGGCGTTTTATATGTATTTTTTCTCATTCAGTCCTCACAATGATCACTTTGGATAGGGGCTATTGTCAACATCCATATTTTGGAGAACACCCATATTTTGGAGAAAATAAAACTAAAAATTAAAGAAGTAAATTGTCTAATGTCACAAAACTAGTCGGCTCACTCCAACATTCAAGTTTGGTAAGTCAGTTATTCACCCTGAGCTCAGTTCCCTTGTCTTTGAATTTGAGGCGGTATCTTCCTCTTTAAATTGTAAAGCCTCAGTTATACAGGTCATAATCGATGACCAGCAGTGACCGGAGACAGTTCGCCTTAATCTGTGGACCCTCGACCTTTCCTTGTAAAATATAAGAATCCATCAGTCCAGACAGACCTTCCGTTTGCGTGCTGCTTTCCCTCGGGAGCTGAACTACATCCCCCACAAGGCGCCGCGCGCTGCGCTGTGAATGCCGTCCGCCTCCTCGCTCAGCTCTCCCTCCGTCCCTCCTACAACTCCCACAAGCCCCCTCGGCTCCGGGCCTGGGCCGGGCCCGGGGTGGAGGCGGAGGCGCGGGAGTTATGGAGGGGGCGGGCTCTGCAGGGAAGTGCGTCAGAGGAGGCGCGGGGAGAGTAGGGTGCTGTGGTCAGAGCTTAAGGGTGAAGCTGGCGGAGCAGGAGGATGGGCGGTGAGTGAGCGGGGCCGGCGTCGCCGGGCGGGGGTCGCGTAGCCGTGCGACGTCGCCAGCGGTTTAGGGAGGGTCCCCTCCCCTTGCGCCGCTGGGGTGGGCGGGTTCTGAGCGCCGAAGCTGGGCGGGGGTTGTCCCTCGGCCGGGGGGTCTGGGGAGGGGCCTGGTGGGGTACCCGGGGCCCTTGGCCGGGTCCGCGCAGGGATTTCCCCATCCCTACCCAACCCGCGTCGACCTCCCCCGAACCCCCAGGTGCGCCCTGCGAGGGGCCCGCGCCCGGCGTCCGGCCTGGGAGAAGCGCCCTCCCGGTGCCGGGACCCTTTAAGGTCGCCGGAGAGCCCCAGGATGAAAGAGGGTTCCATGCACAGAATGCAGATACAAACCCGGCTCCCGGAGTTAGCATGCATTATTGCAATGGCCCTGATCTCTCCTGAGTCACTCCCCAGCTTCCAAACTCGGCACCCGCAGCTGGCGAGCCTGTTCCCGAGCTCCTGGGTGAGGCGCTTGGCGGGGTCACGGTGTGCGGGGGCCAGTGTTTGACTCAGCTGGATCCGCCTCGAGTCATTTTACTGCGGCCATTTACTACTGCCGTGCAGCCCGCGTCCACGCCTCCCGAGTGCTCTTCTGTCGCCTAATTCATACTTTTCTTTATGGCTGAGGAGAGTTCACTTCGTTTGCAGACGAGGAGGTTCCAAAGTATCAGGAATGGAGAGAGCACCCGGGAGCGAAGCATTTGCCAGGGGAAGGGAGCTTGGCTTAGCGTTTAAATGGATTAGGGCAGCTTGATGTCCAGCATTATGTGTAATTTTGTTCTCCTTGCTATTATTCTCCGCGCCTAAACAACCCTTCTCTGTGGGCTCACAAATATCTCCCACTCGGCGTTCCTGATCCTAAACGTCGTTTTTAGGTTTCCCTCTTCAGAGGAAACTGGGAGGAGCGGGTTTCCCCCGCTTCCTTTTCCTGTGCCCGTCTCACACTCAGACCCGGGACACTTACTGCTCCGCAGCCCGTAGAAAAGCTCAGTCTGTAATTACACATTTGCGCATGGCACATTGCTGACTCTGGGTATGTCTGTTGTCTGTATCTGTAATGTGTATGTCCTTTTCAGTGTTGTCTGTTTTAGCGTGCAGGTGGTAGACTAGAGAACAAGACCTCTGTCTCCATAGCGTCCTGGGTAGGTGAACTTTCAATAAGTACTTTCATGATGACTTTCGTTTTGAACTTAATTTAAAACATGCTTTAAAAAAAAAAAAACACTTCTTCGTGATTACACATTACTTTAAATAGCCAACGGATGGGAAATAGAGTAATGGGCGATTTTTGAGATCATTTCTTTCAAAATGATCTTTGTTTGTCCTTGATGGAGTCTAACTTTTCTTCCATTTTTATACAGAGCAGTGTGAATGCCAGAATGGATAACCGTTTTGCTACAGCATTTGTAATTGCCTGTGTGCTTAGCCTCATTTCCACCATCTACATGGCAGCCTCAATTGGCACAGACTTCTGGTATGAATATCGAAGTCCAGTTCAAGAAAATTCCAGTGATTTGAACAAAAGCCTCTGGAGCGAATTTGCTAGTGATGAAGCAGATGAAAAGACTTACAATGATGTACTTTTTCGATATAATGGCACAATGGGATTGTGGAGACGGTGTATCAATATACCCCAAAACGTATATTGGAATAGCCAAGAAAGGACAGGTATTTCTCTTTTTAACTTCTGTCTCCTTTACCTATTCAAATAGGAACAAGGTGATATGATGATGACCCAATTATGTATAAACTGGTTTGTGAGTTCTTTCTCTCCTCAAAGAAATAAATCTGTGTTTCTTCTCTCCATACCACCTTCTACCCCCCCACCTTTCATGAGTTACCATTGTACTCATAAATATTGGTTGGGTGAGTAACTGTCCTTATCTTGAGAAAGACATTTTAAATCTTTGTACTTATTTACCTATTTATTAAAAGCCTTTTTTATTCATCTCACACATCATGAGGAAATAAATGGAAAAGTACAAATAAGACTTTAAATACTTGGTAACTGGTATAAAGGACTAGTATCCAAAATCAGGCCAACAAATATGAATTGATAGTTCTTTTATATGTTAGTTGTATTTTAGTAGATATTATCATTTGTCCTCTAAATCTTAGAGGGTATAATTTGACCAACTCTACATTTATATCTGTGCATATTTGAGACTGTTTTACAACAACCTTTTTTTAAAAAAGATTTTTTAATTGATATTTAGTGAGAGGGGAAGGGAAGGGAGAGAGAGAGAATCATCAACATGAGAGTGGAACATCAATCAGCTGCCTCCTGCACATCCCCTACCAGGGATCAAGCCTGAAACCTAGTCATGTGCCCTGACCAGGAATTGAACCAGCAACACTTCTGTGCCTTGGACAACGCCCAACCAATTGAACCACACCAGTCAGGACTGTTTTACAACAATCTTAATAGAGCTTATAGATTAAAGATGTACAGAAGAAAAATAACCTAAGAAATTGTCTCTCACGTTTATTTTGCAAGCATCCTTAACAATTAAAAATTTTAATTTCCAGTTATTAAAATGAAAACTTTAGAGCTCTTTGTAAGGAACAGCTTTACATTTTGTGTTGTTTTGTTTTTTTTAATTTGTGACTACTTCTGTTGGCCTGTTGGTGGGAATCACTGTATTCAGATCCCAGCACAGACTTGAGTTGCCATACATCAGAAGATGGTTGTTGTGATTTTATATGGGAAAAAAAAGTAGTTTGTAAGAGGGGAAAGTAGGTTAAAATTTATTGTAAAACATTTAACTATGAGAGCATAGTACTTGATATTTGAATCTTAGCAACTATTTATCCTTCATTCAACAAATATTTATTATATGCCTCCATATTCCAGGGCCTAGAAGCTAGGAGTACATCAGGAAAAATAAAAATAACAATTCTTACTCTGGAGAAACTACTTATATTCTAATTAGGTGTGACAGGCAATAAACATAGGTATAACAATATAAGCAATAAATAATTATATAAAATATTAGAAGATGACACATGCTAAAATATAGCAAAATAAAGGGGAGTTGGAAAAACATGATGTTGCTGGGAGTAAGTTACGATATTCAGTAGTATAGGCTCCAATGAAAGACACCACTTGAGTAAAGTCTTGATATAAGTGAAGGTGTTGGCCAAATAGGTCATTGTGGAGACAGAGGAGATCATTTAGGTTGGAAGAAACAACTACTGCAAAAGCCCTACGTTGGGAGCATGCCTAAAATAGTCAAGGACCAGTGAGGAAGCCACTTGACTGGAATGGAGGGAGAGGGAGAGTGGGTATTCTATCAGAGACATGTACTCTTGGGATGAGGGTAGAGTAAATCATGCAGGATTCTCTAGGCATGAAGAGGACTTTGGCTTTTACTCAGAATGTGATGGAGTCATTGGGAAGCTTTGAGCAGAGGAGAGATGATCTGCTCACCTAGGCTGATATGTTGAATACATATGTCAGGCAAAGGTGGAAGCCAGGAGACAAGTCAGGCTTATGCACTAATTCAGGTGAGAGATGATTGTGACTCAGACCAGGGTGATAGTACTGAGTATTGGTTGGATTCTAGATATATTTTGAAGGTAGAGCCTCTAGGAGTTCCTGATGGAATACATGTGGACAAGAATGACTAAAATCTCTAGGCTGAGGAACTGGAAGGGTAGAATTGTCATTACCTAAAATGGGGAAGATGGCTGGCGGAGTAAAGGAGGGAACAAGATCAAAGTTCCTATTTGTTTTTGTCCCCTTCTCCTTCCTAGTCTTCTTACATATCTATTCTCATTCATTTCACTGCTCTTATTCCTTTTTCCCCCCTTTCTTGTGCCCAGGTCTTAAGCCTGCCACTGAGAACTGTTGGTATCTATTGGGCATTGATCCTACATGTCAAAGCTAAAGATTTGTTATCTCCTCTGGGAACATATCTCTGTATCACTTTTTATTTCAAGAGAATAGTTACTCGAAAGAGATTTTTTGTTAAATGCTTAGTATTAAAACAGCAAGCAATCATTGTTATTCTTGTTCCAGAATCATTTGATGTGGTCACAAGATGCACGAGTTTCACGCTAACTGAGCAGTTCATGGCAAAATTTGTTGATCCTGGAAACCACAATACTGGGATTGATCTGCTTCGAACCTGTGAGTACTTTGATATCAGCAGGACAATTAGGGAAAAATAGAAAATAACTTTGCCTTTTTATGAACTCTGATTTTGGAACAAGATGAGTTATTATATTGTGTCAACTTGAAATAAGATCTCTAACAGGATCTCAACAAACTCTGATCCATTCATAACATATTTTAGGCGTTAGGTGCATACTTACCAAATTGCAAATAGGAAATTGAGAGAGGCAAAATAACACATTGGATGACAAAATCCAGACCCTTCAAAAGGTATTTTTAGTGAGCCCATTTAAAGAGGAAATTTAATAGGGATAAATAATAGATTCCTGTATTTGAGTTAAACACTTCAGCTACCTGAGTTCAGTTAGGGATGTGTGAACACAGTTGACTGCAAGTTCTATATGAGTCAATTGAATGTCAGGCCTGCCCCAAGTGTTAATACAGTCTTAGGTGATAGTAACAGAACTGTAGATGTCAAAAATAAATGAAAGTATTTATTAGGATTATTTATTATTCCTTGAGGGTCAGACTACCCAGGAAATACTGTCTTTAGATTTGAACCTAGTTTCCAATCTATAAAGACTTATTAGAGCTTGCCTAGAAGAATGACCATGTCATGAGAAGAAACATTGAATAAAATGGCAAGTATTTAATTTTGCCCTGCAAATGCATAGGAAGAAGTTTATTTATTACTAACAGTTTGAAGGAAAGAGAAAGGACTTTTATGTAGTTCTAGAAGTAAAGCTAGATTAGAAGGTAGATGTGGTTTAGTATTGATATTGATACATTGCTAATAATTAAAATAATTTAAAAATGGAATAGGATGCTTTGTAAAGTCACCAGCTTTCTTCCCATGTAGTTGAAGGGATTTATGATAATTAAAACTGCCATTTATCACCCTGACCAGTTTGGCTCAGTGGTTGGAGCATCTGCCAGAGGACTGAAGGGCCATAGGTTTGATTTCCGGTTAAGGCATGTGCCTTGGTTGCAGGTTGGATCCCTGGCCCTGGTCAGGGCACGTGCAGGAGGCAGCCATTCGATGTGTCTCTCTCACATCAATGTTTCTCTCAGTTGATATGTCTCTCTGGCATCAATTGTTTCTCTCTCTCTCCACCTCCCCCTTCCCTCCCTTTTACTCTCTCTAAAAATCAGTGGAAAAAATATCCTTGGGTGAGGATTTAAAAAAAACCAAACACCACCACCAACAACAAATCTCCCATTTTATTGCGTGCCTGTTATATACCAGATCCTCTACTTTGCACTTTATGTATACTTTTTCAACAGGTTTTTGTTTGTTTTTGATCCTCACCATTCGTTGACTTGTTATAACTGCCATAGATCCTCTAAGGACTTAGATTTGCTTGTATGTAGAGCCAGAATGCTTTGCCTCAAATGCTGGCTCTACTAGTTTGTAGGGATGTTGGGAGGGTTAATGCACAGAGCATCTATGGAACAGTGCCTGACACTTGGTAAGATCTGTCCTGCTGAGGTCAGTAGTTGTTAACTTTTAGTGTCTTTTTACTTTTACATTTATCAGGACAAAGTGAGCATTTTTTTTTTGAACAGTGCTTTACAAAACAAATTTCAATATTCCTTTCTCATTTTTGAGAAAAGATCTACATTGAAGAGGAAAGAAATTTCCATTGTGGGAAAACTGTCTGGAATCTTGGTAACATGTTTTTCCTCTCTTCTTTTCTTCCAGATCTTTGGCGTTGCCAGTTCCTTTTACCTTTTGTTAGTCTAGGTTTGATGTGCTTTGGGGCTTTGATTGGACTTTGTGCTTGTATCTGCCGAAGTTTGTACCCCGCCATTGCCACAGGCATTCTCCATCTCCTTGCAGGTAGGTCTTGTCATCAGACTTAACATTTTATCTTCTTTCTGTCTCCTTAGAGACCAAAGAGTTATAATTCTTAAACATTCAAAGCTCTGTCACACTGCCTGAAAAACTCTTATGGTGCTCTTATCTGGCAATGTTTTGTTTTGTTTTCTACATTTTCCTCCAAGGTTTGTGCACACTGGGCTCAGTGAGTTGCTATGTTGCTGGAATTGAGCTACTCCACCAGAAACTGAAGCTGCCTGAGAATGTATCCGGTGAATTTGGATGGTCCTTCTGCCTGGCTTGCGTCTCAGCTCCCTTACAGTTCATGGCTTCTGCTCTCTTCATCTGGGCAGCTCATACCAACCAGAAAGAGTACACCTTAATGAAGGCATATCGTGTGGCATGAGTGGGAAGCTAGCTGCTGTACAATTGCCATTTTTATTATTTTTTAAGAGTAATATTTTCCCTCCCCCAATTTTTTTTAATTTAATTATTTTTTTGCAGATAAAAAAACACAGTTGTTTTTTAATACAACTAAAATTTATATGCATTACTCTGAGTGATTCCATATTTCAAACAAACTAATCTAGGGTCAGAGTCTAGACAGAAAGAAATGGGTAGATACTTGGCACAATTTTGTGAAAGATAACTGATAGTGGGAAATTGACGCAGAACAAGTTCTGCTGATGTCTGTTAGACTTTTCAGTAAAGTAATTATATTCACTCAACTGGAAATTTTATTGGGAAACCTCATCATTGTCAAAACTTATGTTCACTTTGCTGTTATAGTTAGCCAGTCAGCCAGAGTTATTAATGCTGTTTTCAAAAACTTAAGCTACATATATAGGGAAATTATCTAAGATCCTTTTTCCTAAATATTGGCATATAACTTCATTAAGATGAAATATGGCAGCTGTTGATCTACACAGTGTCTGTCTACAAGAAAAGAGGTGAAAATAATCTTACTTGAAATTTTAACTTTGGAACTACAGGAATTCCAATTCAGCCAGATAAGAAGATTAACCTTATTTTACTTTTTTTTTAATCTCCTTAGTGTGTCATAGGATTTTCAGTACCACCAAAACATTTGGATTTTTGTTTCTTCCCCCTTAATACACCAGACTTATTACAAGAATGCTTTCTTTTTAATACTACATTGGGTTCACAGAGTAAAATTCTGCAACTGCTATCTCTTTATTTCAGCTAAGTACCATAAAGAACGTTCCACCATAAAGACCCTCTGGAGTTAGGAAAACTACCACAACCAGCTGGTTATTAACTTCCAAACATGGTCTTTATTTCTTGTGGTGAAATGATGTGCCTTTCCTTGCCTAAGTCCCTTCCTGGTGTGTATCAGCATTATTTAATGTCTTCTGATTCGTCATTTTTTTATAAATATGTCTATAAACATTGAACTTTTAAAAATCTTATTTATTTATTTCATTACTGTAGCACTTGACAGATTTTTTTTAAAAATGTAACTTAGTGATTTCTTACAATATCCTAAATCTGTCTTTTATATAAAATAAACTTAAAAATGAGAAGAGACTCAGTTGATTTAAATCTCAATACGTTTGGATAAAGAAATAAAAGATTCTGAATGAGCATTTCTGTGGAAAATGCTTTGTTGCTTTATAGGTCTATCTTTATGCCCAGTGTTTGGGTCTCTGTTTTATCTTCCAAGAACTGTGGGAACCTCTTAACACCTACTAGAAAATAAGAGACTCTATGTCATATGTTTCACAGTTTTATTTTTTTTATTGTTTAAAGTATTACAAATAATAGTACATATGTCTCCTTTTTTTTCCAATTGACCTTCCCCCAGCCTCCCCTACCCCCCAGCACATGCCCTCACCCCCCTCCCAGTGTCTTGCATCCATTGGTTATGCTTATATGCATGCATACAAGTCCTTCAGTTGATCTCTTCCCCCGCCCCCCAGCCTTCCCACTGTAGTTTGACAGTTTGTTCAATGCTTCTCTGCCTCCATATCTATCTTTATGTTCATCAGGTTATAATGTTCTTTATTATCCATAAATGAGTGAGATCATGTGGTATTTTTCTTTCACCGACTGGCTTATTTCACTTAGCATAATGCTCTCCAGTTCCATCCATGCTGTTGCAAATGGTAAGAATTCCTTCTTTTTTATAGTAGCATAGTATTCCATTGTGTAGATGTACCACAGTTTTCTAATCTACTCATCTGCTGATGGGCATTTAGGCTGTTTCCAAATCTTAGCTATTGTAAATTGTGCTGCTATGAACGTAGGGGTGCATATATCCTTTCTGATTGGTGTTTCTGTTTTCTTGGGATATATTCCTACAAGTGGTAGTACTGGGTCAAATGGCAGTTCCATTTTTAGTTTTTTGAGGAAACGCCACACTGTTCTCCACAGTGGCTGCACCAGTCTGCATTCCCACCAGCAGTGCAGAAGGGTTCCTTTTTCTCCGCATCCTCTCCAGCACTTGTCATTTGTTGATTTGTTGATGATAGCCATTCTGGCAGGTGTGAGGTGGTACCTCATTGTTGTTTTGATTTGCATCTCGGATGATTAGTGACTTTGAGCATGTTTTCATATGTCTCTTGGCTTTCTGAAAGTCTTTCAAAAGTGTCTATTTAGGTCCTTTGCCCATTTTTTGATTGGGTTGTTTATCTTCGTTTTGTTAAGTTGCATGAGTTCCCTGTAAATGTTGGAGATTAAAACCTTATCGGAGATAACATTGGCAAATATGTTCTCCCATGCAGTGGGCTTTCTTGTTGTTTTGTTGGTGGTTTCTTTTGCTGTGCAGAAGCTTTTCATTTTTATGTAGTCCCATTTGTTTATTTTCTCCTTAGTTTCCATTGCCTAGGAGCTGTATCATTAAATATATTGCTATGACAAATGTCTGCTATTTTGCTGCCTATAGCTTCTTCCAAGATTTTTATGGTTTCCCATTTTATGTTTAAGTCCTTTATCCATTTTGAGTTTATTTTTGTGTATGGGGTAAGTTGGTGGTCTAGTTTGCAAGTATCTGTCCAGTTTTCCCAACACCATTTATTGAAGAGACTGTCTTGACTCCAATATATGGTCTTGCCTCCTTTGCCAAATATTAATTGAGCATAATGGCTTGTGTCGATTTCTGGGTTCTCTGTTCTGTTCCACTGGTCTATATGTCCTTGTGCCAGTACCAGGCAGTTTTGAGAACAGTGGCTTTGTAGTATAGCTTGATATTTGGTATTATGATCCCTCCATCGTTGTTCTTCTTTCTCAAGATTGCTGTAGCTATTCGGGATCTTTTTTTATTCCAGATGAATTTTTGGAGAATTTGTTCTAGGTCTTTGAAGTATGCCGTTGGTATTTTAATGAGGAGTGCATTGAATCTATAGATTGCTTTGGATAGTATGGACATTTTAATGATGTTGATTCTACCAATCCATGAACATGGTATATTCTTCCATTTGTTTATGTCTTCCTCTATCTCTCTTTTCAGTGTTCTGAAATTTTCTGAGTACAGGCCCTTTATCTCCTTGGTTAAGTTTATTCCTAGGTATCTTAATTTTTTATTGCAATGGTAAATGGGATTGCTTTTTTAATTTCTCTTTCTGTGAGTTCATTATTGGTGTATAAAAAAGCTATAGACTTCTGGGTGTTAATTTTGTATCCTGCTACATTGCCAAATTCATTTATTAAGTCTAGTAGTTTTTTTGATGGAGTCTTTGGGGTTTTCTATGTACAGTATCATGTCATCTGCGAATAAGGACAGTTTTACTTCTTCTTTTCCTATTTGGATGCCTTTTATTTCTTCTTGTTGTCTGATAGCAATGGCTAGTACTTCCAGTACTATGTCGAACAGGAGTGGTGAGAGCAGGCATTCCTGTCTTGTTCCTTTTCTTAGAGGAAATGGTTTTAGTTTTTGCCCATTGAGTATGATGTTGGCTGTGGGTTTGTCATATATGGCCTTTATTACGTTGAGGTATGATCCCTCTATTCCCACTTTGCTGAGTGTTTTTATCAAGAAAGGGTATTGGATTTTGTCAAATGCTTTTTCTGCATCAATGGATATGATTATATGGTTTTTATCTCTCAGTTTGTTTATATGGTGTATCATATTTATTGATTTGTGGATATTGTACGATCTTTGCATCCCCAGAATAAATCCCACTTATTGGTGTATGATCTTTTTAATGTAATGCTGGAATCGATTTGTTATAATTTTGTTGAGGATTTTGGCGTCTGTGTTCATGAGGGATATTGGCCTGTAATTTTCTTTGTATTGTCTTGTTCTGGTTATGGGATTAGGGTAATGCTGGCTTCGTAGAACGAGCTTGGAAGTGCTCCTTCCTCTTGAATTTTTTGGAATAGTCTGAGGAAGATAGGTTTTATTTCTTCTGGTCCAGGCTTTTGTTTGTTGGAGGTTTTTTTATTACTGCTTCAATTTCCTCCATAGTTATTGGCCTATCAGATTTTTTTATTCCTCCTGGTTGAGTTTTGGAAGATCATATTTTTTTAGGTATATGTCCATTTTATCTAGGTTGACCAGTTTGTTGGAGTAGAGTTGCTCATAGTATTTTTTTTACGATTCTTCGTATTTCTGTGGGGTCTGTTGTTATTTCACCTCTTTTTGTTTCTGATTTTGTTTATTTGTGTCCTCTCTCTTTGCTTCTTGGTGAGCCTGGCTAGAGGTTCATCATTCTTGTTTATCCTTTCAAAAGAACCAGCTCTTGGTTTGTGTTTCACAGCTTTAAAACATGTTTTCAAAGTTGTATTGTGATCTCTATCATACTTAATGTGGCTAGTTTTTCATAACTTCAAACAGTGGTCCCTGCTTCTTGTCACCCCAAAGTTATCTGTGACTGTCATTGTAGTCTGGAAACTCAGTCAGAACTGGCCTTCTGTGTCACAGCCTCACCAGTAGCATCCTGTAAAATGGAAAGCTAGCCCATAAGCCCTAGTGCTAAATGTGTGTTGTAGTTGATACTTGAAGCACATTGCAGAGTAGCTGAGGCCATCCTCTCCTGTGAGGACTTTTTTCTGTGGAATACACCGTGCCATGTTGTTTCATTTGATATGAGAACTACAGTTTTTCAGCTGCCCCATGATTCTAAAGAGGTAGAATCATATGAATTACTGATATTTGGCTACTTTTAAAGTTAAACTAATACATAAAGTGAGTGGCAAATAAAGTCCTATTAATCTCTTTTCATCTAATCTTGGAAAGTAACCCCCAAAGTAAAAAAATAATTTTCAGATTTTTCAGAACATGAGCTTTATGGCAACTTAAGAAACCTGTTTTAAAATCTTAATTTTATGGATTCTAACTAAATGATGTGAATATGTTCTATATGCTTTTTAGCAAAAGACTCATTTCAAAATGTCTTAGGGATAGCCATAAAAATAGTAAAAGTTAAAACAACAAAATGGCATTATTTTAGAAGAATTTATTTGTTCAATTAACTCTGTGCTTGCTATCCATGTCATGATACACCAGAGTCTCAAGAATTTAATAGTAATGTGTTAAAGTTTTACCTGCTCTAAATATTAGTGTATGTCTGGTGTGTGTGTTTGTTGGGGGAAGGATAGACTTGATAAGTCATTTATAGGTGACCTGATTTAGTCACACAAATGAGAAGAATGATATGATCATACAACAAATCAATTTAGAGTTTGTTTTCCTATCCCAAAGATGACATCAAATTGTAGACTGGCAGTTAAAACTTAAAATATATAGATCCAGTCATCTTCAATTGACTACAAAATACATAATGTGAGGGCATTTTAAAATGTAACCCTGTGTTGCCTTTCATCAGAAATGAAAACAGCCTGTTGAATTAACCTGATTTTACAGTTGCAACACTTCCCAGCGTTTCCTAGCAGCGAAAGGAGCAGGTAGGTAATGGGTGCAGTTCTGCAGATGCAGATGATTTCCCAAACTGGATGCGGCTTTGTCCTGGCACAGATGGGTGGAGTCTTGTCCTCCTTTAAGCTTTCTACTCATTCGGGAATAAGGATTCATAGCTTGGAAAGATAGAATTAAAACAAGGAGGCACATCTATGGACAGGAATTCTGTTGTCTGTTGTTCATCAACTGTTCGAATACACTGTTGTCCCTACCACACATTTTTCCCTTGGATCATTTGACATGCCAATGTCCTGCAAATTCACTATGTGAAAATTCTAACTTGCAAAAAGAATAAATTAGAATGATTGTTTGCAATATAGAAGTTACTGTATAAAGCGAGATCCAATTTATATGTTTATTTTTGCTGAGTTTAAAAATGTGAAATAAGGAGAGAAAGATCTTGTTTTGTCTCTGCCTTTTAAAATATCTGAGTTATTGGATAATGCATGACCTTTCCTCTTCTGACTCTGTGCCCCAGAATGTGAACTTTACCTTACCTCTTCGCAGCCTTTCAGCCCCTCCCAGTCTTCTAGGCTTCTGTTCTTGGTTTTCTCAACTCAGCTTGTAAGGTCATTGGTAGTTCACAAGGGACTTTGATTCTTTTATCCCCATAATCTCCCTTGGCCTCTTTCTTCAGGATTTTTAGCCTTATCTTCATATGTGCTATCCAGTTTTCTTATTTTCAGTCTCAAAATATCAAGAATGGCTGTTGAAAACTATAAAGCAATTTTGTTAAAAGATTGTGCTGTTTCATGTTAGCTGCTTGACAATTGTAACCATCTCTGACTATATTGATTATTACTCCCTACCACACATTTTCCAAAATTTCTAGTAGAATCTAGAATTCTTCCTTAACTTCCACAAAAAGAGTGTATTCTGTAATGAGGGAGTATTGGAATGAACTGTTCCAGTTTCTCCATATCTCACTTGCTCCTCCCTACAAAAGGAGAAATTATATGATCTGATTGGAGAGATTGCTGGGACCAGGGCATCCACAAAAAGCGACAAAATAGTGTGTAGTGGTTAAGTATCCAGCTCAGGAGACAATACTAAATTTGCAATCCCAGGTCTGTCACTTAGCTTTTCTGAGCCCCACTCTTCCCATCTGTGAAATGCTATCTGCCTCTTGAGTTACGGTGAGGATTTTGTCAATAGCTCAGCTAAAGGTAGCCACTCAAAAAATGCTACTTATGACTGGAGGCATAAAGAGGGAATAGGTTACCAAGCCTAGGAAGCTGTGGTTCTCAGCCTAGGCCACACATTGCAATTGCCTGGAGAATGTTTAAAAATACTTGTGCTCTAGAGATTCTGATCTTGTTGGTCTGGGGTGTGGCCAGATCACTGCAATTTTTTAAACCTATCTAAATGATGCCAGTGGGATAGTTATGTTTGGGAAATATGCATGAAAGCTATGTTTAAAATCAGAATTGCTTTATAGTTTCTCTCCCAGGCAGATTGTTAGAGGGAGACAGTAGGCTCTGTCAAGTAGATAGACCCAGCACAGTGCCTGCTTTCTAGGAGCCATGTCTCTCCTGTGCTTCCCTGCTGATGACTGGTTGTGTGAGTCGGCCCCATCCATCACACCCTGCTGGCTGGAGGTGTGTTGAAGAGTCTACCTGCAGACCCCGTACACTCCAGTGGCTGGTCTGAAGGTTCAGATTTGGCAGAAGGGAATAGGAAGCCTTGTTTGTTTTGGCTTCAATTCCAAATTACTTTCTCTAATCCAGCACTTGCAGGGACCCTTTAGCTGGTGTGATTAGCCTCCATAAAATACATGAAAACGTTGATCCCTGATTGCTTATCGGTTCATTGCATTCCTACTCTTTTGGTTAGAACCAGTAAGGACAGAAGCATAAGTGATTGACATAAACCTCTGCACAAGCCAGAAATTTCCTGAGAGTGGACATAGAAAATGAGATAAACAGTATCTGCCTTGATAGGATATTGTGAGGGTTAAATAAGAAGGTACACAGATCCTGAAACGGAAGAGCTCAATAAATGTTGGGTTTTATAATGCAGAGGCTGAGACCGCACACAGGGAGGAGCTGGCCTTTGCCTGGCCTGTGTGGTCAGGCTCTAGTAAATGCAGGGATTGGAGCTGTGGTGGCTTGTCATGTGGCTACACACCCACAGGGATTAGAGCCGGGGCTGGTGCTAGTCTAGTTTCTACTTAAGGTTCATTTCAAAACAGACAGCTTAATTACAGGGATTTTTAGTCAAACTTGCTAAAGGTTGTGCTTTTATCTTTTTTAAAGCTTGTGTTTTTATCCTTTTTCTCAAACAGAACCGTACAAGTGTGGGATTTTGGGTCTTTTGATAGTTTTGCTAAGTATCAGTTGATTATTCAAGATGAGCTGCATCAAAAATCTGTCTTTATCCTTTTTAATTGGATTCAGCTCCATTGAGGGGATGGGAGGAACCTGGATTCCTGTGGCTTATTCTCAGGTACCTGAAATCAACTACTTCCACATGCAATTTGATTTGGATGGTTAATTTTTTAGAAATTATAGTTGACATAAAATAGTAGTTTCAGGTGTACAACATAGTGATTCAACATCATATCTAATAAAAGAGTAATATGCAAATTGACCGTCACTCCAACACATGATGACAAGATGGCCACCCCCATGTGGTCAAAGATGGCTGCCCCCATGTGGAAACAAGATGGCTGGCAAGGGAGGCCAGTTGTGGGCAATCAGGCCAGCAGGGGAGGGCAGTTGGGAGGGACCAGGCCTGCAAGAGAGGGCAGTTAGGGGTGACCGGGCTGGCAAAGGAGGGCAGTTGGGGACAACCAGGCCTGAAGGGGAGGATAGTTGGGGGGGGACCAAACCTGAAGGAGAGAGCAGTTGGGAGCAACCAGGCCTGCAGGGGAGGGCAGTTGTGGGGAGACTGGGCCTGCAGGGGAGGGCAGTTGGGAGGGACCAGGCCGGCAGGGGAGGGCAGTTAGGGGCGACCAGTCCAGCAGCGGAGGGCAGTTAGGGGTGACCAGGCCTGCAGGGGAGGGCGGTTAGGGGCAATCAGGCAGGCAGGCAGGCAAGCAGTTGGGAGCCAGCAATCAGTCTTAAATGGGCAGTCGGACATCCCTCAAGGGGTCCAGGGTTGGAGAGGGTGCAGGCTGAGCTGAGGAACACACACACACACACACACACACACACACACACCCCGTGCATGAATTTCGTGCACCGGGCTTCTAGTTTATATATAACTTATGATGTGATCACTGTGATAAGTCTAGTAACCATCTGTCACCATATACAATCCTATATAATAAAAGGGTAATATGCAAATTGACCCTAATGGCTGAATGACTGGGAACAACTGGTCGCTATGACATGCACTGACCACCAGGAAGCAGACGCTCAACGCAGACGCTCAACACAGGAGCTTCGCCCTGGTGGTCAGTGAGCTTCCATAGGGGGAGCGCCACTCAGCCAGAAGCTGGCTTATGGCTGGCCAGCATAGCGGCGGTGGCGGGAGCCTATCCTGCCTCCGCAGCAGCGCTAAGGATGTCCGACTAAGCTGTTAATTGGACATCCCCTGAGGACTCTCGGGCTGCCAGAGGGATGTCTGACTGCCAGCTTAGGCCCGATCCCCTGGGGAGCGAGCCTAAGCCGTCAGACATCCTCCAAGGGGTCCTGGACTGCGAGATGGCACAGGCCGGGCTGAGGGACCCCCCCACACACACACACGAATTTTCCTGCACCAGGCCTCTAGTTATTACAATATTATTGACTATATTCCCTGTGCTGTCCATTATATCACCATGACTTATTTATTTTATAACTGGAAATTTGTACTTTTCATTCCCCTTCACCTTTTTCACGCAGCCATCCCACCCCCCTGGGCAACCATCAGTTTGTTCTCTGTATCTGTGAGTCTGTGGCAGCAGATTTCAGGGATGCACACCATAAGTTCAACCATTGGGTATTATTCATGAGCTATAAGTTGTACAGTGGCACTTTTGTTGCTCTGGAGGGTTCAAAGATATGAAAGGTAAAAAGTTATCTTTAAAAATTCTAGAGTGAATTCTAACACATGGGACTAAAACCCCTTTCAGGACTCAATTGGAGGCAGCCAAATCCAATTTTATTCTAACTACCCAACCATCACCCCAGACAGTGCTTCCCTTCCCTCCCCATCCTTCCTATATAATAAAAAGCTAATATGCAAATCAACCGAACTGCGAACGACCGATCGCCATGACATGCACTGACCACCAGGGGGCAGACGCTCAACGCAGGAGCTGCCCCCTGGTGGTCAGTGCACTCCCACATGGGAGTGCCACTCAGCCAGAAGCCAGGCTCACAGCTGGCGAGCGCAGCAGCAGTGGTGGGAGCCACGGGGAGTGGGCCTAAGCCAGCAATCAGATATCCCCAAAGAGCTCCTGGACTGTGAGAGGGCGCAGGCCGGATTGAGGGACCCCTCCTGAGTTCACGAATTTCATGCACCGGGCCTCTAGTTTGAAATAAGATGACTGGAGGAAGGGAAGGAAGGAGAAAACTGAATCTTTGAGTGGAGGGTGCTGTGACCTCTCCCTCTCCTCCATCACTGAAGGGAGGTATGGGCACCATCCATGGACTAGATAGCATTCTAGGTGAAAAAGCAGAGCTACTCTCTAATCAATGATTTTCACATCAACAGATCTGCTCTAGATTTAGACATACCCTGTTTGCAACCCCAGCTCTTCCTTTTACTGGTTTAGAAACTTTGGGCAAGTTACATCTCTTCTTTAGGTTTCAGTGGGATATAATGTTCACTTGTTTGCTGTGAGGCTTAAATAAGATAATGCATGTAAAGTACTTAGCACCGTGTCCAGTACAACTTAAGCTTTCAATAAATGCTGTTATTAATCTGCAGATGATTTCAAATCCCCATCCCTCCCTTCTCTTCTAACTTAATACCTATGTTTCTAACTGCCTTAAAAACAGCTCCTTTTGAATATTCTCATGATACCCAAAACATGATATGGCCACATCTTCTCATAATTTCTCCAATCCCCATTTTCTTTGTTTCTCCCATCAGCTAGACTTTCAATGGTGACATCATCTTTGACTCCTCCTGGCCCTTTGCCTTATATATTCAACTAGAGGCCCGGAGCATGAAATTCGTGCACTGGTGGGGGGGGGGGGGGGGGGGCGTCCCTCAGTCCAGCCTGCACCCTCTCCAATCTGGGACCCCTCAGGGGATGTCCAGCAGCCAGTTTAGGCCCGATCCCACAATCCAAGTCTGCTGGCTCCTAACCACTCGCCTGCCTGATTGCCCCTAACCACTTCTGCCTGCCAGCCTGATTACCCCTGAACCGCTCCCCTGCTGGCCTGATTAACACCTAACTGCTCCCCTGCCAGCCCGATTGTCCCCAACTGCCCTCCCCTGCAAGCCTGGTTCCCCCCAACGGCCCTCCCCTGCCGGCCTGATCTCGCCCCCAACTGCCCTCCCCTGCCGGCCTGATCTCACTCCCAATTGCCCTCCCCTGCCAGCCTGATCTTGCCCCCAGCTGCCCTCCCCTGCTGGCCTGATGGCCCCCAACTGCCCTCCCCTGCCGGCCCGGTCTCTCCCAACTGCCCTCCCCTGCAGGCCTGGTCACCCTCAACTGCCCTCCTCTGCTGGCCTGGTCACCCCTAACTGCCCTCCTCTGCCGGCCCGGTCTCTCCCAACTGCCCTCTCCTGCAGTCCTGGGTCCCCCCAACTGCCCTCACCTGCAGGCCTGGGTTCCCCCTGAACTGTCCTCCCCTGCAGGTCTGGTCTTCCCCAACTGCCCTCCTCTGCTGGTTCGGTCATCCCTAACTGCCCTCCTCTGCTGGCCTGATCGCCCACAACTGCCTTCCCCTGCTGGCCATCTTGAGGCGGCCATCTTGTGTCCACATGGGGGCAGCCATCTTTGACCACATGGGGGCAGCCATCTTGTGTGTTGGAGTGACGGTCAATTTGCATATTACTCTTTTCTTAGATAGGATGATTTTTGTTTAATATCTTCTTCCACTGGGCTACTTAATACTCCTGAGAGCAGAAATCTGGCTTTGATCATAGTACACAGTGCTTAACCAGTGCTTTGTATATAATAAAATGCTCAGTAAGTATTAATTGAATGGTTCATGATAAATATATTTAGATTATGTAACTGACTTTTTGTCCTCTCTGATTTTTTTAATCTTTATTGTTGAAAGTATTAGATAAGTCCTCTTTTTCCCCATTAACCTCTTGCAGCCTGCTCCCATCTTTCCCTCCCCGCCAAGGCCCTCACCACCCCATTATCTGTGTCCATGGGTCATGCATATATGCATACAAGTTCATTGGTTGATCTCTTCCCACCCACCCTCCCCTGCTTTCCCTCTGATGTTTAACAGTCTGTTCATGCTTCTATGACTCTAGGTCAGTGATGGGCAACCTTTTGAGCTTGGTGTGTCAAACTTCGCCAAAAAACTGAGCATAACTCGGGTAGTGTGTCACTTTGAGGAAAAAACATTATTTCGCAAATGTTTCATCCTCAGGAGCAGCAAATGTTTCATCCTCGGCATGCGGCCGCCTCAGCGGCCACGCGTCATCAGAAATGGCTACGTGTATTAGTGCTGACACGCGTGTCATAGGTTCACCATCACTGCTCTAGGTCTATTATTGATCATCAGTTTATTTGGTTCATTAGATTCCACTCCAACACATATGTGATACTTATCTTTCTCTGACTGGCTTATTTCACTCATTATAATACTCTCCAGGTCCATCCATGCTGTTGCAAATATTTGTTGTAACCCTTCTTTTTTTTTAATTTCTTTATTGATTAAGGTATTACATATGTGTCCTTATCCCCCCATTACTCCACCAATCCCCCCACTCATGTCCTCACCCCCCTGTTGTCTGTGTCCATTGGTTAGGCTTATATGCATGCATACAAGTCCTTTGGTTGATCTCTCTCCCTTACCCCCACCCTCCCCTACCTTCCCTCTGAGGTTTGACGTTCTGATCAATGTTTCTCTGTTTCTGGATCTGTTTTTGTTCATCAGTTTATGTTGTTCATTATATTCCATAAATGAGTGAAATCATGTGATATTTATCTTTCTCTGACTGGCTTATTTCACTTAGTATAATGCTCTCCAGTTCCATCTATGCTGTTGCAAATGGTAAGAACTCCTTCTTTTTTTACCATAGCGTAGTATTCCATTGTGTAGATGTACTACAGTTTTTTAATCCACTCATCTGCTGATGGGCACTTAGGCTGTTTCCAAATCTTAGCTATGGTGAATTGTGGTGCTATGAACATAGGGGTGCATATATCCTTTCTGATTGGTGTTTCTAGTTTCTTGGGATTTTTTTTTTATCGCATTGTGTAAATGTTCCATAGTTCTTTTATCCACTCATCTGCTGATGGGCACTTAGGCTGTTTCCAAGTTTTAGTTATTGTAAATTGAGCTGCTATGATCATAGGGATGCAGATATTCTTTCTGATGAGTGGTTCAGGTTTTTTAGGATATATTCCTAGAAGTGGCATCACTGGGTCAAATGGGAGTTCCATTTTTAATTTTTTTAGGAAACCCATACTGTTTTCCTTAGTGGCTGCACCAATCTGCATTCCCACCTGCAATGTACTAGTGTTCCCCTTTCTCCACCACCTCGCCAACACTTGTTGGTTGATTTGTTGATGATAGCCATTCTGACAGGTGTGAGGTGATATCTCATTGTTGTTTTGATTTGCATCTCTCAGATGATTAGTGACTTTGAGCATGTTTTCAATATTTCTTTTGGCTTTCTGTATGTCCACTTTGGAGAGGTGTATATTTAGGTCCTTTGCCCATTTTTTAATTGGATTGTTTGTCTTCCTTTTGTTAAGTTGTATGAGTTCCCTATATACTTTGGATATTAACCCTTTATCAGCTGTATCATTGGCAAATATTTTCTCCCATGTAGTGGGCTCTCTTGTTATTTTGATGATAGTTTCTTTTGCAGTGAAGAAGCTTTTTATTTTGATATATTCCCAGTTGTTTATTTTCTCCTTAGTTTCATTGTCCTAGGAAATGTATTAATAAACATATTGCTACAAGAGATGTCTGAAATTTTGGTGCCTATGGTTTTTCTAAGACCTTTATGGTCTCACATATTACATTTAAGTCTTTTATCCATTTTGAGTTTATTCTTATGAATGGTGTAAATTGGTGTCTAGTTTTATTTTTTCCATGTACCTGTCCAATTTTTCCAACCCAATTTATTGAAGAGACTGTCTCTGCTCCAATGTATGCTTTTGCCTCCTATGTCAAGTATTAATTGAGCATAGTGGCTTGGGTCGATTTCTGGGTTCTCTGTTCTGTTCCATTTATCTATATGCCTGTTCTTGTGGCATACCAGGCTCTTTTTAGTACAGTGGCTTTATAGTATAACATGATATCTGATATTGTGATTCCTCCAACTTTGTTCTTCTTTCTTAAGATTGCTGCAGCTATTCAGGGTCTTTTTTGGTTCCATATAAATTTTTGGAGTGTTTGTTGTAGGTCTGTGAAATATGCCATTGCTATTTTAATAGCGATTGCATCGAATCTATAGATTGCTTTGGGTAGTATGGACATTTTAATGATGTTGATTCTACCAATCCATGAATATGGTATATTTTTCCACTTGTTTATATCCTCCTCTATCTCTTTTTTCAACATCCTATAGTTTTCTGAGTACAGGTCTTTTACCTCCTTGGTTAAGTTTATTTCTAAGTATCTTAATTTTTTTTTTTTGTTGCAATGGTAAATGAAATTGTTTTTTGAGTTTCTCTTTCTGAGAGTTCACTATTGGTGTATAAAAATGCTGTGGATTTTGGGGTCTTAATTTTGTATCCTGCTATTTTCCCGAATTCATTTATTAAATGTAGTAGTTTTCTTATGGAGTCTTTAGGGTTTCCTATGTACAATATCATGTCATCTGCGAATAATGAGAGTTCTACTTCCTCCTTTCCAGTTTGGATGCCTTCTATTTCTTCTTCTTGTCTGATCCCTAGGACTTCCAGAACTATGCTGAACAAGAGTGGTGAAAGAAGACATCCCTGTCTTGTTCCTGTTCTTAGAGAAAATGGTTTTAGATTTGCCCATTGAGAATTTTGTTGGCTGTATGAGCTAATCTTTTAAGTCTTATTACCCACAATACTTATTTTTCAGATGCAAATACATGCATATACACATCTCTAATATATTTTGAGCTTCAAAGAAATATTATTTTCTTGATGTATATTTCCTCAGGAGGAGAGTAATCTAGCTCAAAAATTAGTATTTTCCTATATACAGGGACTTCATGTTTAAATATAAAGTTAAATAAACAACAATTATGAGAGTGAGGAACACTGTGGCGAATGAAGCTCCAGTTAGTTCACTGCCAATTATATTGCACGCACTATAAATATCCTATACAATTTTCTTTTCTTTTTGATATCTTATATTAAATGAATTTCTAAGAAGCTTATGCAATTCTTTTTACTGTGTTACCCCATGTCATTTCTTACACTAAGAGGAACAAAACTCAGTACATACTTTCCTGGGATGACAGGAAAAAAGTTGACTCGCTTTGCAGGAGGGGATGAGGAGTACACAGGGGAGAGTACAAAGGAGGACAACCCTCAGGTGAATGAGGAAATTATGCCAAAGATTTCATCTCTTTGGTGCTCAGAGCTTGCTTCTGCAAGAGTTCTTGTCATGAGAAATTTCAGTCTTCACATTTGTTTCTTGTCCCCGTGTAAGACTAAGAGAGTGCTAAGGTGATGCATTCTTTGGAGAGTCACACTCCTAGTTTAGTCAACATAAAACTGAGCAGATAACTTGTGTTAGGGCCCTCCCACTTTTAGTTCTGCTTCTTCCTGTACAGCTCAAGATTCTCAGTCTGCCCCTAGATTTCTAGATTCACATTAAGGGCATTATCTGGCCTTTGGTGTGTGTGAAAGTAATGGCTTCCTAGATTTGTGCCTCATTCCTCTGGGCTACTTCCTGTGAATAGCTGGCAAAACAGCTATTGAATTGATTTGTGCTACTGAGATAAGGAGTCATACCTTCCAAGTAAGTTGTTTTTGTTTTAACACCTGGACTTTTAAGTCCTTAATCTTTTTTTTTTTTTCTTGCTCTTCTCCCTTCTTTCTTTCTCAGCATACGGTTTGAGCATCTCAGCTGGTGTCAGGAATTGCAATAGGCCCTGGGTATGCACATCGGACCCCTGCCCTCACGAGAGTCATGTGGAACATGGGCTGCCACTCAAAACACAGCAACACAAATCATTTTCTTTAATATGGAAGAGTAACACATTTCATTTTTTTAGTCCATGAATAATACACTTAGTCATCAATCATGCTCTTGCTAATTTGGCAAAAAAAATAAAATCTATTCAACATGTTTGTTTCAACATTCTAATGATGGAATATGTCGTTGCTATAGAGATGAAGAAATATTTTGACCAGGAGAATAGTATGGGGCCCCTCAAATTACAATACTTTGTCTACTCATAGAGCTAGTCTAAATATAATTGTCTTCCAGGGATGAATAGATCAATTTTGCCCTGTTTTTTTTAATTTTTATTTTTTATCCTGTTGTAATCTCAAGTAACTCATTTATGTTCCAGATTTATTGTAAACATGCCCAACATCTCTCCCCTACCCCTACATGTAGATGCCATACCAGTAAACGCAGGTACCTGTACTTAGAGGTCCTAACCTGCCCTATCAGGATGTCATAACCAAAGGGGTTTCTTTTCTCATGTTCCCTCTCTGATTTTATGAGGAACTAGTTCAACACAGGTACATATATCTGCATGGTATCCTGTTGTTTTTAAAAAAAAATTCCCAGAAGGTTTTTTCTCTTTATAGGATGTTTTGGATTTTTATCTTGTTCAATTTTCCTTTATTTCATACATCTTCTTTTATCCTTATCTTCTAAAGGAAGTATTAAAGGAAAAATATATGTAAGTAATATCATTATATAATAGTAGCATTTCTTCAAAACTAACACATTAATTTGATAATACACTCTTTCTCACATTAGGATTTGGCTTTTGTTTCTGTATGGAAAAAGCATTGCCTTTTTTGTTAATACTGTAAATAGGACTGACTAGTTTTGTTCTCTGTCTCCTGGGATTGAATTAATTCACCAAGAAAAACAAAACATAAAATTATAATACAAAGAGATGAAGATAATTTAAACTGGGTAAAATAGTACTAGTAAGTTCATAGTTAATAAAATGATAATATTTGTTTAAGATAAATTATATTAACTATTGTCCCACCATATTTCTATGAAGTTCATACCTAAACCTCCTGCCCAGAAAAACTGAAATAGCTTTTTAATTCTGTTTTTTTTTTTTTTAAAAAAAAACTGACATTCAGTATTCAACTGTCTACTGTATAAGATTTTCCTTTTAAAAAGTTAATGTATTTACCTCCTTCTGGGCTATTTTGATCATTTCTTTCATTGCTTAGTATTGAGACATTGCTTAGAGCTGAGACAGTAAGACATTTTTTAAATCGGCATATTTTTTAGTTTATAATAGCAACTTAGTAAATGTTTTCACTGCAACTGAGTATTGAAATAATGAAGAATGATGAGAGGCAGTATTCTGTCACATAAGTTTAGATATTTAAATGATCAGAGGGGCCAGGCAGGTGGCATTAAAAAAACAAACAAACACCTAATTGTTGCCAGATCTTCCTACTTTTTAAGAGAACTTAAAACTTGCTTTTATAAATATTCTCCTGATTTTTAAATCTTGGAAATTAATTTTTTAAAAGTACTATGCTGTCCAAGTGCCCATTAGTAGATGAGTGGATAAAAAAGATCTGGTACATTTACACAATGAATACTATGCAGCAGTAAAAAAGGATCTCCTACCTTTGAGACAACATGGAGGAACTTAGAGAGGATTATGCTAAGTGAAATAAGCTGGTCAGAGAAAGATAAATATCACATGATCTCATTTATATGTGGTATCTAATGAACAAATAAACTGAAAAACAAAATAGACCCTGAGACATGGAAACAAGCAACAGATTGACCATTCTCAGAGGGAAGCAGGGGGTGGGGGGTGGCAAACGGAAAAATTAACCAAAGAATTTATATGCATACTAGAGGCCGGGTGCACAAAATTCGTGCATGGGGAGGGGTCCCACATCCCAGACTGTATCCTCTTCAATCCGAGACCTCTCAGTGGATGTCCAACTGCTGGTTTAGGCCCAATCCCTGCGGCCCCTAACTGCCCTCCCCTGCCGACCTCATTGCCCCTAACTGCCCTCCCTGCAAGCCTGATCACTCTAACAGCCTCTGCCTGGGCCCCGCCCCCGTGGCTTTGTCTGGAAGGACATCCAGAAGATGTCCAGTCCAATTAGCATATTACCCTTTTATTAGTATAGACTAGAGGCCCAGTACACAAAATTTGTGCACAGGGTGCGGGGGAGGCAGGGGGGTGGTGTCCCTCAGCCCGACCTGCACCCTCTTGGTCATGGATTAAATTGGCAGTCAGACACCCCTCTTGCAATCCAGGACCACTGGCTCCTAACCACTCACTTGCCTGCCTGCCTAATGCCCCCAACTGCCTTCCCCTGCTGGCCCAGTTGCCTCGCCTATCAGCCCGGTCACCCCCCAAGCCCTCCCCTGCCAGCCCGGTCGCCCCTGCCCCAACTGCCCTCCCCTGCAGGCCTGGTCGCCCCCAACTGCCCCTGTGGGCCAGTTCGACGACCTGATCATCTCTAACCCCCTGCCAGCCTGATCTCACCCCTAACTGCTCTCCCTTTCCAGCCTGATCAACCCTAACTGCCTCTGCCTCGGCCCCCACCACCATGGCTTTGTCCGGAAGGAAATCAGACATCCGGAAGATGGTCGGTCGACCAGGTCTAATTAGCATATTACCCTTTTATTAGTATAGATATGCATAACCAATGGACACAGACAATAGTTCAGTGAAGGCCTAGGGAGGAGGGGGTCAATGCGGGACATCTGTAATACTTTCAACAATAAAGATAAATTTAAAAAATTAATTTAAGCCGAAACCGGTTTGGCTCAGTGGATAGAGCGTTGGCCTGCGGACTGAAGGATCCCAGGTTCGATTCCGGTCAAGGGCATGTACCTTGGTTGCGGGCACATCCCCAGTAGGGGGTGTGCAAGAGGCAGCTGATCGATGTTTCTCTCTCATCGATGTTTCTAACTCTCTATCCCTCTCTCTTCCTCTCTGTAAAAAATCAATAAAATATATTTAAAAAAATTAATTTAAAAAAACTACTTTGCTGTTCTGCACTGCATGAGCTAAACTAAACACTTCTCTGCAATCCTGGATGACCTTTTGTGAATTTTCATGTGATAATTCAGAGTATAGGTTTTGTCGTTTGCCTGGGGTTAAAATTACAAGTACAGTAAACCCTCGATTTTGGAGTGTTCATGCTCCAAGATATTAATGTGGGTTGGCTACAAATGTTTGCTAGAATTCTTTTTTATATTTTCAATCACTAGTTTTGTTGCTTTTATTTCTTTTGTTTTAGTCTGACAATTTTTTTACTTTTTCTCTCCATTTTATTGTTCTTCTGGATTCTGATAAGTCCCTGATGCTGACACATTCTATGAGCTTGGCAACATACTAAGTTGTTTCTTGAATGAATTCAGTTTGATTCTTATTTTTTGTTATTTTTTAGTTAAGATTTAGCACAGTTACTCCTTAGCACATATTTTTTTTCCTTTATGCATTGCTGCTTTGTTAATTTTATTATGATACTTTAAAATATTTTATATACAATTTGTGCATTTTCTCTGTGCAATTCCACCTGGAAGTTTTTTTCTGCACTTGTCATTATGCTACAGTAGATGCCATTTTTTTTTTCAAACTTTCTTGAGATTCTTTTTTCTTCAAAATTTTTCTCAAGACACTTGTTATTTTCTTATTTCTCAGGCTATAAATAAAAGGATTTAGTAATGGAACTACTATTGTAAACAAAATAGCAGCTGGTATATCTTTTTCTCCTTCTTCAAGCAAATTTGGTCTAATGTACATGAAAAAAAAGAAGAGATCTGTAGAATAACGAAGCAGACAGAAAGTGGGATGCACAGGTAGAAAAGGCTTTAACCCTTCCCTCTTTGGATTTCATTTTGACAATAGTAAAGAGAATGTAGAGGTAAGATATTACGACACTACCTATGGTGAAGACTTGAATTGAGCCTGAAAAGACAAATAGCACCAGTTCATTGACATAAGGGTCAACACAGGAGAGTCTGTATAAAGGAAGAATATCACAATAAAAGTGGTTGATGTGGTTAGATCCACAGAAAGCTAACCTGAATAGAATGCCTTTATGAATCATGGAATGCATGTGTCCAGCTACGTAGGCCCCTGTGATCATCTGAATGCCGAGTTTCTTTGACATCATGTTGTGGTACTGCAGTGGGCTGCGTATGTCCACATAGCGATCATAGGCCATTGCCGCCAGAAGAAAGCAGTTTGCTGTTTCAACAGTGCAAAGAAAATGAAATACATTCATAAAGGGTAACCATTCTGTTCTCAGAAAATAAGTTCCCTAACATCTTAGGAGTAATGGCACAGGCACAGCAAGAATCCACAAGAGCGAGGTTGCCCAGAAAGAAGTACATTGGTGTGTGAAGGCTATGCTCTTTTGAAATTAATATCATCAGGCTAAGATTTCTTACCATGATGATCAGATGGCAAAAAAAACACTACAGAGAGAAGGGTCTTAGCTCTGGGTGATCTGTAAATCCTGTGAGGATAAACTCATTGTTCATGTTATGATTTTTTTCTCCAGCCATTCCTGACCTCTCTGTTGAGAAAAAATATTGTGGAGAAATGAGACACTAACTCATAATATGCCCAGTTCAATCATTTATCTCTTTCTAGCCCGGAAGGATGAGGAGCATCTTCTATATTGCTTTCACATGTCACATGGATTTTGGTGCATAACCAGTTCTGGGGAAGTTTTAATTTCCTGAAGCTATTACCTTTTTAGCTACTTTAACATTTTTTTCCAGCACATTTTCAAGAAAAACACCAGATTAGATGCACAAAGATAATGTTTGAGGTCTTGGAAGAAATGTTTTTCTATATGGTTTCTTCTATATAGTTTAGGTAAAGCTGATTCATAATTTAAGTATCAGCAATTGGTATTAGTGTTGCCACATAATTTCAATGATTGTACATATCCTGATTAACACTGTTGTCTAAAATGCTATTTTCATATACAGCAGCATTATTCACAATAGCCAATTGAAATGTCCATTGATGGATGAATGGTTGAACAAAATGATATATACATGCAAAGGAATATTATTCAGCCATAAAAAGGAATGAAATTCTGACACATGTTAAAAGATAGATGAACTTTGATGACATTACACTAAGTGAAATAAACTAGACACAAAAGGATAAATATTGTATGATTTCACTTACATGAATTAAAGTAGTCAAATTCATAGAGACAGAAAGTAGAATGGTAGTTGTCAGGGAGAGAGGGGATGGGGTGTTATTGTTTAACTATTGGTCCAGTGCATGGATTCGTGCACCGGTGGGGTCCCTCAGCCTGGCCTTTGGGATCTGGCTGAAACCGGCTCTCCGACATCCCCTGAGGGGTCCTGGATTGTGAGAGGGTGCAGGTTAGGCCAAGGGACCCTACTGTGCATGATAGGGGCTGGGGAGGGACTGTGGGAGGGCTCCAGGGCGTGTCCGAACCATGTCGCCCAGTCCCAATTGGGGCCGGCCAGCCAGGGAGAAACCACGGGAGGTTAGCCGGCTGGTCTCTGCAGGAGGGCTCCAGGGCATGTCCAGCCTGTCTCGCCCAGTCCCGATTGCTGGACCCCAGCAGCAAGCTAACCTACCAGTCAGAGCATCTGACCCCTGGTGGTCAGTTTTCATCATAGCGACTGGTTGAATGGTCGAACAAATGGCCGGACACTTAGCATATTAGGCTTTTATTATACTAGTACTAGAGGCCCAGTGCATAAAATTCGTGCGGGGGGGGGGGGTATCTCTCAGCCCAGCCTGCACCCTCTCCAATCTGGGACCCCCTTGGAGGATGTCTGACTGCCGGTTTAGGCCCAATTCCACAGGGATAGGGCCTAAACCGGCAGTCAGACATCCCTTTCACAATTCAGGACTGCTGGCTCCTGCCTGCCTGCCTGATTGCCCCTAACCACTTCTGCTGCCAGCCTGATCACCCCCTAACCACTCCCCTGCTGGCCTGATTAACACCTAAGTGCTCCCCTGCCGGCCTGATCTCACCCCCAACTGCCCTCCCCTGCAGGCCTGATGGCCCCCAACTGCCCTCCCCTGCTGGCATGACCACCCCAACTGCCCTCCCCTGCTGGCCTGGTCACCCCCAACTGCCCTCTCATGCCGGCCTGATCTTGCCCCCAACTGCTCTCCCTTATTGGCCTGATCACCCCCAACTGCCCTCCCCTGCCGGCTGATCTTGCCCCCAACTGCCCTCCTCTGGAGGCCTGATCTCGCCCCTAACTACCCTCCTCTGCCAGCCAATTTGGTTCTGATTAGTCGGTTTCTATGCCAGTCAGCATCAAAAGCTCCACCTCCTAGGCAGCCTTTGGCTCCTCACAGTTCACCCAGATTTGGTTCTGATTGGTCAGTTTCTATGCCAGTCAGCATCTCTGGGCCTATCATTGGGGCCTGATCAGAAAGGTAGGGCTGATCAGCAGCCCCGGTGGAGGCCTGGAGAGAAATGGATGTGCGGCTACTGGCCAGGCCTAGAGAGAAAGAGAGAGACAAGTGCTGATCAACAGCTGCCACAGAGGCTACGGATCAGACCCTGCTTCTCTCTTCAGGCTTCTATCCAGGCCTGATTCGCAGCTCCCTCAGCAGTCAGTGTTGGGTCACTGTGCCTGCAGCCATAGCAGTCAGTGCTGGGTCACTACGGCAACCCAGCCCTGACTGCAGGACTGACTTCTTCTGGTTGGTTGAGCCTTCAGTCATTGTGGATGTGACGGACTCAGGGTTTTTATATATTAGGATAGGATGAGAACTGAGTTTCAGTTTGGGAAGTTGAAAATTTCTGGAGATGTATGGTGATGATGGTTGCACAATATAAATGTACTTAATGCTACTGAACTATATATTTAAATATGGTTAAAATGGTAAATTTTATGTTATGTATATTTTACCACAAGAAAAAAAAATTTAAAGGTTACTTTCATTTGCATATTCTTAGAAATTTACTATCTCCTGTGCTAGCTAAGTATATATTTAAAAATAAAATTGTTTGGGGCAAAGGATGGCTATTTACAAAGTATTTATATCAAGGGGTGACGTTAGAGAGAGGAGGAGTGATGGGGATGGAAGTAAGAAACAGAGAGAGAAAGGAGGGGAAAAAATTAAAAAGCTATATTAACAACCTTCCAGGTTACTTATAATACCATCTATGCATGCAATAAGTTATTCATGTGTGCATGTGCATAAAGAAATGTTAAGAAATTTAAATGCTATCAAAAGAATTTGGAAAAATCAAAAGGAATAAAAATTGGTCAATTCAATTACATGTCAAAAACATGAATAAAATCAAATTTCAAACATAAAATGGGGAATTATTGCAATAAATATGTTATATCTATAGTTTTATTATATAAAGAGCTTATACAAGTTAGAAAAATAGGTAAAGGACAGGAATAGCAAAATATTAAAAATACAATTTTTAACAAATTAAAAATGTTTGACTTTACTAAATAGAGAGACATCATTTGAAACAGTTATGAGGGCTTTTTTATTTTGCCCATCATAATAGCAAAGAAATGATAATATACAGTCTTCTCTAAAACACTAAAATGGGAACCTAATTGCATCCCAGCAGAAATATAAGTTGGTGCAATCATTGAAAAATAAATTTGGCAATAGATTAAGGAAATTTTTGCATGTTCATACCCTATGACTAGTAACCATGAATCCAGAAGAAAGAAATAATAAGAACCTCAAACAAAGATTTACATATAATAATGTTCATTGTAATTTCATTTATAATAGTGAAAAATTCAAAACACCTAATAGGTAAACATTTGGTCAGTAAATTGTGAAATCATTAAAAATGGTGTTTACTTGGAATATTTAATGTAATGGTAAACTAGACATAATAAAACACTATATAAAAATAAGAAAATAAAACATTATATAAATATATTAAAAATATAATGTTTTATATTTAGAATAACCCTAATTTTCTAAATAAATATTCATATATAAATGTAAAGGAAAGGAAGCACAGAAACACATCAAAATCTTAATACTAACTTTCTCTGTGCAATGGAAATTATAGATCATTTTTTTGTATTTTTCTCTATTTCAAATTCTCTACAATGAGTATTATTTTTATAATCAGAAAAAAAAATTAAATAGATAAAAATGACATGCTCTTAGGTCTACTATGTTTTATAACTTGGTAAGTCCACAATAACTATTGGGGATCCAACTAATATTTTCTGCACTTTATAATTCTACTAGAGGCCCAGTGCATGAATTCGTGCACAGGTGGGGTCCAGCTGGCCTGGCCCCAATCAGCGGATCAGGGCCAGGCCTGTTGGAGGAAGAACAGGAGGAGGAGATGGCAGGTGGTTGGCCGGCTGGCCTGCTCCAATTGGGTGATCAGGGCTGGGCCAGCTGGGGAGAGGGGCCGCAGGAAGTTGGCCAGCCAGCCCACCCCCTATTGGGGTGGAGTGGGCCAAGTGGGGCGGGGCTGGCCAGGGGGAAGGGCTACGGGGGCGGGGGCAGTTGGCCACCCTGCCCCCAATCGGAGTGGAAGAGGCTGATCAGGGTGGGGCAGCTGGGGGGAGGGGCTGCGGGAGGTTGGCCGGCTGGCCCCCTCACCCACCCCCCACCTATTGGGCCAGTTTGCTGGCCTCAGTGGACGTCATAGTGACTGGTAGTTCCAGTCGTTACAGCATTCCAGTCACTGGCTTTTTATATATATAGATAGTAAATAACATCGCATTGGATGTATCAAGGATGTGTCATCCCTGTGATAATGGTATTTACTCACAGTTATAAATCATAATAGTTGACTGACAATCTTACATATATCTCAAACCATTCAGGAATATATTCACATCTGTGGCAATGCATTCTTAAGGCCACTTACCTCTGTGGAAAGCAATAACTCTTTGGTGTCATTTTACTCTTTTGAATGTTATGTTTATCGATGCTATTCTAAGATGCTATGATGCTCACATTTATTAAACTTTCAGTCTATTAAACCTTGAATTATCTATCTCAGATTTTTCCTTAAAGATGGAATTCTAATGTATTGGGGAATGCTATATTTCAGCCTACCTTTGTTGATTTTAGTTAATTCAATAATCATTTATTTTTTGAATTTTCTGGATATTCATTGACTATAACTTCTTTGTGTTCCAGGAACAGAGGAAAAGCATTTTAGAGAGCTATAGAAAGATTTCTTTCCTTTTGGCTTCCTGAAAATATTACTAACTTTTAAATCTCAGACTACTTGATACTGATCCTTTTAGAAACAATATTTTTAAATGAACATTTGAAATCTATAGAAGTATAATTTGAATAATTTTTTCATAGAATGCCTTACACTTACCAGCTTGAAGTAATATTACATAGTATTATTCCCTTTAGTTTTCCTAATTGATTATAATTAATCAAACAGTTATGTTTTAAATTGATATTTAATTTCTCTAAAAATCAAAAGAGAAACTAGAAAGCTCCCTAAAATTACTTCAGGAATTTAAAACAATGTTTTGAAATTATATTCCTTCCTCATATAATCTAATACATAGAGAATGTCCAACCCATAAATTTTAAACACTATCTCATTGTAGAGGTTAATAACCTATTGAATCTGTTCATTGTAAATTATATGAGGTTTCCAAAACTTCACTAATGTTTATTTATTTTTAGTAAATTAAATTTACTTGAATTCAGAAGTGATACAAATGCGTTAGAATAATTTGACTAGAACAATAGACTTTAGGTTAAAGGAAAGATTTTAAAGAACTTAAGAACTTGAAAAATAAGAATTGTAAAAAGAAAAAAACTTTAAAGAACTTAGAGAAATAAATGTTCTGCCGAAACTGGTTTGGCTCAGTGGATAGAGTGTCGGCCTGCGGACTGAAGGGTCCCAGGTTCGATTCCGGTCAAGGGCATGTACCTTGGTTGCAGGTACATCCCCAGTAGGGAGTGTGCAGGAGGCAGCTGATTGATGTTTCTCTCTCATCAATGTTTCTAACTCTCTATCCTTCTCCCTTCCTCTCTGTAAAAAAATCAATAAAATATTTTTAAAAAAAAACTTTAAATATGTGCTTTCTCACCTGAATTTCTCTGATAAGAGTTTTAGGAAGCCTGGTTGGTTGTCTGATGTTTGTTTGTTTTTTAATAGATCCAGAAATAAAACCCTACCTTCTTGATAGTTTTAGAGACTATTTCTATTAACAGGTCATTGATGATATTTATGTCATTGGTAGGGAATGGTTCAAATATTTTAAATAATTCTAAGGGGATTTATTTGGCATTGACATCAGACTATAGCTTGAGAGACCTAATCATCTACACATTACAAATGTATTAAACTGGAATAATTAAATGTATCCTTTGAGACGTAAAGAATAAAGCAAATGCCCATTTCTAAGCAAATGTTAAGGGCCATGTTTTTATTTTAATTTATTTGAGTTAATACCATTTATCTTCAACAACCTAAATATAAAGTCTTAAGTGGGAAGAAAAAATTCCCATTAAATTGGTCAGCAAAGACTTTGTAGAGAAAGTGGGCACTGAGCTAGGATTTGTTGTTTTAGAGGAGAGTTGTGATGTGAGCAGAGGTGGTAAAGTAGTACCTTTCCCACCTCTTTTTTTTGTTTGTTTGTTTAAATCCCCACCTGAGGATATGTTTTATTTTTATTTTTAGAGAGTAAAGGAGATAGAGAGGGGTGGGGAGGAGAGAGAGAGAGTGAGAGAGAGAAAAATATCAATCAGTTGCCTCCCATGTGCAACCTGACCGGGTATCAAACCTGCAACCTAGGTATGTGCCCTGACCAGGATCAATTCCGCAACCTTTTAGTGTACGGGGCCAATGCTCCAATCCACTGAGGTATTAAGCAAGAGCTCCCACCTCTTTTAAAAGTCATTATATAATTCCTAGAATCTTCCTTTGAAATTATATTTATAATGCCTTTGATTGATACGTTAGATACCTTCACATAGTTCTTGCTTCTTAAAAGACTTTTTATTTTCTCAAAATACTTTCTTATTTAGGACTTCTCTATAATTTATAGTATTATGAATTCATATTGCCCAACAATCTCAACTTTCAATTTGTTTGGTTAATTATCTTGATTTTTCTAACTGCATCATTTGATTCACTTTATCTCATTATGCGGTACACTCACCATGTAACAAACACCCCGAAGCCCAGCCCTTCTCTTCATGGTTCTCTGAATAAGTCACTTTCTTTCTTTGTTTGGTGTCTTTTATATTACCTGCACCGTGTCCCTCTGTTTACCAAATCCTACCCCTTCTTTAAAGCTCTCACCAAGGTCTATCCAACTTCCCTAGAACAAACCCATCATGTCTTCTTCCCACCTCACAAGCTCTTGTTTTCCATATAACACCTCTCAAGTACCAATATTTCCTTTGTATGGTCCTCTGGCATTTCATGGATGTCTTATTCTTCTCAATTTGATTACAACTCATTAATATCGGGATTATGCACATTTCTGAGATGCATTCTGAGGATATAGCAAAGAACAAAGCAAGAACAATAATCGCTTCCCTCACAATTAAATTCTAGACCAATATGATTATTTCAGGTGAGGAACACATTTCTATGATAATGCAGGACCACATCTGTGCTGATATGGTATCATGGGGATACTTTTTCCTATAATGAGAGCTTGTTAAGAATTGTTGGGGAAAAGGGTCTACCAAAGGAAGGGTGGAAGAATGGTGCATTTTGCTCCTAGCTCACCTCTTATCTATGAAACAATGTGGGGTCAGTGAAAATTTATGGACTCGGTAAAAATAAATAAATAAATAAATAAATAAATAAATAAATAAATAAATAAAAAAATCAGGAAGCTCATTTCTTGTAATTCAAAGTTACTTACAAATTTATGAAGACTTTTATGTTTTCTTAACATTAAGGAAGTCCTTATGTTCAGTGCTGCAAAACAGCTGCCATTTATTATACCACTTATTCATTTTCATACAATAAATACTTTATAGTGCTTACTGTTGTTGGAGGAGGTCATCTAGAATGACATCACCCTCAGTTGGTCCATGAGCTGGACCCAGGTCCTCACTGCTTCCCCTGTCCTTGGAATGTATGTTCTTCCCACTGTTCTCACAGTGAGAACTCTTTTCAAGCATGAAGACTTGAGACCCTAAGTGTTGGTGAGAGCAGATGAATACATGGCTGACCTGAGTTAAGGCCTCTATACAAACTTTGAATATTCTGGCAGCAGGTGTGGAGATCTGCTCGCCTGTGGATGCCTAAGACAAGCCTGTAAGTAAGTTCCCTTGCTTATTAAACTGACACCTGCCAGTCTGGAGCAGTCTGCCTCCTTTGGTCTCTCCTTGTCCTTCGTGTATGGGAGCCTGTTTGAGAACCAACAACTATGTGTCATCACAATTATAGATTCTGTTTTTATGGAGTTTGTGTTCTTATAGAGGAGACTGGGGAAGCAGATGGAAATAGATACATATAAGGAAAATAGTGAAAACTAGTAAGTGGGAAACCGAGGATAAAATAGAGGAGTGTGATAAGGAATGACTATTACTTTAGATCAGATGGTTGGAAAAGGTCTATAGGAAAAGGTGAGCAGTCAAGCTGATATGTGAGTAGCAAGAAGCCAGTCATGGACATTTGGCAAAGAGCATGAGTATTATGCTACTTGAAATAAGCCAGTCAGAGGAAAATAAGTATCACATGATCTCACTCATATGTGGAATCTAAATAACAAAATAAATTGATGAACAAAATAGATCCAGAGTGAACAGACTGATGAATTTCAGAGGGAGGATGGGGGTTGGGGGGGGAGGAGAGATTAACCCAGGAACTTGTATGCATATATGCATAGCCCATGGACACAGATAATAGTGTGGTGAAGGCTTGGGAGAGGGGGGGGAAGGAGGGGGTAAATGGGAAAGAAAAACAACAGCAAAACAAAGGAGACATCTGTAATACTTTCTCTTTTTTTAAATAATTTTTTATTGTTGAAAGAATTTTTCTCTATTGACCCCCTCCAGCCCATCCCTGCCCCCGCCCCAGGACTTCAGCACCCTATTGTTTGTGTCCATGGGTTATGCATATATACATACAAGGTGTTTAGTTGATTTGTAATACTTTTAACAATAAAGATAAATTTAAAAATAAATAAAGACAGAGTGGAGGTAGTGAAAATTTCTTAAGGCAGAAATAAGCATTGCTTGTTTGAGGAACCCATAAAAGGCAGGGGAAAATGGTTGGTGATGAGATTGAAAAATTGATCTTGTAGGATTTGTAACACAGAGTATGGAGTTTGCATTTTATTTTCAGTGTGATAAGCCTTAGGAGGGGGTATTAGTTTCTTATTGCTACTGTAACAAATTGCCACAAACTCAGTTGTTTAAAACAACATAAATTTATTTTCTCACAGTTCTGAAGTTAAAAGTCTGAAATAAGTTTCTCTGGGCTAAAATTAAGGTGTCAACATCCCTTCTGGAGGCTGTAGGGGAAAATGTCCTTGCCTTTTCCAGCTTCTAGAGTCTGTCCATATTTCTTGGCTTATGCCCCTCTTCCAGCTCCAGACTAAAATGGCCAGTTAACTATTTTTCACATTATATCACTTTGATTCTGACTCTTCTGCTTCTGTTCTCAACATTTAAAAAATTACTTTGGGCCCACTGGGTAATCCAGGATTATTTAATTCCCTCTTGCCATGTAACATAGCATATGATGACTTCCAAAGATTTAGGATAAGAACATATTTGGGGGAACCATTATTCTGCCAACCAAAACAAAGTTTTTTTAAAAGGAAATGGCATTATTTTATTAACATTTTAAAAAGGAACACTCCATCAACTTCAGAAAATAGACCATGAATGGTAAGGGTGGAAGTGGGGAAACCAGCTAGGAGGGTATTGCAGTAGTTCAGAATTAGTAGTGGATATGGAGAAATGTAGATGGAATTGGGTTATTTTTTGGAGGATGAGCCAATAGAATTTGCTGATGATTTACATTTGAGAGGCAGATGTGTGGGGATAAAAAGAGTTAGCAAGGAAAATGCCTAAATTTTTTGCTTTGAGCATCTGAAAGGAAGATGTTAGCATTTATTGAGTTGAAGGAGGCTAGAGGAGGAATGCTTTCTTGGGGGATGTGGGGGAGGAAGTTCCGGATTTAGAAATATGTGTTATTTTATCCATGCTGTGTTTGAGATGCTTATCAGTTATCTAAGTGGAGATGTTGAACAGGCAATTGAATATAAAAGACATAGCTAAAGATTAGGAGTCATTACATATAAGAGAGAGAGAGAGAGTGAAAAAGAGGAGAGGAGAGGAGAGGAGAGGCTTGGGAATGAATAAAATAATCTAGGAATAGTAGGAAGACAGGAAAGAGAAGAGTACTGGGAGAGAAACCTCTGGGACTCTCTGGTTATATTAAGCCAAAGTATCTAGCATAAAAAATACCTGGTGGGAGCAGAATGCAGTAGTGTAGAAATTACAGGAAGTATCCTAAAAAAAAAATGAGGTCCGAATGCCAAATCAAAGAGCTTGAATAAATTTGTCAAGGGCTGATGCTATCAAATATGTTTCAGAAAAACAACTCTGAGTGTGACTCATAGCTTTATTCCCTATGTTACATTTTATATGTTGGTATGGCATAGATGATAAATTAATTAACAAATGTTTGAATGCCCCTTATCCATGGATGATTAAAGATGTGGAATAAAGAATAACATTTTAAACTAAGGTTGTTATAAAAAAACAAAAGAGACTCCAAATTTAATATGATGAATGCTTGTCTGTTTTTCTGGTCACATTTGACTCACTGATCAAGAGTTGATAGTGATTATTACAATGCCAATCATATGCTGATTAAGCAATAGTAAATCAAAACAGTATAAGTCTCCATCAATGTTTGCTGTGACTTCTCAATATACTGGGAGGCAGTCATGTAAACAAATAATTTGAATGCAAAGTGATAGGACCTATAGTATAAACATACATTCAGAACTACGGGAGAACAGATGGGAATGACTTAATTTGCCTAGGAAGTGTTAAAAGCTTCCTGTAATAAAAATGCCTTTTCCATAATAAAATAACACTTTAGTTTGGCAGTGGAGAGCAAATCTTGTGGGAAAAACAAATCTTCACAGCCCATGTACCTGTTCCCAGATACTCATTTTTCCCCTGGGGAAGTAGTCAACACTGCTGCCCAAGCCATGGTGACTGCAAGAAAGCATTGCTCTCCCATTCACTCTGGCTCAAGTGATTCCCTGAAACACAGAGAAGATTAAGAAGGAACATCTATACATGAATTTACTAGTCAGGGAAACAAAATGCAGTAACATACAACTAGAAGAGTAGTTGTCAACCCTTTCTCTCCACTGAGAAAGCAAGTTGGCAGATGATGTTGACTGTGACACACTTCCATGGACTTCTTCATGTAATGAATGAGCAATTGTCTACTGGCTTAACTATTATTCCTCCTCATTTTTCTCCCATTCAAGATAGCATATCATAATGTAAAGGAGTGAGGAAGGTATTATTAAGATAATCTGTAATCCACCCTAGTTATATAAGTCACATTAAACGATGGTGCTTTATCCTTAGGAATGCATTAATTACCATGCATCTCATAACTGATTGTGACAGTTCAGGGTGTTGAAATAGTCTGAAGGCTGCTGATCTTGACAATCTGGTTTATATGAATGAATTGCTCATCTTGCCTTTATGGTTCCCGATTGCAAGGCCTCCTTACCTATCTCCAAGTCTATCTCTGAAAATCAGATGCTGTCTTCCCAGTCATGGGGAAATTCAGGCATGGCCCAGCCCAGGGAGATCCATTTCCAAGAGTGTGAGAGACAGAAGACTGGTTTCACACTAGGAATGCCCACTCCTTCAGGGGAGCTTCCACACTTAACTACAAGGATATAGCCATACCCTCAAAAGAGAAATCATATCAAAATGTTCTATAGTTAGGCCCAGCATGTATATAAGAAACATGCATGTGCACACACATGAAACAAAAAAGACAATAGTGGTTGTTTTATTACAGATTACCCAGGAGAAGACATTTGACCCTGACCTAAAAAATATGTAGACATTTTCTCAGAAGGATTTGAAAGGGAATGATAAGCAAAGTATCAGAGGCATGAAAGCTCATGAAATGTTGAGTAAGAAAGTAGTCTCCAGTATGGCTGCAGCGTAGGGTGTGTTTAGAGAACTTGGCACTCATAATTATGTTATAGATACTTTACTCAACAGTTGATCCAATTTTGACATCCTCTGCCTAAAATAAATATGGAATGAATCAGCTATTCTTAATCAAGTAATTGCTCAGGAGATGTTCTAAAATCATTTGGTACATATCAGACTGGATCTTTGAATTTGTTGTTAGAGTAAAAGTCAGAATTCCTAAGAGAGATGTAGGAATTAAGAGATAGAAAGTAGTTGGCTAAGCTATACTCTTTAGAGAAATCATAACGTGAGACATGGAACTTGCTTTCTTCTTCTCTTCCCCTTCCTCCCTCCCTCTCTCCCTCCCTCCCTCCCTCCTTCCCTCTCTCCCTCCCTCCCTCCCTCCCTTCCTCACATAAAGTCTCTAATTTATGCCAGCTACAATACTAGGCACTATGGTTAAGCAATAAACAAAAGCAGATATGGTATCTGCCTTTTCTCCCCTTAAAAAAGTGGGGGGAGGGCCTCTCTCCCATGGGGCTGCATGGAGTTTCTTTCTCCTCAGCTAGGGCTGGAAGCCAGGATCAACGCTTTAGAATAATTGTCAGGGCTGCAATGAACTGGGCAGCCTTGTTTTCCTACCTTAGACATTTGTAAAATAAAAAATGGGGGGCAGTTATGGGAGACAGACATTAACCAATTAGTCATCCAAATGAATTTAAAATTACAACTTTACTATTATCAAGGCAAAGTTATTGGATATATGAAACTTATAATAGGGAGGTTTAGCCTTGTCTTAAAAGGCAATATAATGTAGTAGTTAACCCTGTGGACTCTAGAACCAGGATGCTTAATTTTGAATGTTGGCTATACTACTTTCTTTAGGTGATCATGAGAAAATTATGTAATCTATCTGTGCATCAATTTCCTCATAAAAATGGATATTATAATGGATTATACCCTGAAAATAGAAACTAAAAGGTAGGGGTTTTGTTTGTTTGTTTGTTTTTTAAAAATATATTTTATTGATTTTTTACAGAGAGGAAGGGAGAGGGATAGAGAGTTAGAAACATCGATGAGAGAGAAACATTGATCAGCTGCCTCCTGCACACCCCCTACTGGGGATGTACCTGCAACCAAGGTACATGCCCTTGACCGGAATTGAACCCGGGATCCTTCAGTCCACAGGCCAACGCTCTATCCACTGAGCCAAACCGGTTTTGGCTAAAAGGTAGTTTTAAGGCTTAATAAATTGTGCGTAAAGCACTAGAAGAGGGCCTACATAAATGCTCAATAAATGCTATCATCACTGCCACTGCCACTGTTATTGTTACTTGTGGTGGGTAGCGGAGTGGGGGAGGTGAAAGAGAACTTTCCTTCAAGAAGTGATGAGTGAGCTGAAATTGGAGGCTGAACAGCATTTACCAGGGGAAGAAGTGGGTGAGCTGTGAGACCATATACAAAGCCCCTATTTCTGGAGGGAATATGACCAATTCAAGGTACTAAAAGAGGGTCAGTGAGACAAAACAAATTAGGGGGGAAATGGTACAAGGGAGGGTGGCAAGGAGGGCAGGGGACAAATTATGTGGAGTTATTGTAAACAGTATTACAAATTTTGGTTTTCATTCTAACAGCAACAAGAATCCTTGGGAAGTTTTTATAAAGAAGGCTGACATGATCAGATTCACATTTTATAACTTAATTCTTGCTAGAAGCATGAAGAATAGATTGGAAGCTGGCAAAATTGGATATGGGCAAACTATTGAAATTTCCCAGGAAAGTGATTATGGGGGCCTGTCCTAGGTGGTGGAATGAGTGAATTGAACAAATTGGAGAAATCTTTAGGATATAAAATGAGCAGGACTTCATGAAAGAGTGGATGTAGGATTCAAAGACGAATTATCTAAAATTCTGGCTTATGCAGTAGGGTGATGATGGTAATCATTGAGTCTGGAAATACTGGACGAAGATCAAGTTTGGGGAAAGGGGTACAGAAGATAAGTCTGATTTCACATGTGCTACGTTTGAGGTGCCTTTGAGACTTCTAAAAGAAGATGTTAATTGGCAACTGAATATTAGGGTTTAGGACTCAGAGGAGAGGTCTGAACATACATTTATGTAAAGATATATATTTGTGTGTCAATTACCTAGAGGTGGTTTCTGAAGCTGAGAGATGACCCAGGCAATAGAGTCTAGAGCAAGGCTGCCAAGAGAAATATAATGTAAGCCACATATGTAATAGATAATTTTCCAGTAACCACATTAACCTTTTGCACTCGGATGTCGAGATTAAAATTACTCTTTGAATGTATCAATAATTTGAAATATAAAAAAATCCAAATAAATAAGTTTGTATGAAAAGAAACTCCAGTTTTTTATTCTACTGCCGCGCTTTGTAAAGTCTGGGGTATTTAAAAAATTAAATCCCGAGTAGAATAAAGGAATCGAGAAAAAAGCAAGCGAGTGCAAAGGGTTAAAAGATAGTTAAAAGAAACATATGAGCTAATTTTAATAATGTATATTTTATTTAGTAAAATACATCTAAAATATCATTTCAACAGATAGTCAATATAAAATTATTAATAAAATATTTTACATTATTATTTCATACCAAGTCCTCAAAATCTGTTGTGATTTTTTAATACTTATAGTGCGTGTAACTCAGACTATATATAGTTTAAGTATTCAGAAGCCATGTGCTTAGTGGCTACCTACTGGACAGCACAAGTCTAGGGCTAGGGAGGGGAAAAAAGAGCAGAGAGGGAGCAAAGGGAGAGGAAGAGAGATAGGGTAATGTAGTAAAAGCTAAAGAGATAGTATTTCTAAAAAACAAAGCAAAAAACAGTTAGTGGTCAAAAGATTCAACTGACTTCAGACTTCGACATTGAAAAAGGGGGTGAAGTTCTGTTCTATTTTGGAAAACCTTAATTGACCTTACACTCTTTAGTTCCTATTTTTCCCAATTTTTAACATCAAACTTATTAAAAGGCATTCTATATCTGCTATTTTCATTAACTCTCTTTAATTGTCTGCAACCTACATTCAGTCTCATCATTTTGTAAAAGCTGCACTCCCCAGTGTTTCGTCCTTCAAGTCCAATTATCTTTCCAGGACATCTGTTCTCCTTGACCTATCTAAAATATTTGAAAGTTTAAACATTTTCTCATTCTTAAAACTGCTTCTTTCCATCTCAATACAGGCATCTTTTGTTGGCCATCTCTAATCATTTCTTCTCTCTTAGAACATTGGTAACTCACAACTGGATGAGACTGGCTCCCAAGTCTTCATTTGCAGCCCTAGTCACTCCACATAAATGAGGTCTGTGGGGCTAGTATCTAACCATCGCCTCAAACTAGCCATACTTGAAAGGGAAATCACCTTGTAACGTGAAGGAGCTTTTCCTCCTCACTCCCCTCGGCTGTCATACCATGTGAAAGAGATTGGTCAGAAACAGCATCCCTGAGAAAACAATACATACACTGAGTTCTGGAGGCACCAAAGAGTTAACCAGATAACAGGGGAAGAAGAAAGGGAACAGTATTCAGGGACACCCTTCAGGGCAAACCAGCTGGCCCCCACCCCTGTACCAGGCCTCTATCCTATCTAATAAAAGAGTAATATGCAGATTGATCATCACTGCAACACACAATATAGCTGCCCCCATGTGGTCAAAGATCCTGTCCCCATGTGGACACAAGATGTCCAACAGGGGAGGGCAGTTGGGAGGCACCCGGCCTGCAAGGGAGGGCAGTTGGAGATGATCAACCCTGCAGGAGAGGGCAGTTAGGAGTGACCAGGCCAGCAGAGGAGGGAAGTTGGGGGCAAACAGGCTGGCAGCGGAGTGGTTAGGGGGTGATCAGGCTGGCAGGCAGAAGCGGTTAGGGGCAATCAGGAAGGCAAGCAGGCAAGCAGTTGGGAGCCAGCAGTCCTGGATTGTGAGAGGGATGTCCGACTGCCCGTTTAGGCCCGATCCCAGCGGGCCTAAACCGGCAGTCGGACATCCCTCGAGGGGTCCCAGATTGGAGAGGGTACAGGCTGGGCTGAGGGACAACCCCCCTCCGTGCACAAATTTCGTGCACCGGGCCTCTAGTATTTATATATCACATTTACAAAATGTGAGAAAAATATACTTATATTTATATATCACATTTTCTTTATCCCTTCATCTTTTGATGGACACCTAGGTTGTTTCGTTGTCTTGTTTATAGTGAATAATGTTGCAAAGAACATGAGAGTGCAGATTTATTCAAAATCATAGTTTTATTTTCTTTGAATAGATATCCAGAAGTGGGATTGCTTGATCATATAATAGTTCTATTTCTAATTTTTGAGAGACCTTCATACTGTTTTCTATAGGGCTGTACCAATATGCCCACCAACAGTGCTCTAGCATTCCCTTTTCTCCACATCCTTGCTAACCCTTATCTCTTGTCTCCTTAATAACAGCCATTTTGTTGTTATATGAAAACTAGAGGCCCGGCGCATGAAATTCATGTGCAGCTACAGTCCCTAGGCCTGACCTGAGATCAGGGCCATCTTCCCCAGCTGCCGGCAGCCGGCCCCGCCACCCACCGCCACCCACCCCCAGGTCCCCATTTCCCATCGGGCAATCGGAACCTGCCAGCTTGGGGTGAGGGGGGGGGGGGGGAGAGAAGGATCTAGAAGTTCATCAGCAGGCCCCAATCAGGCAATCAGAGCCTGCAAAGTTTGTTGGCAGGCCCCGATCAGGCAATCAGGGCCTGCAGGCTGAGGGCAGCTCTTGCATTGAATGTCAGCCCCCTGGTGGTCAGTGTGTGTCATAGTGACCAGTTGTTCCACCGTTCATTCCATTTGCATATTATCCCTTTATTATATAGGATATGCATAGCCCATGGACATGGGCAATAGAGTAGTGAAGACTGGAGGTGGGTAGGTATGGGCTAGGGGAAGGGAAGTAAGAGGGGGAAACGGGAGATATCTGTAATACTATCAACAATAAAAATATATTTTAAAAAAGATACTCATCACATTTCTAATCACATGTTTAATGTCTCTTTCCCATTATTCAAGCTTCAAGAAGGTAGAAATGCAATCTTGTTTCTTTATGTGTTCCTAGCACCAAGGACAGTGCCTCACACATAATAATTATTTGTTGAAAGAGAATGAATGAATAAGGACAACTTTCTTTTTCTGGGTAACTCTTTTTCACCTATCAATAACCGAAGCCAGAAGTTATATCCTCCATGTTGGGTTACAGTCAAATCTGATACATCTTTGGATCCCTGGGGCCTAGTTTGGAACTTGGTACATGATTCAGATATCATAGATATTTGTCAAATAATAATAAACTCTTGGCCAGGAGTTGATAATTGTTAGAAACTGAGTGATGGGTATATGAGTAGAGTTCATTACACTGTTCTTTCTCCTTTCATCTATATTTTTAAATTTTCCATCGTAAAAAGTGAAAACATTTATATTCACCTAAAGTCAAGCGAAAGTGTAGTCAAAGATGATCTTGCGGTTTCTGGCTGCAGCAAACCAGTAGAAGGTGGTGTGGTTCACTGGGTGGATGGAGTGGAGCTGATTCCAGACTCAAATGCACATGTGCATGGGCTAGCTTGGAGAGGGTTTTTTCACCCCAGTGGAAGTTCTTCGAAGGTCAATAACGGGGATGAAAGAATAAGTTTTGATTTCAATTACTTGAGGGCATCTCCAGTCAGCTGTGCAATAGTTAGCAGCTACAATAAATTAAAATCTCTGCCTTAAACAATGAGCTATGAGAGGGTTTCTGGATGGTAACCTTCCCTGTCATGATCCTCGATGGCCTCTGGGGCTCTGATCTGACTGACCACCAGCAACTGCCCCGCTATCTAGGGAGTCTGCAGTAAACACTGTGCCCACGAGTGCTTCCTGCACACTTCTCACCCACCCTCTCCCCTTCTCCTTTACCACAGTTTTATTTCTACTGGGGAGCGATTTATTGACATGGGTGAGGCCCTGTGGGTGTCACAGCTTTATGTTCAGCAGCAGGTAGGGTGTCAAGAAAATTCTGGTTCCCTTTTGACTGCACCACCTTCTGACTGCAAGTCGCTTGACCTTTCTGAATCTCAAATGCTGCCTCTGAAAAGTAAGGATAACAATCGTGGCGACTTCACAGGGCTGACGCGAGGATGAAAGCACGCAAAGGGTTCAACACAGAGCCTGGCACAGTGTGAGCGGTTGACAAACAGGAGCCATTATCATCGCCAGCGCGGAGTCCTCCTGGCTCTCCTCCTGGACATCGGGAGAGCTGCCGCAGGAGCGGGGCAGGCTGCTCCGCCGTGGCCGCTGGCTCCCGTGGGTGCGTGGTCCCATGAAGGACTCCAGGCCGGGGTGTTAGGGTGGCAGCGGGACAGGATGGCAGAGGCAGGAGCTGCGCTGTGGGACCCGGGAACGGAGCGGGGTTGGCGGCTGGCCCGGGGAAGGGGCCGTGGGCTCACGGAGGCCGGAGGGTCCCACTCACAGCCCCGTTTGCCTCAGTCCCCCACCGCCACTGCCACCGCAGCTGCCAACCCGGCTTTGTCCGGAAGAACGTCCGGAAGGTCGTTCGGCTGTCTGGTCTAATTACCATATTACCCTTTTATTATAGATTTCAGCCGATATACATATACCTGTTAGTGTATTCAAATGTTTAGCCTAGGATGAAATTTTATTTATTTGTTTGTTTAAAAGTATTATATAGAAGTCAATTATTTAGCTACTTTGAAAATAACTTTCAATTTATGTTCCTGAATTATTTAATAGAGTTTGTCTGTATTCTTACCTCTATATACAGTATTTTGAAATTTTACCTTGTAATCAGGAAAGGTGAGGATGAATTGCTATTTGATTTTCATCTTAGTTTCCCATGGCCTTCAATTTTGAGAAGAACTAGAAAATAAGAAGTTGAAATCTAAGGAAAAAAATTTAAATGCTAGATAATTCAAATAAATAAATATTTGTGAATGCTAATATTAAAAGTAAAAATAATTTAGAATACTTCCCTTACCTAGATTTCACTAAGGAGAGTTTCTTGTAACACTTCATTGTTTTCTTTATGATGTTTAGTTCTCATAGAATTTCAGATATAAATTTTATTCTCTAAAACACTTGGGGTCAAAAGAATGAAAATCTGCCTGGCCCACATGGCTCAATGGTTGAGCATTGACCTATGAACCAGGAGGTCACGGTTCAATTCCCAGTCAGGGCACATGCCTGGGTTGTGGGCTCAGTCCCCAGTGTGGGGTGTGCAGGAGGCAGCCAATCAATGATTCTCTCTCATCATTGATAGTTCTATCTCTCTCTCCCTCTCCCTTCCTCTCTGAAATCAATAAAAATAATTTTTAAAAGAGAAAATGACCTTTAAAAAAGTCACTAAGGTCATTTGATGATAGCTGATCCTTATGTAACTGACAGTATTTTTACAGTTCTATTCATTATTTTGTGCATAAAATTAAAACCAGCAGAAAAGAGTATCAGGTTGGTTTGACCTGTTACTGGAGGAATTAACATGGTTCTTGAAAAATAATTAGCATTTTGAAAGGAGACTAAAACGTGTGGTAGGTTTAGCCAGGATCATCGACTTCTTAATTCTGATTTGAATTGATCCCTACATCTTGGCAGGGGTGAAAGAGAGGGAATAAAAAAGAAACCCTCATTGGAATATTTGATATCATTATTTAGTCTTACATATGAATTAATGAGTTCTCCTTCCTTTTTAGTTTACCCCAGCTGCCTTTATTTTTCTTACCCTGTTTCCTCCCCTTCTTTTCACTAATCACTCTTCATTATTCTCTGTTAGTCTGTAATGAGTCACTTCCTCCCCAACCCCACCACTAGTTATAGATATAAAACTGAAGGGATTTCTCTGTTATGTTCATTCCTTTATTTCCATCACTTGAACAGTGTCTGGCCCTTTGTAGTGCTCAAAAAATATTTGTTGAATGAATGAAAAAAAAAAAAAAATGACATTCCCCTGCTCAAGAATTTGTAATTGGCCGAAACCGGTTTGGCTCAGTGGATAGAGCGTCAGCCTGCGGACTGAAAGGTCCTGGGTTTGATTCCAGTCAAGGGCATGTACCTTGGTTGCAGGCACATCCCCAGTGGGAGGTGTGCAGGAGGCAGCTAATTGATGTTTCTCTCATTGATGTTTCTAACTCTCTATCTCTCTCCCTTCCTCTCTGTAAAAAATCAATAAAATATATATATTTTTTTAAAAGAATTTGTAATTGCCCTCAATGGTTTCCAAACCAGATTGATTTTCCTTATTACGGTGTTCCAGATGCTCCCATCTGCCTGTATCTTATCTATCACCTTGTTTCTTCCTTTCACCTCAGGGTACTTGGCAACGTACACCCCTTCACTCTTCCTCTGTGCCCTTGCTTTAATTAATTTGCTCATAATATTTCCCTCACCTAAAACACTTTCTCCCTCTCTTCCCATCCAATGCTTACTCATCCTTGAACTCAAATCTGATCTCCTCCATGAGGACTTTTCTAGGTTCTTTAAATTGAATTGATTTTTCCATCCCCTGAACTACATGATACTTACTGGCTTTTATAATACACTCATAGCCCTGCGCACAAATCCGTCCATCAGTAGGTCGCTGCCGCCCTCCTGTAGATCCCCCTTTCCCCCTCCCCCCATAGTTTGCTGCCCTGCCCGCTCCTGTAGGTCTCCGCACTCACTTGTAGTTCGCTGCCCCACCCTCCTGCAGATCCATGATCCGATGGTAACACAGTTGGTTGTTACAATCAAGTACTCACAATACACAGGATATTGGAAAAGACAACAGGTAGAGTGGACACAGAATGTGAACATGGTGGAGATAGAAAGTTCTTAGTTTTTACTTTTGGCTCCTGACAACAAGCTCATAATCTAGTGGAGAGAAAGAACTTACATTGCTAAATAATGTGCAATGTAGGCTGTGATATTAAAAGTGCAAACATGTTATATGAAAAAAAACATGGTAAAGGAGAATCCTGATCTTCAGTGTGTTGGCTCCTGTGCCATGGCACCCTCCAGGAAGTTTTTCATGAGGGGCAATTGGAAGATGACTGGATGGAAGATGAGTTTGGGGGAGCTTATCAGCACTCTGAAGGTGGCCGACACCGAGGTGGTTTGTGCACCAGCCACCACCTACATTGATTTCACCAGGCAGAAGCTAGATGCCAAGATTGCTATGACTGCTCAGAACTGCTACAAAGTAACTAATGGGGCCTTTACTGGAGAGACCAGTCCTGGCATGATCCAAGACTGTGGAGCTACGTGGGTGGTCTTAAGACACTTGGAAAGAAGGCTTGTGTTTGGGGAATCAGATGAGCTAATTGGGCAGAAAGTGGCCCATGCCCTGGCTGAGGGACTTGGAGTGATCACCTACACTGGGGAGAAGCTATATGAGAGGAAAGCTGGCATCATGAGAAGGTCGATTTTGAACAAACAGGTCATTGCAGATAACATGAAGAACTGGAACAAGGTTCTTCTGGCCTATGAGCCTATGTGGGCCATTGGTACAGGCAAGACTGCAACACCCCAACAGGCCCAGGAAGTAGACAGAAAGCTCTGGGGATGGCTTAAGTCCAATGTCTCTGATGCAGTGACTCAGACCACCTGCATCATTTATGTGGACGGGGCAACCTGCAAGGAGCTGCCAAGCCAGTCTGTGTGGATGCTTCCTAGTGGGTGAGGCATTCCTCAAACCCAAATTCGTGGACATCATCAATGTGAAACAATAAGCCTCATTCATCTTCCCTACCTTTCATGCTCCGCAAGGGATTACAAAGTTCAGAAGCCTAATAACTGCCCTCCCATCCCTGCACGTACATCTAATGGTGTCACCTGTCCCCTTTCATGGCCTAGTCCAAACTATACCTCTTTCTTTACCCATTCACACCTTCCCCTGTGTTGGTCAGGACCAGGCCAATCCCTTCTCCACTTACTTTAGTAATTAGAATGAAACATGTCACCAAAGTGGTTTCTCTTTGGCTGACAGCTAGAAGAGGTGGAGTTTGCTTATGGGTCCCCTCAGTCCCCACTGAAGGCAGGAAAGAGAAGCCATCCTCCTCTCCCATCTCCCACCATGGAGCCAAGGACTGAGAGAGAGCCCTGTCCTCTCCTCAGAGGTCAGGGGTGCTGCTCTCCCCACTGGTGCTAATGCCTGTGTGTGTTGTGCATGTGAGCAGTCCCATTTGGGGTGTGAGGGTGTGGGGGGAGATAAACACCTGGCACCCACACACAAAAAGCATCATAATAATAAAAGGCCAAGAGGCGTCACGACCAAAACAACCAAACGACTGGTCACCATGAGGTACATGGGGCACCTCTTGGACGGCGCCCCACAGGGCGCCTCCTCGTGCAATGGAAGGTGGGAGGCAGGATGCCTCCTCACAGCAGTGGGAGGTGGGAGGCGGGGCGCCTTCTCGCACGATTTTAATTGCGCTGTGCTTTTAGTAGTGAAAGAAGTGAATGGAGGAAGAAATATTTCCCAAATGGAAGTGTCATCTTGGATAAACCTTGCAAGGTAAGTAGAATAATAAGCAGCAAAAATATGTAAGGAAAAGAAGCCTTGGAGAAGTGCATGATAATAGCTTGGAAGTTTGGAAGAACAAAATCTAATAATAAAAAATTTAAAAAGGATAGTAAACTAGGGTGACTGAAGCTTTCTTATATTTATAAGGAAACACCACAGTAATAATTGCTGTGAGCAAGATCCACTAGTGAGAAAAACTTTAAGGAGAAAAAGATATATTTGTTGCTTTATTTTATTTTATTTTATTTTATTTATTTTATTAAAGGGCCATTGCAGGAAGATTCCTGCAATAGGGCTTCCTGTGGCGGTCTGCTTCCCGCCCTTCTCCCCTGCTTCCCTCCCTTCTCTGCAGCCCCACCTGCTTTCCTCCCTTCTCCGCCGCCCCACTTGCTTGCTTCTCTGAAGGTTCGCTCCCTTCTGAAGTGCTTGGCTTCCTTCTACGCTGTCTTCAGTCTTCGCTCTGCGCCTGGATATGCAAATTAACCGCCATCTTGGTTGGGTTAATTTGCATACTCACTCCTGATTGGCTTGTGGGCGTGGCTTGTGGGCATAGTGGAGGTATGGTCAATTTGCATGTTTCTCTTTTCTAGATAGGATTTTATTTTATTTTATTTATTTTATTTTATTTTATTTACTAGAGGCCCGGTGCACAAAATTTGTGCACGGGTAGAGTCCCTAGGCCTGGCTGGCAATCAGGGCCGATCTGTGGGACAACTGGTGGTGTGATCAGGGACCCCCACTGGCACTCGCCTTGGATGGCTTGGGGCCTGCAGACTGGAGGCAGCCTGATGGTCAGTGCGCATCATAGCATCCAGTCGTTCTGCTGTTCAGTCGATTTGCATATTAGGCTTTTATTATATAGGATTATTGATAAAATTACAGATACCCCCTATTTTTCCTACATTTCCCACACCTCCAACCAGTCCCCACTCCAGAAGTAAAAAAAATTAATAAAAAATTCAAAATAAGCAGTAGAAGAATAGAATAAGTTCATTGATTACCACATAAATACTATTCATAATCAAATGATATTATTTAAAGCTAACAAACCAAATTATTAGCTTATTGGATATGCAATAAATGTATAAAGGTAACAATAATTCAAACCATCTGAAATACAAAAAAATATATAAAAAGTAAATAAAGCAAGCCTTAAAAGTAAACAATAAATATAACATAATACCATTGGTAAATACCAGTTAAATATGAGCATTTAGACCAAACACATCAGTCATGGAAATTAATGTGAATGGGATAACTTCAACTATTACAATAAAAAGATTTGAAGATTTTAGCAAAAAGGAAACTCAGCTCTTTATTTTATATAAAAAACTAAAAGTGATTTTTAAAAGCTCCAAATAAATGTATAACTAGAGATGTGTCAGATAAAGTATAGGAAACAATCTAAAAATTCACAAGAGACCAGTTGAATGAATTCACAATGGAGTACTTTGTAACCATATAAAAAAGGAGAAATATCAGTACATATAATATGGAATGATTTTCAAATCATGTAGTAAAGTAAAAGAAAAACTTTTAAGGCACAAAATGTGTATGTGTTTGTGTGTCTGTGCATGTGTGCTATCATTTGAGTGAGAAAGAAGGGGAAATAAAATTTTGTAGACATGCATGTATGTTTGTGTGTTTTCTGGTTTTTAAAAAATAACACAGGAAGTATGGATCAGAAACTAGTGAATATTATTGCTTATAGGGACTATTCAGAAAAATATCTAATTCCCGTTCTGAGGCAGGAAAATGTACAAGTTTAGCTTAGATGTGTTGTACCAGAGAACAAGAAATCAGAGACTACTGCAGTCATATCAGAAGGTCTCAGAAACCATCTTAAAGTTTTTGAGTTTTTTTACATGCCAAATTTGAGATAAGGAATAACAATTATAATGGATTTAGGCTGATAAAACATATATAATCAATGGGTTCATAATGATAATATTTAAAATATTAATTATCCCCATAGGATATTAGAAAAAGAACTCATTTTGAAAACTGGTACTTAGATTTGTTAATTCTGCTTTTTCTGTGGGAATTGAATCTATTTTGTTGTACTCTTGGTTTTGTCTTCATTGAGGAAATAAAGCTTTGAATCTATACAGTGAAAGAGAAAGAGAGGAAGAGTGAAGGAAAGAGTAAGGCAGGGGAGTGAGGTTGGGAGAGAAAAAGAGTAGAGGAAAGTGAAGTAGACAGGAGGAAAGGAGAGGGAAGGATAGAGATGGAAAAGGGGAAGAGAACAAATGGAAAAGGGGAGGGATGGAAAAAGAAAGGAAAAAGAAAAGAAAGGAAAGGGAAGGGAAGGGAAGGGAAGGGAAGGGAAGGGAAGGGAAGGGAAGGGAAGGGAAGGGAAGGGAAGGGAAGGGAAGAAAAAAGCAGAGCCAAGAAGGCAAAGATAAAAGAAATAAAGTTTCCAACACTATGTAGAATAATGAATGAAAAAAAAATGCCAAAGATAAGTATCCTGAGATTTGATAAAGCCAGATATAAAGAAATTTCTAAAGGTTCCCAGAGAGGTAACAGAAGGACATGCAATTTCTCAAAAGTAGCACAACTTGGTGGAAAATATTTGCATGTCCCTAATAAAAATTGATTATTTAATTATTGAAAATTGTGATATACCATCAAGGATCAGAGAAATAGGGAGGGATTAATAAATAAATAAATATTAATTTACCATAACTAAGAAATATAAAGACAAATTTTTAGAGAAATAGCTAAAACAATTACAAAGTGGCTGTAGCTAAAATGCAGAGGTCTTGGTAAGCAGAAGACTAGCCATTTTAGGATGCACCTTTTAGTACTACTTTAAAAATTGGTCTCTGACTAACAATTTTAAAGTAAAAATAAAATAAAAGGAGCAACAGAGAGGGAGACTAGTCTGAATCATTTGGTAATATGCAGGTGAGGGGGGATGGCAGCATGGAATTGTGTGAAGGTAATGTAAATGGAGAGAGCTGGACACAGTCCAGATAGATTTTAGAGACAGAGTTGACAGATCTTGTGAAAGTTTGAATGTGATAGCAAAGAGAGATGGAAAATTATTCCTAATTTCTTCCTTGATCAACTGATTAGAGGCTGCCACCATCAAGACAGAGAAGACAGGAAGAACCAGGCTTTGGGGAGAATTCAAGAATTGCTTTTTGATCATGCTAAACTTCAGATGTCTTTGAGACATTTGAATAACTATGTCCTGCTTGGCAGTTGGATACATGAGTCAGGAGATTAGAGAACATGTCAGAACTGGAAATGTACATTATGAGTCATCTTCATGTTGATGATATTAAAAGCCATAAAAAATATATGGAGTCACATGAAAGGAAAGAATAAAAAGGATAGACTAGAGAATTTTATATCTAAAACTTACAGAATCTTAACATTCAGACTAAGGTGAGAGGCAGAAGACTCTTCCAATCATAAAAGTCATTGCTGCTTAGTTTAATTACTTCTTAAAATGTCTCTCTTCCCTAGTAAAATGTAAGTATAGATATTGGGACTCTCTATTTTTTTTTCTATTTTTTGTTGTTGTTGTTGTTGAGCAGACTAATTGACTAGAAATAGACCTCTCTGCATATGCAAGGCCTGTGAGTGTATGGCTATGTATGAGCAAAAAGAAGTCATAAGAAATCAGTGAGTAAAGGAAGAGTTAATAAATGTTTTTTAACTAATGGTGAGCCATAAAAAAAAAAAATCAAATTTTAATTCTCACTTAACAGCATTCTATTTTTTTAAATATATTTTTATTGATTTCAGAGAAGGGTGAGGGAGAGATAGAAACATCAATAATGAGAGAGAATCATAGATCGGCTGCCTCCTGTCACCCCACAATGGGGATCGAGCCTGCAACCCTGGCATATGCCCTGACAGAGAATCAAATCGTGACCTCCTGGTTCATAGGTCAATGCTCAACCACTGAGCCATGCCAACTGGGCTCACTTAAGAACATTCTAAAATGAATTCCAGTTGAGTAAGAGTGTTGTGCATAAAACTTTAAGATATGAGAAACAAAAAATACAAATTATGTTTATCAAATATCTCTGAATGGTGAAACATAATTTTAACTCAAAGAGAAGAGATAAACAGCTAACCAATTTATCTAGGACCATTCACTTATCAACCTTTTCTTTCCTCATTGATTAGTGAGGCTCTTCTTATTTTATATGGGGGTAATAAAATGTGGATAATCTGATATTTTTAATTGATCTATCTACTGATTTTTGACTTAAAATCGAATTGCTTTAATTGTTGAAACTTTGTCATATATTTTAAACTATATACATCAAGTCTGTTTGTTTTATTGGTTATTATTTTTCTAGAAAAAATAGAATTATTTTGCCAGGTTCTCAAAAAAGTCCTGCTTGAATATTTATTTGAGTTAAATTAATCTGTGGATAATATTTGTAGAAACAAGCCAAATAAAGTTACATCCTCAATTCATGCCATATGTTAATAAATTCCAGGCCGAATCCGAAGTGAAGTGCAAAAAATTTAAAATATATATTAAAAAAAAAAAAAACGAGGAGGAGAGAAGAAAAAGAGGAAAATAAATATTGATTAATAGTAGATCTTAGATTAAGAAATTTTAAACAAAAAGCATAAAAATCATATAATACAAAAATCAACATATATGACTATATCAAATTTTTATCAATTCTAAATAACAAATATTAATACAAAGAAATAATTTTCCACAAATAGTTTCAACACTTTAATATTTTTTCTATAAATAATTATACAAATAAATCAGGAAATAACTGGAAGACTCAAAGAACAAATGAACAGATAATTCATAGAAGTAAAAATGGCCAATAAACACACAAAAAATTAATTTTAGCCCTGGCTAGTTGGCTCAGTGGATAGAGCATTAGCCAGCGAACTGAAGGGTCCCAGGTTTGATTCCGGCCAAGGGCACATGCCCGGGTTGCAGGCTCAACCCCCAGATCGGTGCAGGAGGCAGCCGATCAATGATTCTCTCTCATCATTGATGTTTCTATTTCTCTCTCCCTCTTCCTTCTTTTCTGAAATAAATTAAAAAATATTTTAAAAAATTAATTTCACTATTACTTAAAATATAAAAAATAAACAATGACCTTATTAATGTTTTTAAATGCTTATTGAGTGTTTACTATGTAAGTAGCTATTCTATGTTCCATAATACATAACATGATTGATGCTTGTAAAAAGGTAAAGGACCTTAATCATACTTTAGGCTAAAGTAGATCTTAATCTACTATAGCCAACTTGTTATAATTCATTGTTAATTATTCTACAAAATGTATATATGATTGTGTGTGTGTGTGTGTGTTTCTCCACATTTGTGGGTCTTATCTAGATTAAACTTCATTGCTTTAAAAATAGATTACTGCAATTAGCAGTTTGCTTCTTGTCTCTCTCCCCCCAAACTAATCTACGAGTGTCTGCCAGATCATTTTTCTGAATGAAAATGATCAGACTCCTGCCAGGAAATTTTAAATGTTTCAAATACTCTACGTAGGATTAGATATAATGTCTTCCATTAATTAGACAAAGTTAATCCAGGCAAATTCTTCTATACATTTAAACGTTTAATTTGATGCTGTGTTGATTTATTGAGGTTTGGAACAATAGTCTGAAACAATTCCATGAGAGTAATGAGGGTTGATAATGAAAGTTTCTTGGGTTTCCTCCTGCTTTACTTGGTAAAGGTGGAATTTGGATTAAGATTTGCCAGATGATTTTGAAATTCCAATCATAAATCTTTTTAGGAAAAATAATCTAATGATTTAGAGATTATTATTTTATATAAAAACCTATTTTCCTTTTTCTATGTCCCTTATCTAGAAAACTATTTTAATAAATTAAATTTTTTTCCATTGAGGATGCTCATTTATGAATATGATTCCTCATAATTTTTTTCAGAACATTTATCACCTCCTTATTTCTCAGGCTATAAATAAAAGGGTTTAATAAAGGAATTACTATTGTGTAAAAAATTGCCACTGGTATATCTTTATCCCCTTTTTCAAATGGTCGAATATACATGAGAAGACAAGTATAGAATATCAAGACAGAGAAAAAGTGGGATGCACAAGTAGAAAATGCTTTACCTCTCCCTTCTTTGGATTTCATTTTGAAAACAGTAAAAAGGATGCAAATATAAGAAATTAAGACAGTGGCAATGGTGAAGATTTGAATTGGCATTGAAAAAATATATATCATTAACTCGTTAATGTAAGGGTCAGTGCAGGAGAGTCTATAGAGTGGAAGGATATCACAAAAAAAATGGTCAATTTTATTAGACCTGCAGAAAGTTAACCTTAAAAGAAGCCCTGCATGGATCATGGAATGCAGGTTACTAGCTATGAAGGTCCCTATAGTCATCTGAATGCAGAGTTTCTTTGACATCCTGGAGTGGTACTGCAGTGGGCTACATATGGCCACATAGCGATCATAAGCCATTGCCGCCAAGAGAAAGCAATCTGCAGTTTCAGCAAGGCAGAGAAAATAAAATTGTGCCACGCATTCATTGAGGGAAATCATTCTGCCCTCAGAAAAGAAGTTCTCTAACATCTTGGGGGTAATGGCACAGGAACAACAGGAATCCATCAGAGCCAGGTTGCCCAGAAAGATGTACATTGGTGTGTGAAGACGATGCTCCATAAATATCAATGCCACCAGGCCAAGATTGCCCACCATGGTGATCAGATAGATGGCAAAGAACACTAAAAACAGAAGACTCTTCAGCACTAGATGATCTGTAAATCCTATAAGGATAAACTCAGTTGTCAAGGAGTGATTTTCCTTAGCCATTCTTGGCTTCTTGGCTGAGATAGAAATCTTAGAGAAATTAGATTCTGAAGTAGAGGGGTCTAATTCTCCCCTCTAATATTTCCGTATGCAAAAAGGAAAAACTCTCTTCACTCCTCCTATGCTGTCTCCTGAAAACTAGCACACGCACAGTAGGTCAAGTCTGTGAGAAGAAAAATATGACAGATATTCTAGAAATGCCTGCATGGATTCCCAAGACAGAATAGCTTTTCTGCATGAATTATCCAATACTGATGTGAAAATTCCTGGTCAGTCTATATAATTTGGCATTTACAAAATTACTAAACATTTTCTTATGATGTTTCTTTCTCCAGGAAATAAATAAATAAATTTAAAATACTTTCCTATGGGACTGATGTGGTGTTTGAAAATAAATTGTTCTTTAGACATTTAAAATGTCTAATATTAAAAATTCCACAGAATCACCGTGGGCTTTTTAAGTAGTTTTCTAGCTTAGTATCTCTTCACAGCTAGTTTTATCAGGGAATATTTTAAAGAAAGACCTACTCATCTTTAATACAGGATAAGAATATAAGTTACTATTTATACCATTTTCTATTCATTTCAACATTCTGAATCCTATATTAATATAACACATTCCTCAAGAAATTATTTTTAATAATTATCTGTTTATTCTAATACTTTGTGTCTCTGTTTTAAGTATGGTACATGCATATCTATGGTTATGAGATTTGACAACTAAGTCTCCAATTACAGAGTTCATATTCCTATCTTGTACTCTCTCAAACTTCTTATATAATAACTAATGTCTTCACTTTTGGTGAATTCCATGGAAGTTCTGCATTTATTTTATGATTATTTACATTTATAAACTCATTTATTCCTAACCCACCATATGTTCATTGGAACTCAATGATCACCCAAGTTTCTTATAAATTTGTTATAGTTTAGAAACCATATATTGCAAGAAACATGGGTTTTTAAGAATGCCAAAATCATTTTTCTTTTCTTCCTGAAATTGCTAAACATATTTGGCCTCATTCTTTAGATAGACAATTTTGAAGAAAAATCTACAATGGTTAATCAAAATATGCTGTTTTTCAAACATATTTTGGTTAGGTTTTCTTTTCTGTTTCTTATCCTTGTTTACACTGAATTTAATATATTATTTTTCTATTTGCTTACATAGTATGGTATGGTCTTCTGGACTCTTATCACTAGAGGTTTATAATAAAATGAATAAAATAAGTTTTCCCTTTGTATTTTAGGTCCATAACACTTTAAAAACACCTTTTAGAATTATCGTATTTTGGAAAAACTTAGTAAAAGTATGAAAAGACAGCTTATTATTATTATTTTAGCAACACATAATGGTAAATCAATTGATAATAATTGTCATATTGGTTTAGCTTTTAATAATCACTATTTTATGTAGAAGATAAGGTATCAGAATAATGAGTGAAAATTCATTCTCCCTCCCCCAATGTAAAATACAAATTATTCTACTGAATTAGAAATCAATTTTACTTTACATCCCACATTTATTTTACAGAGTCAAGTACAGCCTTACCTGTATATTTACTGATAAGACAATGGCATTTCTTAACTCAGAATGGGACAGAATGATCCAATGTACTACTGTTTCTTATGGCTTTCCATAGTATCTTCAGTTTAGACAGGCCAAGAAAAGATTTAAGTGGATAAAATATAAAACCAATTTAAAATGCTGAAGTATTTTAGGGAAATGTGTATTTCTGCATTTTAATGCTATAAAATAAATTAGAAAGCAGTCCTCGTATTTTGAGTTTACTGACCAACATTTTATAGTAGCTAATTGACCACCTGATGTTGTTTGTTTTTAGAGAAATTAAGAATAAAGATCGTGGTCTTTAAAACATTTGGGAATAAATTATGTCAACCTAGGATATTCTTTCTATGAATAGGTCAGTGACAATAATTATGTTAGTCTCAGGGCAAAGTTAAAGTTTTCCATTGATTCTAAAGGGATTTCCTTGGCATTAGCATCATGGTATTTCATCAGAGACTCCTAACCTGAGAAAGGTGGTTTCCAAAACACAAGTAAACCAAAGAGCAACTAACAATAAATGTTCATTGAGATTCTGGGGTTAAATCAAATGACCATCACTAAAGTCAGCTAAGGATCATGCTGATTTTTTTTTTTTACACACTTGAGATCTCTCTCTCTCTCTCTCTCTCTCTCTCTCTCTCTCTCTCTCTCTCTTCTCTCATCTTCTTTACTTGAAAATTATAGTGGAAAGAAAAATAATCATATTAATCACTTAGTGGAGGAAGTGGAATTCAAACCAAAATGTGAAGAGAGATTTGGATTTGTAGAAAAGGGGCAAAATGTGGTTACATTCTTCTCCTGTAATCCCTTTGATGAGTATGACCATCCCATTGATTCATCCTTTGAAACAACTCTGACGTTGTATTTTCACTTATGTATCATAAGAGAAAATTTTAACTAGTCTTCCATATCCATCCTTCTATTATAGATATGCTCTTATGGACTGAAACTGTTTGGCCTCCTCATTACTCTCCAAACCAAATCTTTGTCCTTTATCTTAGTATTTCAAGGCCTCCATGGACTGGGCTTATTTCACATACAACTTTTTTTACCATTAATCTTTAAGAATCTATCTCCAAAAACATACCCATCACTTCTCTATTCCTTGATGCACTAGATTTAAACCCTAACTCAAAATATTTTCTTACAATCTGCTTCTCATTTAAAAGGCCCTTGACCTCTCTAACTTATTCCTCTACCCAAGTCCTATTTAATTTTTATATGAGGTCTGATTCCCTTCACAAAGATACCTTCAACTTTCTGACCGGTAAAATAATTAACTGTCTTTATCATACAAAGAGCTCGTAATCATATTTCACTTGTATAATCATTCATTTCGTTTTTTTAATGTATGAAAGTCTTATTTATTCTCAGCTAAATTTTCTTTTTGACTTTCCATACTTGAAAACCTTTCATTGTAGGCTGTCAAAAAATGTTAATTGAATTGGATGCAGAAATTTCATTTAAATTAAATTCAACATCTGTAGAGTGATTATAAAAAGACAAGTCACTGGGTCAGACATTGAGTAGAGAGAACCCCTCAGTAGAGGTGGAGTTGGGCAGGAAGTTGCATATACAGTACATGCAAAAACAGAAATAATCCTGCTGTCATAAAACTACCAATCTGGATAGTAAATTACTTAAACAACTATATATACAGCAGCTCAGACTGCGTTGAATATCAAAAAAGAACCATATAAAGGGTATATAGGAACACAAAGAAGGACATAACTTAGAAGACCAGGATAAGACTTTGCCAAGAAATGACATTTCCTATGATTCTTATTTATTTACTAGAGGCTCAGTGCATGAAATTCGTGCACTGGAGAAGGGGGAGTCCCCTCAGCCAGGCCTGCTGCCCTCTCACAGTCCAGGAGCCCTCAGGCAATGTCCGATTGACAGCTTAGGCCCACTCCCTGCAGGGGGAGGTGTGCGGGAAGCTGGCCTAAGCTACAGTCTGGCCTCCCTCTGTGGGAGGCGACTGGCAGGCCAATGGGGGGATGGCGCCAGCCGGCCCTGCACCCCGATCACCTGTCTGCCACAGCTGGTCACTGCCATCCCCTAATTGCTGTCCCCTCCCTCTGCCTGCTGGCACCCCACCCAACTTGGCTGGCCTGGCACCACCCACTCACCAGCCCCGCCCACCCACTGACCGGTAGTTTCACCGTTGCATCGATTTGCATATTAGGCTTTTATTATCTAGGAGGTCCCCTTTTTTCCCCATTGACCCCTTCTAGCCTGCCCCTGCCCCCCACTCCAGGCTTTCACCACCTATTGTCTGTGTCCATGGGTTATGCATATATGCATACAAGTTCTTTGGTTGATCACTTCCCACCCTCCCCCATCTTCCCTCTAAGATTGGCGTTATGTTCTAAGCTTCCATGTCTCTGGATATATTTTGTTCACCAGTTTATTCTATACATTTGATTCCACATATCAGTGACATTATGTGATACTTGTCTTTCTCTAACTGTCTTATTTAACTTACATAATAATTTTCAGGTCCATTCATGCTGTTGCAAAGGCCGAGAGATCCTTCTTTTTATAGCTGCATACTATTCCATTATGTAAATGTACCACCGCTTTCTTATTCATTCACTACTGATGGGCAATTGGGCTGTTCCAGATCTTAGCTATTGTAAAAAATGCTGCTATGAACATAGGGGTGCACATATATTATTTCTTATTTATTTATTTATTTATTTATTTATTTATTTATTTATTATTGTTTAAAGTATCACATATGTCTCCTTTTTCCCGATTGACACCCCCCCCCCCCCCGTCCACTCCCATCCCTGAGGGCATTCCCTCACTGCCCCAGTGTCTGTGTCAATTGATTATGCTAATATGCATGCATACAAGTTCTTTGGTTGATCTCTAACCTCCCAACCTTCCCCCCTCTCCTGCACCTTGTCTCTGGATCTATTTTTATTCATCAGTTTATGTTGATCATTATATCCCACATATGATTGAGATCATGTGATATTTAACTTTCTCTAACTGGCTTTTTTCACTTAGCAGGCTCTCCAGTTCCATCTCTGCTGTTGCAGATGGTAAAAGTTCTTTTTTTTAATAGCAGCATAGTATTCCATTGTGTAGAGGTACTACAGTTTTCTTTTTTTTTCTTTTTTTATAATATATTTTATTGATTTTTTACAGAGAGGAAAGGAGAGGGACAGAGAGTTAGAAACATCAATCAGCTGCCTCCTGCACACCCCCTACTGGGGATGTGCCTGCAACCAAGGTACATGCCCTTGACCAGAATCGAACCTGGGACCCTTCAGTCCGCAGGCCGACGCTCTATCCACTGAGCCAAACCGGTTAAGGCAAGGCACTACAGTTTTCTAATCCACTCATCTGCTCATGGGCACTTAGGCTGTTACCAAATCTTAGCTATGGTAAATTGTGCTGCTATGAACATAGGGGTGCATATATCCTTTCTGATAGGTGTTTCTGGTTTCTTGGGATATAGTCCTAGAAGTGGTATTACTGGGTCAAATGGGAATTCCATTTCTAACTTTTTGAGGAAACACCATTCTGTCTTCCACAGTGGCTGCACCAGTCTGCATTCCCACCAGCAGTGCAGGAGGGTTCCTTTTCTCCACATCCTAACCAGTACTAATCATTTTTTGATTTGTTGATAATAGCCATTCTGACAGGTGTGAGATGATACCTCATTGTTGTTTTGATTTGCGTCTCTCAGATGATTAGTGACTTTGAGCATGTTTTCATATATCTCTTGGCCTTCTGTGTGTCCTCTTTTGAAAAGTGTCTATTTAAGTCCTTTGCCCATTTTTTTTATTGGATTGTTCATCTTCCTTTTGTTAAGTTGTATGAGTTCTCTGTAAATTTTAGAGATTAAACCCTTATCTGACATAGCATTGGCAAATATCTTCTCCCATGCAATGGGCTTTCTTGTTTTGTTGAAGGTTTCTTTTGCTGTGAAGAAGCTTTTTATTTTGATGTAGCCCTATTTGCTTATTTCCTCCTTAATTACCATTGCCCTAGGAGCTGTATCGGTAAAGATATTGCTACGACATATATCTGCTATTTTGCTGCCTATGGCTTCTTCTAAGATTTTTCTGGTTTCCCATCTTTCATTTAAGTCTTTTAACTATTTTGAGTTTGTTTTTGTGTATGGTATAAGTTGGTGATCTAGTTTCATTTTTTGGCATGTATCTGACCAAATTTCCCAGCACCATTTATTGAAGAGACTGTTTTGACTCCATTGTATGCTCTTGCCTCCTTTGTCAAATATTAATTGAGCATAATGGCTTGGGTCTATTTCTGGATTCTCTGTTCTGTTCCATTTGTCTATATGTCTGTTCTTGTGCCAGTACCAGGCAGTTTTGAGAACCGTGGCTTTGGAATATAGCTTGATATCTGGTATTGTGATCCCTCCAACTTTGTTCTTCTTTCTCAGGATTGCTGCAGCTATTCGGGGTCTTTTTTTAATTCCAGATGAATTTTTTGAGAGTTTTTTCTAGGTCTGTGAAATATGCCGTTGGTATTTTAATGGGTATTACACTGAATCTATAAATTGCTTTGGGTAATATGGACTTTTTAATGATTTTGATTCTACCAATCCATGAACATGGTATGTTCTTCCATTTGTTTATGTCTTCCTCTATCTCTTTTTTCAATGTCCTGTAGTTTTCCAAGTACAGGTCTTTTACTTCCTTAGTTAAGTTTATTTCTAAGTATCTTTTTTTTTTTTGTGCAATGGTAAATGGATTTGTTTTTTTTAGTTTCTCTTACTGTGAGTTCATAATTAGTGTATAAAAAGCCATATATTTCTGGGTGTTAGTTTTGTATCCTGCTACATTGCCAAATTCATTTATTAAGTCTAGAAGTTTTTTGATGGAGTCTTTGGGGTTTTCTATGTACAGTATCATGTCATCTGCGAATAAGGACAGTTTTACTTCTCTTTTCCTATTTGGATGCCTTTTATTTCTTCTTCTTTTCTGATCGCAATGGCTAGTACTTCCAGTACTATATCGAACACGAGTGGTGACAGTGGGCATACTTGTCTTGTTCCTGTTCTTAGGGGAAATAGATTTAGTTTTTGCCCATTGAGTGTGATGTTGGCTGTAGGTTTGTCGTATAAGGCTTTTATTATGTTGAGGTATGATCCCTCTATTCCCACTTTGTTGAGAGTTTTTATCAAGAAAGGGTGTTAGATTTTATCAAATGATTTTTTCTACATCAATTGATATGATTATGTTATTTTTGTCTCTCAATTTGTTTATGTGATGTATATCACTTATTGCTTTGCGGATATTGTACCATCCTTGCATCCCTGGAATAAATCCCTCTTGGTCATGGTGTATGATCTTTCTAATGTAATGCTGGATTCGATTTGCTAGAATTTTGTTGAGAATTTTAGCATCTATGTTCATCAAGGATATTGGCCTGTAGTTCTCTTTTTTTGTGGTGTCTTTATCTGGTTTTGGAATTAGGGTAATACCGGCTTCATAGAAAGATCTTGGAAGTGTGCCTTCCTCCTGAATTTTTTGGAATAGTCTGAGGAGGATAGGTTTTAGTTCTTCTTTGAATGCTTGGTAGAACTCCCCTGTAAAGCCATCGAGACCAGGGCTTTTGTTTGCTGGAAGATTTTTGATTACTGCTTCAATTTATTTGGTAGTTATCGGCCTATTCAGGTTTTTTATTCTTCCTGATTGAGTTTTGGGAGCTTGTATTTTTCTAAGAATATGTCCATTTTGTCTCAGTTGTCCAGTTCGTTGGAATAGAGTTCATGAGTATTTTTTCATAATCCTTTGTAATTCTGTGGGGTCGGTTGTTACTTCACCTCTTTCATTTCTGATTTTGTTTATTTGGGTCCTCTCTCTTTGCTTCTTAGTGAGCCTGGCTAGAGGTTCATCAATCTTGTTTATCCTTTCAAAGAACCAGCTCTTGTTTTTATTGATATTTTGTATGGTTGTTGTTGTTTTTTTAGTCTCTATGTCATTTATTTCCACTCTGATCTTTATTATTTCCTTCCTTCTGGATACTGTGGGCTTTTCTTGTTGCTCTCTTTCTTATTCTTTGAGTTGTAGGGTTAGATAATTTATTACCATTTTTTCTTGTTTTTTTGAGTTAGGCTGTAGAACTATGAACTTCCCTCTCAAGACTGATGTCGCTGTGTCCCATAGAGTTTGAATTGTTGTGTTTTCATTGTAGTTTGTTACCAGGATGCTTTTTATTTTTTCTTTGATCTCTTTGGTAATCCAATCATTGTTTAATAGCATGCTATTTAGCCTCCAAGTGTTTGATTTTTTTTATTGTTTTTATTATAGTTGATTTCTAATTTTATGCCATTGTGATCTGAGAAGATGCTTGATATGATTTCTATCTTCTTGAATTTGAAGAGACTTTGCCTGTGTCCAAATATGTGGTCTATGTTTGAAAATTTCCCATGTGCACTTGAAAGAATGTATATTTTGTAGCTTTGGGGTGAAATGTTCTGAAGCTGTCAATTCCATCTGATCTAGTGAATCATTTAAGATTGGTGTTTCTTTGCTGATTTTTTGTTTAGAGGATTATCCAGTGGTGTTAATGGGGTATTAAATTCCCCTATTATGACTGTATTGCTGTCGATCTCTCCCTTGATATCTTTCAGAAGTTTTTTTATGTATTTGAGTGCTCCAGTATTGGGTGCATATATGTTTACCAGAGTTATACCTTCTTGTTGAATTGCTTTCTTTAGTATTAAGAAGTGGCACTCCTTATCTCTTGTTATGGCCTTTACTTTGAGGTCTAATATGTCAGATATTAGTATTGCTACCCCAGCTTTTTTTTAATTTTCATTTATATTTGCCTGAAAAAATTTTTTCCCATCTCTCCACTTTCATTCTATTTGAGTCCTTTGTCCTGAGGTGGGTCTCTTGTAGACAGCAGATATATGGGTCATGTTTTCTTATCCATTCAGCTACCCTATGTCTTTTTATTGTAGCATTTAATCCATTTACATGTTATTATTGATAGGTACTTGTTTGTCATCATTTTTATTCTTTATTGCCTGTGTTTCTTTTTCCCTTCTTATTTCTTCTTTTTACAGCAGTTTCTTTAGGATTTCTTACATTGCTGGTTTGGTGGTAATAAACTCCCTTAGCCCTTTTTTTGTCTGTGAAGCTCCTGATTTCACCTTCAATTTTGAATGATAGTCTTGCTTGGTATAGTAGTCTTGGATTCAGTCCCTTGCTTTGCATCACTTTGTATATTTCATTGCATTCCCTCTGGCCTGATGAGTTTCTGTTGAGAAATCAGTTGATAGTCTAATAGGAGATCCCTTATAGGTAACTTTCTATCTTTCTTTGGAAGCTTTTAAGATTCTTACTTAGTTATTGGTGTTTGCCAATTTAATTATAATGTGTATTGGTGTCATTTTTTGGGGGGTCATCTTGTTTGGGACTCTGTGAGTTTCTTGGACTTTTGTGAGTTTTTTTCTTCCCAATATCAGGGAAGTTTTCTGTCATTATTTCTTCAAACATGTTTTCTATTCCTTGCTCAGTTTTCTCTCCTTCTGGAACCCCTATTATACAGATGTTGTTTTGTTTTGTGTTGTCCCAAAGCTCCCTTAGGCTCTCCTCCTGTTTTTTAAGCTTTTTTTTCCCCAGTTGCTGTTCTGCTTGGGTATTTTTTTCTACCTTGTCTTCTAGCACACTAATGCAGTCCTCAGCTTCTTCTAGTCTACTGTTGATGCTTTCTATTGTGTTTTTTATTGCAGTGATGTCATTCTTCATTTCTTCTTGGTTCTTCTTCATTTCCTCTTGGTTCTTACACAAGTTGTTGAATTTGTCTTCTATCCTTTTCAGCGTCCTTATGACCATTGCTCTGAATTCTTTCTCTGATAGGTTGCTTGCCTCCATTTCAATTACTTCCTTTTTTGGTGATTCCTCCTTTTATTCATATGTTGGCTGTTTCTTTGTCTTCCCATTTTCGCTCCTCTCGGGGTGTCTGTTCATGTGGCTCACTCTCTACTGCATTGACTTAAAGACACAAAAGACAACTCAATAAGACACAACACAGAGGGCACAAAACATGAATGTATTCACAATACCAATAACCCAAAATAAATGTGACCACCAGAGAAAAGAGAATTAGGGGAGAGAAAAGAGCGCAAAAATGATATTGAGCAAAGGAAAAAAGGTAAGAGAGATAAGAAAAAGAAGAAGAAAGAAGGGGGAAGAAATATACATATATGGGGAGAAAACTCCACAAAACCAACAATTAATCCAAAAAATGCAAACAACAAATACCCAGAAAAAAAGGAGTGAGCTGATCTGAAGAGGCAGAGCTTATTTCCAGAAGGTAAGGCGAAGAAATTGAATGAATGGGAGAATGGCCAAGATTCAGTACAGAGGAGGTAGAAAGAGAATAAATGTATAAGTTGAAAAGTAAAAAACAAAGTATTCAATCAATAAAAAAATTAATAATAATAAATAACAATTAAATTAATTTAAAAATATATATATAAGAAAATTTATATATATAAAAATGTTCCCCTTTCATATATATATATATATATATATATATATATATATATATATATATATTCATCTATTTTTTGGAAAAGAATAGAGAGCAGATAGGTCTGAGTTTGGTGAATGAAACTAATTAAGCTATTAGAAGAAGAAGAGAGCAAGCAAGGAGAGGAAAAACAAAAGCATAACATAAAACAACAAAAATAAAAACAAACTAACAATCAAACAAGCAACAACAATAAGAAGAGAAAATATTGGCTAGCAAAGAAAGAGAAAAGAGAAGGGTGCATGGACTTGAAGCAGGGGAATGGAAATTAGATATATGAAGCAGGGGAAAGGAAATTAGATATATGAGTATATATGAGATATATACGAGACTACTATAATAGTAATGCATCAATAAAGCATATAAAGAGGATCAATTTTTAACAAGGAGTAAAAAGAAAGGAGAGAGAAAAACTAAAGCAGGAACAAGAGAACAGAAACAGGATGAAAAAGGGAGAAGTGAGGAGAAAAGGTTTGGCATAGAGGAAAAAATGACATAGAGTAAAATAATGATAAAAAATTAAAATAAAAGTAGAATGTAGAACACTAATCCAAAAAAAGAAAAAATAATAATAATAAATAAAAATAGGACTAGGATCCTAGCTTCGCCACCACCCAGTCTGGTCTCAGTAGCAAACCGGGACCCTTCAGCCGCTCTGGTAGAAGACTTGCGACCACACCTGCAGACCCAGGGACACCAAGACTCCAGGCACCCTGGCTGCAGATTTCTGTGAGTCACAAAGCCAATCCCCTTCCCCTACCACCCCCGCGGCAGCGGATAGGAACTGCCAGACCCCTGCTGCACAATAGGGCTTTCTGCACACACACAGCAGTGGCAGCTCTACCTGACTTTAAGCCTTGGTGTCAGACACGGGAAGTTTGTTTCCCGCAAGCAGGCTCCATGCAGGGCAGGGAGACAGCGCTGAATTTGAGCCTGGATGCTCAAAATAGGGGAATTTGTCTCCTGCAACTAGGCTTCGTGCCCAGGCAGGAAGGCTGTGCTGAATTTGAGCATAGGTGCACGACCTTGGGGAGATTTGTTTTCTGTGACCAGATCCTGCACCCATGCAGGGAGACAGCACTGAATTTGAGCCTGGGGGTGCAAACCCAGGGAGTTTGTTTCCCACGATCAGACCCTGCACCCTAGCAGAGAGGCTGCACTGAATTTGAACCTGGACATGCGAACCCAGAGCGTTTGTTTCCCTCACCCAGGCTCCATGCCCAGGCAGGGAGGATGTGCTGAATTTGAGCCGAGTTACGCAACCTTGGGGAAATTGTTTTCCGTGACCAAATCCCACGCCCACATGGGGAGACAGCACTGAATTTGAGCCTGGGGGCGCGAACCGGGGAGTTTGTTTCCCAAGACCAGACCCTGCACCCAAGCAGGGAGGCTGCGCTGAATTTGAACCTGAACGTGAGAACTCGGGGAGTTTGTTCCCCAAGACCAGACCCTGTGCACACACAAGGGGGCAGCACTGAATATGAGCCTGGGTGCATGGACACAGGGAGTTTGTTTCCCGCAGTGCACACTTGCGGGACCAAACCCCACATCCACACTGAGCAGCAGTGCCACCTGACTTTGATTCAGGGAAGCGCACACAGAGGCTGTTTTCCACAGGGCAAGAGTGGACCTCCTGCTAACACAGTGTGACTGTGCAACCTGGTCTCCCAAGCAGATCAGGGACCTTGAATCTCCACACAAGAGGCAGCAATGAGCACCAGTGACTAGACTCTGTTTCTCATTGCATGCACCTGGGATCCCTGATTCCCAGTACATTCACACTAAGAGCCAGTGACTCCAATTCTTGTTGCATATGCACACAGGGACCCTGATTCTCGGTGCAAGGTAGCACCAAGCAACAGTCTCTGATACTCGATTCTTGGCGCAGACACAGGGAGTATCTGACTCCTGATACTCACTAGGGGACTTTGATTTTTGGCACACCCCAGAAGGTTCTCTGTTTCAATGTGACGCAGACAGGGCCCCAGATTCTAGGTACACACACGAGGCCACACTAAGCACCTGTGACTCTGACCCGGGTTGAGCGTGGCTCCCACCATCCCATAGAAGCCGCATGTTGTGGTGTCAGAGCTCCTCAGTGACACTTGGTGGGTGCAAAACTCCCACTGCACATGGCCCAGGCCCCCACAACTCGACATTTGAACCCTCTGGTGATAGTCAGAATGGGGAGACAACGAAATAATCCCCAGAGGAAAGAAAAGGAGGAATCGCCAAGAAAGGAAATAAATGAAACAGAAGCATGCAACATACAGAAAAAGAATTCAGAGTAATGGTCATACAGTTCATACACCAGATGAATGAGAAAATCAACAACCTATACAAAAATCAAGAAGAAATGAAAAATGATATAGCTACAATAAAAAACACCATGGAAGGCTTCAACAGTAGACTGGAAGAAGCAGAAGACCGAATTACTGAATTATAAGACATAGTACAAAAACAAGCCCAATCTGAACAGCAACTAGAGAAAAAAATTAAAAAGCAGGAGGAGAGCCTAAGGGAGCTTTGGAACAATGCAAAACGAAATAACATACATATAATAGGGCTGCCAGAAGGACAAAATGAGCAGCAAGGATTAGAAAATTTATTTGAAGAAATAATGACAGAAAACTTCCCTTATATGGGGAAGAAAAAAGTTACACAAGTGCAGAGAGTCCCAAGCAAGATGAACCCCAAAAGACCCACACCAAGACACACCATAATTACAACGGCAAATGTTCACGACAAAGAGAGAATCTTAAAGGCTGCAAGAGAGAGACAGAGAGTTACCTACAAAGGATCCCCCATCAGATTATCAAATGATTTCTCAACAGAAATACATCAAGCTAGAAGGGAATGGAATGAGATATACAAAGTGATGCAAAGCAAGGGTCTGAATCCAAGACTACTCTATCCAGCAAGACTATCAATCAAAATTGAAGGGGAAATCAGGAGATTCAAAGATAAAAAAAAGGCTAAGGAAGTTTATCACTACCAAGCCAGCAATGCAAGAAATGCTAAAGGGAATGCTGTAAAAAGAAGAAATAAAAAGGTAAGAAGGAACACAGGCTCAAAAAAATAAAAATGGCTACAAACAAGTACCTTTCAATAATAACTTTAAATGTAAATGGACTAAATAAATGCTCCAATCAAAAGACATCAAGTGGCTGAATGGATAAAAAAACATGACCCGTACATATGCAGTCTACAAGAGACCCACCTCAAAACAAGGGACTCACACAGACTGAAAGTAAAGGGATGGAAAAATATCTTCCAGGCAAATGGAAATGAAAAAAGCTGGGGTAGCAATACTTATATCAGACAAAATAGACCTCAAAGTGAAGGGCATAACAAGAGATAAGGAAGGCCACTTCATAATACTAAAGGGATCGATACAATAAGAGGACATAACCCTGGTAAACATATATGCACCCAATGCAGGAGCACCCAAATACATAAAAAAAACTCCTGGAAGATATCAAGGGAGAGAACGACAACAATACAATCGTAGTAAGAGACTTTAATACACCACTAACTTCACTGGATAAATCCTCTACACAAAAAATCAGCAAAGAAACAGCAATCCTAAATGACTCACTAGATCAGATGGACTTAATTGACATCTTCAGAACATTTCACCCCAAAGCCGTGGAATATATGTACTTCTCAAGTGCACATGGGACATTTTCAAAAATAGACCACATATTGGGTCACAAGCAAAGTCTCCCCAAATTCAAGAAGATTGAAATCATACCAAGCATCTTCTCAGACCACAACAGCATAATATTAGAAATAAACTACAATAAAAACAATCCAAAACACTCAAACACTTGTAAGCTGAATAGCATGTTATTAAATATTGATCGGGTTACCAGTGAGATCAAAGAAGAAATTAAAAACATCCTGAAAACTCATGACAATAAAAGCACAACAATCCAAAACCTATGGGACATAATGAAAATAGTCCTGAGAGGGAAGTTTATAGCTCTACAGGCTTACCTCAAAAAAAAACAAGAAAAAAAAATGGTAGTAAATCATCTAACTCTACAACTCAAAGAATTAGAAAGAGAGTAACAAGAAAAGCCCAGAGTGAGCAGAAGGAAGGAGATAATAAAGATTAGAGCAGAAATAAATGACATAGAGACAAAACAACAACAACAACAACAATACAAAAGATCAATGAAACCAAGAGCTGGTTCTTTGAAAGGATAAACAAGATTGATGAACCTCTAGCTAGGCTCACCAAGAAGCAAAGAGAGAGGACCCAAATAAATAAAATCAGAGATGATAGAGGCGAAATAACAACAGACCCCACAGAAATACCAAGGATTGTTAAAAAATACTATGAACAACTCTATTCCAACTAACTAGACAACCTGGAGGAAATGGACATATTCCTAGAAAAATACACCCTTCCAAAACTCAATCAGGAAGACTCTAAAAATCTCAATAGGCCAATAATTATGGAAGAAATTGAAGCAGTCATCAAAAAGCTTCCAGCAAACAAAAGCCTGGGGCCAGACGGCTTCACAGGAGAGTTATACCAAACATTCAAGGAAGAACTAAAACCTATCCTCCTCAGACTATTCCAAAAAATTCAAGAGGAAGGAACACTTCCAAGCTCCTTCTATGAAGCCAGCATCACCCTAATAAAAAAAAAAAAACCAGATAAAGACAACACAATGAAAGAGAATTACAGGCCAATATCCCTCATGAACATAGATCCAAAAATCTTCAACAAAATACTAGCAAATCGGATCCAGCAGTCCATCAGAAAGATCATACACCATGACCAAGCAGGATTTATCCCAGGGATGCAAGGATGTTACAATATCTGCAAATCAATAAACGTGATACATCACATAAACAAATTGAGGGAGAAAAATCACATACTCATATCAATTGATGCAGAAAAAGCATTTGACAAAATCCAACACCCTTTCTTGATAAAAACTCTCAGCAAGGTGGGAATAGAATGAACATACCTCAACATCATAAAAGCCATTATATGACAAACCCACAGCCAACATCACACTCAATGGGCAAAAACTAAAACCATTTCCCCTAAGAACAGGAACAAGACAGGGATACCCACTCTCATGACTCCTGTTCAACATAGTGCTGGAAATACTAGCCATTGCTATCAGACAAGAAGAAGAAATAAAAGGCATCCAAATCGGAAAAGAAGAAATAAAATTGTCCTTATTAGCAGATGACATGATACTGTACATAGAAAGCCCTAAAGACTCCATCAAAAAATTATTAGACTTAATAAATGAATTCGGTAAGGTAGCAGGATACAAAATTAATGCCAAGAAATCTATGGCATTTCTATACACCAATAGTGAACTTACAGAAAGAGAGACTAAAAAAGCAATCGCATTTACCATCGCACCAAAAAAATTAAGATACCTAGGAATAAAATTAACTAAGGAGGTAAAAGACCTATATGCAAAAAACTACAGGACACTGAAAGAAGAGATAGAGGAAGACATAAACAGATGGAAGAACATACTATGTTCATGGATTGGTAGAATCAACATCATCATAATGTCCATACTATCCAAAGCAATCTATAGGTTCAATGCACTCCCCATTAAAATACCAACAGCATATTTCACAGACCTAGAACGAACTCTCCAAAAATTCATCTGGAATAAAAAAAAGACCCCGAATAGCTGCAGCAATCCTGAGAAAGAAGAACAAAGTAGGTGGGATCTCAATACCAGATATCAAGCTGTATTACAAAGCCACTGTTCTCAAAACTGCCTGGTACTGGCACAAGAACAGACATATAGATCAATGGAATAGAATAGAGAACCCAGAAATCGACCCAAACCACTATGCCCAATTAATATTCGACAAAGGAGGCATAAACATACAATGGAGTCAAGACAGTCTCTTCAATAAATGGTGTTGGGAAAATTGGACAGACACATGCCAAAAAATGAAACTAGACCACCAACTTACACCATACACAAAAATAAACTCAAAATGGATAAAGGACTTAAATATAAGATGGGAAACCATACAAATACTAGAGGAATCCACAGACAGCAAAATCTCAGACATATGCTGAAGGAATTCTTCACTGATACTGCTCCTAAGGCAATGGAAACTAAAGAGAAAATAAACAAATGGAACTACATCAAAATAAAAAGCTTTTTCACAGCAAAAGTAAACATCAACAAAACAACAAGAAAGCCACTGCATGGGAGAACATATTTGCCAATGTTATCACCGATAAGGGTTTAATCTCCAGCATTTACAGGGAACTCATACAGCTTAACAAAAGGAAGAGAAACAACCCAATCAAAAAATGGGCAACGGACCTAAATAGAAACTTTTCCAAAGAAGACAGAAGGAAGGCCAAGAAACATATGAAAACATGTTCAGTCATTAATCATCCAAGAGATGCAAATCAAAAAACGACAATGCAGTACCATTTCACACCTGTCAGAATGGCTATCATCAACAAATCAACAAACGGCAAGTGCTGGTGAGGATGAGGAGAAAGAGGAACCCTCATGCACTGCTGGTGGGAATGCAGATTGGTACAGCCACTGTGGAGAACAGTATGGAGTTTCCTCAAAAAACTAAAAATGGAACTCCCATTTGACCCAGTGGTCCCACTTCTAGGAATATATCCCAAGAAGCTTGAAACATCAATCAGAAAGGATATATGCACCCCTATGTTCATAGCAGCACAATTTACCATAGCTAAGATCTGAAAACAGCCTAGGTGCCCATCAGCAGATGAGTGGATTAAAAAACTGTGGTACATCTACACAATGGAATACTATGCTGTGCTAAAAAAGAAGGAATTCCTACCATTTGCAACAACATGGATGGAACTGGAGAGCATTATACTAAGTGAAATATGTCAGTCAGAGAAAGATAAATATCACATGATCTCACTCATCTATGGGAAATAATGAACAAAATAAACTGATGAACAAAAACAGATCCACAGACAGGGAAGCATCGATCAGACTGTCAAACCTCAGAGGGAAGGTAGGGGAGGGGAGGGGAGGTGTAAGGGGGAGAGATCAACCAAAGGACTTGTATGCGTGCATATAAGCCTAACCAGTGGTCACAGACAACAGTGGGGTGGGAGCATGAGTGTGGGGGGGGCAGATTTGTGAAGGTAATGGGGTGATGAGGACAAATATGTAATACCTTAATCAATAAAGAAATTTAAAAAAATAAATTTTAAAAAATAAATAAAAATAATAATAAATTAATAATAATAAAATAAGGAAAAGAGAAAAAATTAGTTTCTTAAGTAAAAAATAAAAAAGTGAAGTTTGTTACTTCAGCTTGGTTTTAACATCCCATGGGGGCTGGTTTCAGACCCCTCTCTACTGTTCTGCCTGCCACATCTCAGTTTTCAGTTAGGGAGTCAGCACTGTGTTGAAGTTCCCAACTATCCACTGCTCCTCTGTGTCAGATGCCATACCCTTGGCTTCAGGCAGGCGGGATCAACCTGCCCACTTTGTTCTTCTGCCTGCTTTCAGTGGTATTTCCACAAGCATCTATTTCTGACATAGCCTCTAGGTGGAAGTGTTTCTGTATTAGTTTTCAGTACAAAAAGGCCCCTCTACCCAGTCCCCAGGGCTCCCTGGAGATATTTAGAATCTTTGTTTCCCTGCGGAGCTCAAGGCTGGGTGTGGCTGCGTTGCTAGGACGGGTCTGGTCTTCAGGAGAAAAACATCTGTTCAGGGTTGGAGAGGTCAGACTGTCTCAGAGCTGGCCTCCTGATCATCTCTCCCTATTCTGCTCCCTAGCTTCCACACAACCACCTTCCCCTGCACCGCAGACTCGGTGAGTGTTTATAATGGAAAGATCCTATGCACTGGGTTTAGTGAGTAAAAGCAACTGGCCAAGAAATCTGAACATTGAGCCTTCATGACCACACAGCACAACTTTAGTACTCATCTAACTCTGAAGTCCAGCCTTTGGACCCACATCAACATGGAGACCAGGCATGTACTATTCAGTTGAGGAGTACAATCTCATGCCCCTACTGACCAGTAGTGATTATGGAGCATGGCCTACAGCCCTGACCAATCATAGAATCTGACTAGTGGTACTGCTATACCAAGGAACATAGCCTGAGACCTTGCTTGCTTAGAGGCATTTGCATAGCCCAGCTAGTAGCTCTAACTGACTATGGAATATAGCCAGCAGCCATACCTGAGCAGGGAGCTCACCTAGTTGAACCACTTGATCACAGAACCTAGCTGCAGGCCATCCAACCACAGATACCAGCCAATGGCACCCCACCACTGCCGGAAGCCAGTTCCAGCATGTCATAATTGCAAGAGTTTCAACAAAAGGTTGATGGAACTTGGAGACTCAACAAGGGCTGAGTCACATATGTTATCACCTGTTGGAATGGCTGAGGGCATTTCCCCCAAACCTGAATAGGATGATTGCTGCCAGACAGTTCAGGGCATCTTAATCTACATGTTATTGCCTCCTGTTGGCCAAACACCTAAACAGCTATAGGCTATTCCCCAATCTGACAATGCTTCTGTATGAAACCCTACCCTTTGAAGTGTATTATCTCCACCTTGCCTTAGGACAAATTGTGTTAATAAAAAGCAAGGGGGCTGAGACAAGGAGAATTTAGAACTTGGCTTCTTCAGCCAGGCTCCTCTGACCCCCAATGCCTTTCAAAATTATCTTTCATCTTTGGACTCCTACTTAATCCATGCACAGCCTTTCTCCAGATTGCTGAACCCTTCTTAATGCTGGAAAAAGAACCCCGGCACACCACCACCACCCCAAAGCATGAACAGTGGCCTCACCCAACTAGAGATCCCAATAACAAGCTCCACTTATCCATGAGTATTACCAGTTGATCCATCCAGTACCCCAAGATGAGTTTACTGGGGATGTTCTTTCCCTTCACTAAAAAACCTATACATTCTGTAAGAGAGGACCACTTACTCAAATACAGATACAAATGCAAAGATACAAGGATCACAAGGAATCAGGTAAACATGATACAACAACAGAAATAATTTAAGCTCCAGTAACTGAGTCTAAAGAAATGGAAATCTATAAATCATGTGACAAATAATTCAGAATAATCTTCTTAAAGTAGTTCAGTGAACTACAAGAATACACAGACAGATAACTAAATGAAATTAGGAAAACAATTCATTAACAAAATGAGAAATTCAACAATGAAATAAAAACAATTAAAAAACAAATTTTAGAGCTGAAGAGTACAATGAGTGAAGAAATAAAGAATTTACAAGAGAGCATCAACAACAGACATGACTAAGCAGAAAAAAAACATACATGAACTAGAAAACAAATCATTTGAAATTATCTGGTTGGAGGAGCAAAAATAAAAAGTGTGAAAAAGAATTATGAAAACCTAAAGGACTTAGGAAATACAATCACAGGAGGAAATACTCATTATAGAAGGGAGAGAAAAGTATAAAGTTTTCTATGCTGTTAAAGTTAAGTTGTTATCAGCTTAAAATAAGATGTATAACAAAAGATATTTTATGTAAGACACATGGAGACCACAAGGAAAAACCAGCAGTAGATACAAAAAGATTATGATAAAGGACCCAAAGCATACTACCACAAAATTTCATCAAATCACAAAGAAGACAGCAAGAGAGTAAGCATGGTACAAAAGATCTACAGTCATGAAACAATTAAAAAAATAGCAATAGTAAGACCTTAACAGTAAATATTTACTTTAAACATAAAATGATTAAATTCTTTAAACAAAAGACATAGAATGGCTTAATGAATAAAACATAAGATCCAATGATAGGCTGACTGCAAGAGACTCACTTAGCTTTAAAGATACACATAAGCGGAAAGTGAAGAGATAAAATATACTATTCCAAACAAATGGTAAACAAAATAAATCAGTGTATCTATACTTACATAAGGTAAAATAGAATGTAAGCTAAAAATGGTCACAAGAGACAATGAAGGTTAAAGTGATCAGTTCATCAAGAAGATGTAATAACTGTAAATGTTTATGCACCCAACATCACAGTACCTAACTATATAAAGCAAGTGCTAACAGACATAAATGGAGAAATAAACAGTACTACAATAATAGTTGGGACTTTAATACTCAACTCTCAACAATAGATAAATCATTCAGACAGAAAAATCAATAAGAAAACAGGATTTGAGCAATACTATAGCTTTAGTGGATTTACTAGACATATACAGACCATTCCATCCAACAGCAATAAATACACATTTTTCTCAAGTACACACAGATCACTTTAATATAGATTGTATTTTAGGTCACAAAAAATGTCTCAACAAGTTCAAGAATATAGAAATTATATCAACTATCTTTTCTGACCTAAATGGTATTAAACTAGAAATCTAAGAGGAGGAAACCTGAAACATTTACAAATACATGGAAATTATGCAACATACCCATGAGCAATCAATAGATTAAAAAAGAAATTACAAGGGAAATTAAAAATATCTTAAGACGAGTAAAAATGTAAACACAGAAAAGAACTTATAGGATGCAGCAAAAGCAGTTCTAAGAGGAAAGTTTGTAGCAATAAATGTATATATCAAGTAAACAAAATATCAAATAAACAACCTGCAATTATAACTCAAGGAACTAGAAAGAGAACACACTTTTTTCTCTGCCCAATGTTACTAAAGAAAATAATAACTATTAGATCAGGAAATAAATGAAATAAAGGGAGACAATAGAAAAGATCAATTAACATAAGAGCTGTTTGGTGTTTTTTTTTTAAAAAAAAAACATACAAAATTGACAAATCTTTAGCTAGACTAACCAAGAAAAAGAGAGGATTCAAATAAACAAAATAACAAACTAAAGATGGGATTTATAACTGACATTACAGAAATACAAATTATCATAAGAGGCTATGGTGAACAGTTAGCAGCTTGCAAATTGGATAAGCAAGAACAAATGGATAAATTCCTAGAAACATGTAACTTACCTAAACTGAATCATGAAGAAATAGAAAATCTGAACAGAACTATTAATAGTAAGGAGATTAAACCAGTAATCAAGAACCTATCAACAAAGAAAAGCCCTGGATCAGATGATTTCATTGATAAATTCTACTGGACAGTTAAAGAAGAACTAGGGTCAATCCTTCTCAAACTCTTCCAAGTAATCAAAGAGGAAGGAACACAATCAAACTTATAAAGGGCAACATTACCTTGATACCAAAATTACATAAGAAGACTACAAGAAAAAAAGTCAGTATACATGATGAATACAGATGCAAAAATACTTAGTAAAATGCTAGCAAACCAAATTCACTATCATGTGAAACAAATCATACACCATGATCAAATGTGATTTTATCTCTGGGATACAAGGATGGTTCAATATACAATCAAAAAATGTGACATGCCACATTAATAGATGGCCAATAGACATATGAAAAATACTCAACGTCACTAATCATCAGGGAGATGCAAATTAAAACCACAATGAGGTATCTCACACCTGCCAGAACAGCTACCATCAATAAACCAACAAACAACAAGTGCTTGTGAGGATATGGAGAAAAGGGAACCATAGTGCACTGCTGTGGGAAGGCAGACTGGTGCAGCTAATATGGAAAAACTTAGGGAGTTTCCTCCAAAAATTGAAAATGGAACTGCCATTTAACCCAGCAATCCCACTTCTGGGAATATATCCATCCTAAGAATCCAGAAACACCAATCAGAAAGAATATATGCACCCCTATGTTCAAAGCAGCATTATTTACAATAGCTAAGATCTGGAACAGCCCAAGTACCCATCAGTAGTAAGTGGATAAGAAAGCAGTGGTACATTTATACCATGGAATACTATGCAGCAATAAAAAAGAAAGATCTCTTATCCTTTGCAACAGCATGAATGGACCTGGAAATTATTATACTAAGTGAAATAAGCCAGTTGGAGAAAGACAAATATCACATGATCTCACTTATATGTAGAATCTAATGAACAAAATAAACTGATGAGCAAAATAGAACCATAGACATGGAAACAGGGAACAGACTGATGATCTCAGAGGGACGGTAGGAGGGAGGGTAGGAAGATATTAATCAAAGAGCTTATATGCATATATGCATAGCCCATGAACACAGACAATAGTTAGCTGAAGTCCTGGGGTGGGGTGGGACCCCAGTGCAGTGGGGCAAAGGGGAGAAAATGGGGGACATATGTAATACTCTCAACAATAAAATAAATTTTAAAAAATAAAGATAGATATATCTAAAAAACAATAAAATACTTAGGAATAATTTTACAAAGAAGGTGAAAGAAGGTGTACATTGAAAACTATAGGACATTGATTATATAAATTGAAGAAGACACAAATACATGGAAATATATCACATGTTCATAGGTTGAAAGAATGTTGTTAAATATTTATACTATCTAAAGATACCTATATTCAATAAAATTCTTATCAAAATTCCATTTCTATATCTTTTATAGATATAGAAAAAAATCCAAAATTTATATGAAATCACAAAAGACCCCAAATATCCAAGGCAATCTTAAGAAAGAAGATCAAAGATTGAAACATTATTCTTTCTGATTTTAAATTATACTACAAAGTTATAGAGATCAAAATAGTATGCTATTGGCATAAAAACAGATATATAGATCAATAGAACAGATTCAAGAACCTAATAATTAACTGCACAAAAATGGTAAAAAAATATTTGACAATGGAGCCAAGAATATGTAAAGGGAAATAATAGTCTTTGCGAAAACTGTATATTCACATACAAAGGAATGAAATTATCTTACATCACTTGCAAAAAAATAACTCAAAATGGATTAAAAACTTAAATGTGAGATCCAAAGCCATAAAGGTACAGTGAGTGTTGCTGCCAAAGTGGAGGTGGTCGTGGTAGGTACAAGCTGCATCTGAACGCAGTGCCCTCTGTGGAGACAGAGCACAGAGGTGCAGCCATGCTTGTCTGGCAACCACCATTGCCAGGGCCTGGCCGCCTCCCTCATCCTCCCAGAGCTACCAGCTGCTCCAGAAGAAGCTGTAGCAGTGAGTGTCAGGTTGCAGAGCACATTATCTGCAACCCTGAGAACTGGATTCACAGAAGCATTTTTTCCCTGAGCAGTAGGAACACGGTGGAGATAGAGATGAGGCCGCTGAGGTCTGGCAGTCATCATTACTGGGAGAACAAAGCCATAAAGGCACCAACTGGCCTTTCCAGGTTCACTCTACTCCCACCCATCACAGCTACACTGCAGACAGAATTTGGTTACAGGCTACAGCACTGGGATTTCACAGACTTGAAACCCCACCACCCACCACATTTTGCTGCAGAGTTGGTGCCCTGAGACTGAGATGATCGGGTCCCAGAAGAGCCTCCCACCTTCCCAGGGAATACAGAATGTTTTCCACCACCCACCAAAGATCTGAGAAGCCAGAGCAGCAGTTCAAGAGAAACTAAAACAAAAACTATGCTTCAGTGCCACCTATTGGTAAACAAAAGAAAGACTTCTTAATTACCCTTATCAACCTACTACAGAAATGTCACTCATAGATGCTTAGAGAATACCATGAGTAACCAAAATAACAAGACAATTCAGAAGGAAAATTAAAAAAAAATCCAGAAAATAATGACATTGAAATATGTTATTTAAATGACAGAGAATTCAAGATTGCAGTTCTGAAAAAAACTCAGCAAAATACAAGAAAACACAAATAGGTAGTGTAATCAACTCAGAAAATAAAATCAATGAACAAAGCAAGTACTTTACCAAAGAGATTGAGACTTTTTAAAGGAACCAAATAGAAATTCTGGAGATGAACTCAATAAAAGAGATAAAGAATGAGCTAACGAACTTAGAAAATAGAGATGACCAGATGGAGGAAAGAATTTGTGATATCAATGATAGAAATTTAGAAATGACACAAATGGAAGAAGAGAGAGACTTGAAAGTAAAAATAAAAGAAAGAACTCTGCGAGAACTATCTGACTCCATCAGAAAGAGTAATATGAGAATAATGGGTATACCAGAAAGAGAAGAGAGAGAGAAGGGAGCAGAGAGCCTATTCAAACAAATTGTTGACAAAAACTTCCCAACCTATGGAAAGAGCTATATAAAGAGCAAATAATATATCTAAATTTGCAAAGGAAAATGGAGATAAGATGCATTCAGAAGAAAAAGGACTATTGTATACATAAAACTGTTTTTGCAAACAGAATACTTAACTATTTCAATCCAAAAAGGCCTTCTCCAAGACACATTATATTAAAATTGTTAAAAGTTAATGACAAAGGAAGAATTCTCAAGGCAACCAGGGAAAGGAAGACAGTAACCTATAATGGAAATCCCATTAGATTATTATTGGATTTCTCATCAGAAACCCTAAAAAGTAGGAGAGAGTGGAAATAAATATTCAAACTATTGAAAGGAAGAGATTATCAGGTCAAAATAATATATCCAGTAAAGTTATCCTTTAGATGTTAAGGAGAAATAAATACTCTTTCAGACATACAGAAGCTTAGAGAATTTACCACCATAAGACCTCCATTATAAGAAATACTCAAGGGGGTTATTCTATCTGAAGCAAAAGACGAAGGGTTACAAAACTATGAGTATGATTACTAACAGACAAACAGAAGCAGGATATTGCAACCCTTTTTCAGAATAGGGTATTATATATTTAAATATAACATAAAGGATAAAGGAGGTAAAAACATTTTTTTAAAAGAGAAGAAGACAATAGCTACTGCAATTCTTAAATGAACTCAGTATTAATAGGGGTAATTTGTGACAATAAAAACATAAAATGGGAGGGGTGAAGGTCTAAATTTGCAAAGGAAAATGGAGATAAGATGCATTCAGAAGAAAAAGGACTATTGTATACATAAAACTGTTTTTTGCATAAAACCTAATAGTAACAAGAGACAAAAGATGGGCATTTTACAATGATAAAGAAGACATTAATTACATCAGAAAGACATACATTTCTCAATATATACGCACCCAATCAGGAATCACCAAAACATATAAATCAACTACTAATAGAACTAAAGGGAGAAACTAAGAAAAACACAATTATAGTACCCCATTGATAGCTCTGGTCAAATAATTCAAGCAGAAAAGAAATTAAAAAATATCAGCCTTAAATGACAAATTAGACCAAATAGACATGACATTTATAGAGTCTTTAATCCCAGAACACCAGGTTATATATTCTTCTCTAGTGTGCATAGAACATTCTCAAGGATAGACCATATGATGGGAAACAAAACCAGTCTTAACAAATTTACAAAGATTGAAATAATACCCAGCATATTCTTCAACCACAATGCTTTGAAATTAGAAATCACCTGCAAAAAGAAAGTGGAATATGTAGAGATTAAACAACATGCTACTAGATTATAACTGGGTCAAAGAAGAAAGAAGAGATCAAAAAATACATAGAGACAAATAAGAATGACAGTACAACATATCAAAACCTTTGGGATGCAGCAAAAGCAGTAATAAGAGGAAACTTTATATCATTACAAGCCTATCTAAAAAAAAAAAAAGAAAGAAAGAAAAAAGAAAAAAGAAACACAAGAAAAATCTCAAGTACACAACCTAACATTATATCTTAAAGAACTAGAAAAGGAATAAAAGCAGCCCAAAGTCAGCAGAAAGTAGGAAATATTTTTTTAAAAGCAGAAATAAATAAAATAGAGAACAAAAAAGCTATACAAAAAAGTAATACAATGAAGAGATGGTTCTTTGAAAAGATTGATAAAATTGAGAAGCTACACTCAATAAGGCAAAAAGAGAAAAGACTCAAATAAATAAAATCAGAAATGAAAGAGAAGTTACCACAGAAATACAAAGGATCAAACAAGAATGCTGTGAAAGACTACATGGCACCAAATTTAACAGCCTAGAAGAAATGCATAAGCTCCTACACCGACTCACAAGAAGTGGAAAATCTAAGTAGGTCAATCAACAGTGAAAAAATTGAAACAACCATCAAAAACCTCCCAAAAAGCAAAAATCCAGGACCAGATGGCTTCATTAGTGAATTCTACTAAACATTTGAAGATGATTTAGTACCTGTCCTTCTCAAACTCTTCCAAAAGATTTAAAGAGGCAGTAATTCCTAATGCATTTTATGAGGCCAACATAACCCTGTTACCAAAATCTGGCAAGGAAAACACACACACAAAAAAAATTACAGACCAATATCTCTGATGAATACAGCTACAAAAATCCTAAGCAAATACTAGCAAGTCAAATACAACAATACATTAAAAAGATAATACATCACAATGAAGGGAGTTAATTTCAGGGACACAAGGATGGTTCCACATACACACATTGGTCAATGTAATATACCACATTAACAAAATGAAGAGTAAAAACCACATGATCATATAAATAGATTCAGAAAAAGCATTTGACAAAATACATCATTTATGATTAAAATACTCAGTAAATGAGTATAATAAAATGGGTATAAAAAGATAATACTAAATAAAATGGGTATAATAAAGGCCATATGTGATAAACCTTCAGTTAATATCATATTCTGTGGAGAAAAACTGAAAGCTTTCCCTCTAAGATCAGGAGCAAGACAAGGATTTCCACTTTTACCACTATTATTCAGCATAGTACTGGAAGTCTTGGCCAGAGCAATCAAGCAAAATAAAGAAATAAGAGGCACCCAAATTGGTAATAAAGAAGTAAAATTATCACTTTTTGCAGATGACATGATTCTTTACATAGAAAACCCTAAAGACTCTAATAGTTTTCTAAAAAACTATTAGAAAAAATAAACAACTAGAGTAAAGATGCAGGATACAAAATCAATGTACAAAAATTAATTGCATTCCTATCCAGGGGCGGGGAACCTTTTTTCTTCTGAGGGCCATTTGGATATTTATAACATCATTCAAGGGCCATACAAAATGACCAACTTAAAAATTAGCCTGCTATATTTGGTCAAACATTTCATTAACTCACCCCTAATGCCTTGGCAGAGCCAGACCAAATGATTTTGCAAGCTTTATACGGCCCATGGGCCAGACGTTCTTCACCCCTGCACAATGAAATTTTTAACAAGAAATGAAAAAATCAATTTCTTTTGCAATTGCAACAGAAAGAATAAAATAACTAGGAATAAACTTAACAAAGGATGTAAAAGACATATACTGAAAAGTACAAGACTTCATTAAAAGAGATTGAAGAAAAAAATACTCCATTTTATGAATTGGAAGAATCAACATAGTTATAATGAGCATGTTACCCAAAGCAATATACAGCTGTAATGTACTAGCAGTTTAAAATAGAGTTTAAATCCCAATGTCATTTTTTAAAGAAATAGAACAAACAAACAAAATCAGATTTGTGTGGAAACACAAAAGACCCTAAACAGCCAAAGCAACACTGAGTAAAAATTATGACTCCCTGACTTTGAATTATACTACAAAGAGACAATAATCAAAACAGTATGGTGGGGGAACAACCAAGATGGTGGCATAGGTAAACACCTGTACTTGCTGCCTCTCACAACCACATCAAAACTCCAACTAAAGGACAGAACAAATATCATCCAGAACCACGGGAAAGCTGGTTGAGTGGAAGTTCTACAACTAGAAGGAAAGAAAAAAGCGCATTGAGACTGGTAGGAGGTGTGGAGGTGCGGAAGTGTGGAGGTACGAAAGCCCGTGAAACAGGCTGGCAACTGGGTACACTGTTGTTGTTTTTCAATCGGGAGGAGATACAAGCTCCCGATTGCTCTGATCTCCAGTTCCAGGAGAGACTCTGGGGACCCAGACTCATATGGGGAGAAATTAGACCAGTGATGGGCAACCTTTTGAGCTTGGTGTGTCAAACTTTCACCAAAAAACTGAGCATAACTCGGGTAGTGGGTCACTTTGAGGAAAAAACTAACTCCAAGACTCTAGTCACAAATGTTTCATCCTCAGGAGCAGCAAATGTTTCATCCTCGGCATGTGGCCACGTGTCATCAGAAATGGCTACGCGTGTCAGTGCTGATGCGTGTCATAGGTTCGCCATCACTGAATTAGACTGTCTGGCATCAGGCTGGAATGCGAGGGTGGCTTTCTCTCAGAGGTGCTCCCAGCGATCATTATTCCTGCATGGGGCCACGAGACACAGAGACCTGGGGACCTCTCCGGGGCAGGGCTGACTGGCAGCCATGCTGTGTGCTCCGCCCTGGTGATTCCGTGAGACCCCACCCCACCAATTTACAACCTCACCCAAGCTGTGCGCAGCGGCTTTTGCATATGAATGGCCTGTCCTTTTGCAACCTAAAACCTAACAAACTGCAGCTGGGTCAGAGAGCTCCAAAGCTTCCAAATGAAAGCCTAAGGCCCTGCAGCAGCAGCCTGCATTGCTTCATAGCTGGGCCTTATCTGGGCACTTCCAAGCAGAATACAAAGAGGAGGAATCTGCAGATCACTCTGTAGCTCCTGCTGGGTGGCCTCAGGCAGTGGCTGACTTTGCACCTCCTTGGAGATCCAAGAGCCAGTGTACCCAGTGGTCAGTGTGAGACCATACCAGATTACAACTCTTCACATCTATAAGCAACACACTCAAGGGGCAGACTCAGTGAGCACCAAAGCCCCACTGAAGCAAGTCCTGCCCCATACGGGTGTCTCTAGCACAGCAGTTCTCCCACTGTAGACACAGCTGGTCCTCACAGCCAACTGGCCTGGAGGTCTATTCCTCCCAGTGATACCAACAGCAATCAAAGCTTAACTACAACAAGACTGTCCACACTAGCCCACATAGGGGTGCACCAAGAGTGTCCACCTCAGGTAATTGGGGAGGCTGATCCCCTGGGCCCTATAGGACACCTAGCACACAAAGCCACTCTATCAACTCAGGGAAGCAGCCAAAATGAAGAGACAAAGAAACATATCACAAATGAAAGAAATGGAGGGTAGCAAACTACTGTATATAGTTTTCAAAACCAAGGTTATAAGGTTACTCAAGAATCTTCTAGTAATCTCTAAGAAATTTACTGAAATCCTCAAGGATATGAAAAGGGACCAATCAGAAATTAAGCATACACAGACTGAAATAAAGAATAATATACAGAGATCCAACAGCAGACTAGAGGATCCCCAGAATCAAGTCAAAGATTTGAAATACGAAGAGGCAAAAAACACCCAACCGGAAAAGAAAAAAGAAAAAATAATCCAAAAATATGAAGATAGTGTAAGGAGCCTCTGGAGGAGGCCAACGTCAAGCGTACCAACATCCGAATTATGGGGGTGCCAGAAGAAGAGAGAGAGCAAGATATTGAAAACCTATTTGAAGAAATAATGACCAAAAACTTCCCCTACCTGGTGAAAGAAATAGACATACAAGTCCAGGAAGCTCAGAGAACCCCAAACAAGAAGAATCCAAAGAGGATCACACCAAGACACATCATAATTAAAATGCCAAGGGCAAAAGACAAAGAGAGAATCTTAAAAGCAGCAAGAGAAAAAGTTAGTTATCTACAAGGGAGTACACATAGGACTGTCAGCTGATTTCTCAAGAGAAATTATGTAGGCCAGAAGGGAGTGGCAAGAAATATTCAAAGTGATGAATAGCAAGAACCTATAACCAAGATTACTCTACCCAGAAAAGCTATCATTTAGAATTGAAGGTCAGATAAAGAGCTTCACAGATAAGAAAAAGCTAAAGAAGTTCATCACCACCAAACCAGTATTAAATGAAATGCTGAAGGGTATTCTTTAAGAAGAGGAAGAAGAAGAAAAAGGTAAAGATAAAAACTACGAACAACAAACTGACAACAAATACATATCTATCAACAAGTGAATCTAAAAATCAAGTGAATAAAAAATTTGATGAACAGAATAAACTGGTGAATATAATAGAATCAGGGGCATAGAAAGGGAGTGGACTGACAATTCTCAGGGGGAAGGGGATGTGGGGGGTGCAGGAAGAGATTGGACAAAAATCTTATACCTATGAATGAGGACAGTGTGTGTGGGGTAAGGTAATGGGGTGGGGTGGGAACCGGGTGGAGGGGAGCTATGGGGGAAAAAAGAGGAACAACTGTAATAATCTGAACAATAAAGATTTATTTAAAAAAACAGTATGGTATTGGCAGAAAAACAGAAAAACAGGAACACAATTGGGAGCCCAGAAATAAACCCACATGTACATGGGCAAATAATTTTCAACAAAGGAGCCAAAAATATATACTGGCAAAAAGAAAGCCTCTTCAATGAATGATCCTGGGAAAATTGGAAAGCCACATGCAAAAGAATGAAACTAGACTGCTATTTGTATCCATATACAAAAATTAACTTGTTATAAATTTTTGTCTCAAGAATGAGCAATTTTTATTTTAAACAATATGTAACAGTAGTCTGTATCCTAGAAATGATTAGAGTTTGTGGTGATTTGCAAAAATTGCCCCAAATCTTTACATCTTTACTATGTAACTTTGCAAGTGCCCTGCCACCCAGACCAGGGTGCACTGCCCCTTGATGCTTAGACTCAATCATGTGATTTGTTTTGATCAATGGAATATTAGCAGATATAATACAAGCAGAAACTTGAAATGAGTTTGTGCATTAAAACTTGCTCTCTTGCCTGGCTGGATAGGTCAGCTGGTTAGAGTGTCCTCCTGATATGAAAGGCAACCTATGGAATGAGAGAAAATATTTGCAAACCACATATCTCATAAGAAAATATTTGCAAACCACATATCTCATAAGTTTATTATATAAACTATATAAGGAATTCATGTAGCTCAATAGCAAAACATCAAATAATTCCATTAAAATTTGGGCTAAGGCCTTGAATACTTTTTTCAAAAAAAGAAATGAAAATGACCAACGAGTACATGAAAAGGTGTTCATATCACAAGACTTCAGTTTTACCAAGAATATTTTGGCTAACATTTGCCAGTTTCTTTCTGGGTGCCAGGTTCTGTGTTAAATATTTTACAATGATTACTCTTGTAAATCTTCACAACAAATCTCTGCAATCAATTTTAATTCTCACCCCCTTCTTGATTTATAAATGAGATGACAGAGGCATAGAGAGTTTGTGATGTAGCTAGAATTATATGGCTAATAAATGGTACAGCATGACTTCAAAACTGAAGGGTCTACCCCTAGAGTTTATGCACATCACCACTCTATTTCACCAACATTAATAATTTAGGATATTACTGCTACTGTATCAGGCCAACTCCCATTTATTATGAATGATTACTCCAGAAAGATTTGGGGGGAAATTGGAGGCATTAATAAACACCTGAAGCAGATTTCAGTTAATGCAATCTGTGGCCAGCTTTAAATTCAAATTAGAAAAAGACTGTTCCTTTGTAGTACCTAGGACTCGGGACTATCAAATCTTGATAGGACTATCAGGAAGGTTAGGGGTGGAATATGGAATTAGATATTTGAGGGAAAATAATAAGTACTAATGAATCAGAATTAACAGAGAGAAGGGCTATAAGAAATTTCAGAGATCAGCCTTTACCACTTGCATCTTGCTCTAATGAGTCAACCTCAGCTTGATAGTGGTTGAGGGATGGGAGACTATGCAGTCAGCTTGGCTTAGGGCCAGAGCAGAGAAAAACAATCTGCCCTTTATGCAAGGTTACTTTTGGGTTTTGTCAATATTATGTAAACACTATTCTCATTTGATGACAGCCATATTATCCTTCCTAAGAAATCCATATGGATTCTCTAATTATGTCCACTGAGCATTGCACATGAATAATGATACATATTTATAATTACAGAAGTTTTCCTATTCACAGTCTCTAAGCATCAAACTTTTAATAAAGTCGCTAAGGAAGACTCTCAGATTCATTACTATATTATCAACAGAGAATGTTAATTATCTATGTATGCCCTCAGTTAAAAAGTGAGAGTATTAGCAGGGTACTGTCCTCAATGATTCTCAAGTGATGGATTTTTTTTTTTTCAAAGACTAATGATCGTCTCAGAAAGGAAATATTTTTATTATTTATGTTCTGATAAATCATTGAAGTAACCTCTCCCCTTGGTTTTATAATAAAATAAGAGAACAGTCTGTGGGTCTTATGTATCAGATTTGTTGAAACCACTGATTTATATTTATAATACATGAAAAATCAGTTATATATATTGGAGACTAGCTTGGCAGTAAACTTGAGATAATGAATAGAGGGGAAGGAAATCCAGTTTCTTTTGGAAAACCTTACATGCATCCATTTAAAAAAAAATGCCATCCATTTTTTCATGGTGTATTGGTAAATTGTAATGGGTATAAAGCATTATCAAGTGACTTCCACATCTCTTTTCTTCCCTTTTATTTTATTTTTTTCTTTTCTTCCCTTTTAAAGCCTTTCTTCTTCCCTTTCCAATCTAGTAGAGCAAGAGCAGGGTGAACTTTTTGGATACCTTTCACAATCCAATACAAAGTCACTGTCAACCATGACAGTTATGTCAAGTGCTATGTCAAGACTGAAGTAGTGGGGTGTAACAGGAGTGCCCTTAAAGGGGCCTGGAACACCCAAAACAAGTCTGGACACTTGGATAGGACTCTACCTGGACACCGAAATGAGTGGGACATCCGCCTCTCTGGGCTTTAAGAACTCAGAGTTCCCACCATCCAATGCTCGAGCTTGGTTATATCATGGGTCACACTCTGAGCCCTGCCAGACTTGCACTCCACTGGGCACCTGCCCTTACTATAGCCACCTGGCTTGAGACCAACACCCACCTCTCCACACCTGCAGACACTGCCAGTGAACAGGACTTTGTGCCCCATATTTGCTCTGCTCGCTTCTCTTGCATGAGCTTCCCCTCTCTGTGTGTAACCTGCTTGTGACTCTATTGGCTTATTGGGGAGGTCTCCCCTAAGAAACCTGCCATTTGTGGGAAGACACAAACATGCGTGAGTGACTCTTTTCAGGGATGCTCCCTTGCTCACGGCACAATCTCTAGCTCTACCTATCACTGTTCTGACCTAAATATTTCTCTTTTTTCCTCCATCTTCTCTATCTCTATCTCTTTCCTTCATCATTTCCTTAGTTGCTTTTCTCAGAGCTCCTATGTTTGTCCTTTCTTTTCCTGGCTTGTCTCCAGGTGTGGGAGGGGAGCTAGGATGTGTCTACCTTCAATCCTATTGTTCTGCACAACTCTTTTAATCTTTATATGGAGGTCCATGCTGGGGGTTTTTGTTTGTTTTTTTCAAGAACAGAGCCTACCTCTCTGGATTTGTCTTGGACCACATCAGATCATTTCCAAAGGGAGGATGATCTAATTTAAGTGAGAGGAATAGGAAACACATTTTTTTTTGAAACTTAAACAAACAAACAAAAAACCACACAGGCCCAAATTGTGTCACTTATGCTGAAAGCCCATGATACCAAATCAGGTTTAATATCTGATTTAACTGCAGTTCCAACCTCTCTCAGAAACATAATCTTAATAAGCTAGTCTGGAATTTTTGAGCCAAGCACCAATAAGGTAATATATCACATGGGCCCTCTCTTCTCCGCCCGCCCGCCACCCCCCTTAGAAAGAAGCAATCTGCATGATAAAAAACCTTTCCTTCTCTTCCCCCAAAGAAAAGGCATCCTGGCCCCAAAATAATCCTTTCTTTTCTTTCTCTAATAGCTCTCTTGCCCCACCTTGCTTCCTATAAAAAAATTTCCTGTGATGACCTCTGCCTTCCCTTAAAGAAAGGTGACCTTGCCTGAAATAATCCACTCTTTTAACTTAGTGCCATCCTCTTTCTGCCTGTGAAAACATTCCATTTTGTACACCCTCGGAATAACCTACTAGTTGCTAGATAGGATACTGCCCACTTCAAGAATCCCTTAATTAAAGCTAATTAGATCTTCAGATTTACTCGATTTGTTAGTGGCAAGATTGGCATCAGGTATGAGACTGGTGGAATCAGATCGGACCTTTGTTTAGCAACCTCCGTACTTGAATTCTGGCTAAGAAAGAATTCAGATTCAAGACTCAAACTATAAGCAAAAGTCTATTTAGAAAGTCACAGAGGTCGAAGTGAGCCATAGAAGAAATGGGTTCAGTAAAGAAGTTACAGAGGCAAAACAAGGGCCCTTGGAGCTTAGAGAAAAGAAAGGTAATGGTAATACCCCTTGGGGGAGGGAAGGGGGAGCAAAAAAGTGGGGATATGCTCCTGAGAGGGAGAGTGCTGGGTTTTAGGGGAGGCCCCAGGGGAAGAGTTCAGTAGAATATTCATCAGCTTTCCAGTTGAGTCCTTTCAGGGTCATGGTCTCCACTAATTGGTAGGTACCAAGGTAGGGGGTAATTAATCAATGTATCTGGTCATGAGGTCAGCGGTGGTGTCATTTGTCTGGTATTTCATCTTTTCTTGGCCTGGAGCTGAATCACAACTGAGGCCTAGAAGTTATCCTAAGGGGTTAATGCTTAAGGGAGTGGTCTTGCAAGGGCCCACATGAGAGTCACATGAGGCTACTGTTCGGCCCCTTGCTTCTCCTCTAAGGGGGTCTACCACATGACTGTGACATGCCAGGAGAGGAAAGGTCAGGGGAGGGGCCAAATGCATGACCAGTGATATGCTAGGGGAGGAAATGTTACCCTAGGCAAGAGTGTGTGTTTTCCCAGTTTTATTCATTGCTAGGCACCCAGAGATTTCTGTCCCGATAACCTTCCTTACCTGGCCTGTTGTCCTTACTCTGCTCATGTCTGTCTAACTGCTTACCACAGATTGAATTTTTTGTTGTTGTTGTTTTTAACAGAACAAAGTTCTGTAGCAAGAGAAATGGAAGCTAGTTCTTCAATTATAAACTGGCAAATTCTCATATTGTATCTCCAAGGACTACTTGACATCTCCCTGCAAATATCCAATCAGCATTTCAATTTTATTATGGCTCAACCTGAGCTTCTCTACTACTATCAAACCCCAATTCTATTTCTCCTTTGCCTTCCCCATTTTAGAAAATGGTGACTCAATTTTTCCAGTTATCCAGGCAACAATATGACCAGTCATCAAATAAATGTCAGCACTATTATAAAAATGTATTCAAAATCCAACCACTTTTATCATTCTGGGACAAACCCACCATTTCTTACCTATTAATGCCAAAGTCATCTAGCAAGTGTCCCCATTTCCACACGTGCACCCTACAGTCTTGTCTCAACAGAGCAGCCAGAGTTATAAGTCTAGTAATGTCACTCTGCTCAAAACTGCAATCGAGCCTCACTTCAGTTAGCATAAAAGTGGAAGTCTTTAATATAAGGTTCTACCTATTTTTTCACTGAGATACTTGGTGTTTTTTCTAATTATTGTAGTTGTTTTTTAATGTATTTTGTTCACTTGTTTTTTGTCAGATATACTTTTGCAAATATTCTCTCCTGGTTTGTGGCTTATGTATTCATTTTCTTAATGTTTTTGATGGTCTAATTTATTATCTATTAAATGGTATTGCTTTCTATGTCCTGCCTAACCAATTTTGCCTAACCACAATTCTTCAAAATAGTCATCCGTTTTCTTCTAGAAGCTTTATGGTTTTAGTTTTACATCTAAGTCTATGGTTAATCTTGAATAATTATTGTGTATATCAAGAGATAATAGTAAAGATTTTTTTTCCGTGTAGGTATCTAGTTTTTCAAGCATAATGTGTTGAGAAGACTTTCCTTCCTCCATTGACATGCTTTCAAATATTTGTTGAAAATCAATTTCTTCATTTCTGTGAGCCTATTTCTGGGCTCTACTATTTCATGGATCTATTGGTTTAACCAATTCCCATATCATCACTTTAACTTTATTCACATATCACAATGTACTGGTATTAAAATAAAGTAGTATGTCCTCCAATGTTCTTGTTTTTCCAAATTGCTTTGGGTATTCTAATTTTATTGCATTTTTATTTAAATTTTAAATTTTTGTTAATTTCTACACAGAACCATATTATGATTGGAATTGCATTGACTCTAAAAATAAATTTGGGAAGAATTGAATTCTAATGTCATTGACTGTTTCAATATATGAACATGGTATATAATTTTTCCTCCATTTACTTTGCCCCTCTTTAAATTTTTAAGCTGAGTCATTGATTTTTAGACCTATCTTCTTTCTTAATATAAGCATTTAAAATTATATCTTTTTCTGCTAGCACTGATTTAATGGCATGAAACAAATTTTGACATATTATATTTTAATTCTTGTTTAATTCACATTTTCTTCTAGTTTTCCTTGTTAATTCTTTCATGCATAGCTTATTTGGAAGTGCCTTTGTATTTACAAATATTTGTAATTTGTCTAGATATCTTATTATTGATTTCTTATTTCATTTTATTGTGGTATAAAATATATCCTGTATAATTTTATCTCTTAAATTTATGGAGACATGTAAAATGGTCCAGCATATAATTATCTCGATGAACTCGTGTGCACTTGAAAAGAATATAGTTTCTGCAGGTATTAATTGTGTTGTTCTATTAATATCCGCTATATCAAGAAGGGGCTTCTTGAGTGTGTTAGGGAACTTGTGTGTCTGGAACATCGATGAGTGTCGAGGGAAAAGAAGTTTGAATTGTTATAAAATGAATTGAATGCCATGGGAAAGATCTTGAACTTCATTTCTCAGGCAATAGGTATGCCCTGAAAACTTTTCTGAGTGGCATCATAAGATATTTAAATATTAAAATAAAAATATTTTAAAAATTAATATTTGATACAAAGTGTAGAAAATATGCTGCAGGGAGAGGAAACTAGAGTCAGAGACTAATCAGAAAGCTGTTATGATTGTCCAGTAGTTTCCAAATCAGAGTACACATTATAATTATTGGGAGAAGTTTTTGTACAAAATACTGGTATAGATTGTGAGGTATTACTGTTGCTATCAATTAATTGGGTAAGCAATGAAGTCCTGTAATCTGCATTTTTAAAATGACCTTCAGGCCCTGGCTGGTGTGGCTTAGTTGGTTGGGCATTGTCCTATGCACTGAAAGTTGCTGGTTTGATTCCCAATCAGGGCACATGCCCAGGTTTCAGCTTGATCCCTGATAGGGGGCAGGCAGGAGGCAGCTGATCAATGTTCCTCTCTCACATCGATGTTTCTCTTTCTCCCTCTCCCTTCCTCTCTCCCTAAAAATCAATAAAAATATAAAAAATAACAAAATAAAAATGTCCTTCAGTTGATTCAAATGCATGTGAAATTCATAGTTCATGTATATGCTACTGGAATAAACAAGGAGGACAAAGAAATCCATCAAAATAAATCAGAATGTAGACTCACTAGGACTCAGTGACACATTAGATGCAAAGGGGTTAGTCAGTGAAGGCAAAAAGAGACACTTATAAGTAGACTAGTGGCCCGGTGCACGAAATTCGTGCACGGGTGGTGGGGTGTACCTCAGCCCGACCAGCACCCTCTCCAATATGGGACCCCTCAGGTGATCTCTGACTGTGGGATCAGGCCTAAACCAGCAGTCGGACATCCCTTTCGCAATCCGGGACTGCTGGCTCCTAACCACTCACCTGCCTGCCTGCCTGTTCACCCCTAACACTCTGCCTGCCAACCTGCTTGCTCCCAACTGCCCCCCCCCCACTGGCCTTCTCACCCTCAACTTCCCCCCCTTGCTGGCCTGCTCGCCCCCAACTGCCCCCCCTACCAGCCTGCTCGCCCCCAACTACCCTCCCCTCCTGGCCTGATCGTCCCTGTCTCTGCCTTGGCCCTGCCACCATGGCTTTGTCGGGAAGGTCTCCTGGTCTAATTAGCATATTACCCTTTTATTAATATATAAATAAAATATGTATTATTTTTTAATTAATATATATTTATTATACTAAATAAGTATATTTAATATAATAAATAAATAAATAAATTTATATATAAATAATATATAAATAATTGTTTATATAATAAACATTAATATATATATAAATAAATATATATATATATATATATATATATATATATATATATATATATTATATATATACTGAGGATCGAGCCTGCAACCCGGGCATGTGCCCTTGACCAAAATTGAACTCGGGACCCTGCAGTCTGCAGGCTGACGCTCTATCCACTGCGCCAAACCAGCCAGGGCACCACCAGTCACTTTTAGAACGTTGTATTGCTTCTAGAAGAAACCCCATGCCACCTTCCCCATCTAGCTGCCTGCCCCATCCAGCCATCTGCACACTGCTGTTTCAGACATTTCATGCGAACGGGCGTTTTGTGACCAGCTGCCTCACTTGGGTGTATACCTCGGAGTGGCGGGTTGCAGGGTTCCATGTGACTGATATTAATCATTTGAGGAGCGGCCGCACCATTTCCATTCCGACAGCAGTGTGTGAGGGCTCGGATTTGTCCACAGCCTCGCCAACACTTGCTATCATGTAACTTTTGGTTCTAGCCTCCAAGGTGACTTCGGGGTCCCGCTAAAGCATTGCTCTCCAGAGCAACAATCTATGCTTTTCAATTCAGTTTTAAAAATGGAAGTTGTTTAAAATGTCTGCACAAACATCCCTATTGGTAAGTTCTTTCTGCTCAGGATCTGCTGTGACACAGCTTGCAGGAGCTAAGTCTGTCCCAGGCCAACCTCACCCCCCTGCTGCCTGGCCCTGTCTGGTACTGGGGAGGGCGCTGGGGGCACCAGCCAACCCTCTGCGGGGCTGGCCACAGGCTGCCGTGGGCTTTGGGAGCCGAGGGAGGAAGAGTGAGGTTCAGGAGCAGCTTTGGGGCCATGTGGGTGGGGCGGTTGGCGGGCGGCGCCTTCTCTGAATGAAGCCGTGGGAGTCAAGAGCTCCCACCGTCCTGGCTTCTGTCCTCAGAAGGCAAAGGCCCAATCAGCAAAAATGAAAACTTTAAAGAGGTGACGCGGGCTCCACTTCAGAGTGTCTCAGACACAGTTCACTGTCCCACGTGGGACTGCAGACACCAGTGGGTGTGGGCAGCGGCCACGTGGGCCCGGCATGGCCCTCTGACAGGGCCTGAGTGCAGGGAGGAGCCGGAGCTTCCTTGGGAGAGAAAGTTCATGGGGCTGAAGGCTCCCTCTTCAAACACTGATCGCTGGTCACGGTCTGGCCCCCAACTTCCATCCATGGGGCGCTCCTCACGGAGTAAAGGGCGCCAGGCAAGGCCTCTTCCTGGCCGTCCCCAAGGACCCGTTGGCTCTCCTGAGTCTGTGGGGACAGATTGTGGGGCTCCCCGCTGGGCAGCCCAGCCACAGCTGCAACCCTGAGGCCAGGCTCTGGGCTCGGAGCTGGGGTCCCCAGGGCCACAGCCCCCTGATCTGCAGACCCCCTGATCCCCAGTCTCCCCCCCATCTGCAGCCTCTCTGGTCCACAGCATCCCTGGTCCATAGGCCCCCTGATCTGCAGCTCCCCGCAATCTGCAGCCCCCCCCCACATCCACAGCCCCCCTGATCTGCAGCCCCCTGTGCAGTGATTGGGCTCGTTATGAACGCGTCATTATTCCAGGCCTGAGGGTATGCTGGCACGGGGGCTGGCAGCGCTGGGAGCCTGCGGCTGCTCAGGTCTGTTCGGTCGTCAGGTACTGCATCTGGGCTAATTTGCATATTTCTCTATTATATATAATTATACATATAAATATATATATATATATATATATATATATATATATATATATATACAGAGAGAGAGAGAGAAAGAGATGGGTAGATGGGTTAGGGTTGGGCAGTTTATGAAGAGAGCATCCTCTGAACATCCAGGTGAGATATACTTAGTAGTATGAGTCTGCTGAAGCTTAATAGAAACAGCTGGTGAATCATTGGGTAACTGAAGACATACTTATGGCTGACATATCCATTGGAGAGTATCCATAAGGTAAAAAGAAGAAGAGTATGGAAAGAAACATGAAGTTATATTAAAGAGATTATAGGTGGATACACGTCTTTTTTAGATTGCTAACAACTGATCCCCCTTTCTTATTTTTTTTTAAATATACTTTTATTTATTTCAGAGAGGAAAGGAGAGGGAGAGATGGAAACATCAATGATGACAGAGAATCGATTGGCTGCCTCCTGCATGGGTATGTGCCCTGACCAGCAATCAAACCACAACCTCCTGCTCCATAGGTCAATGCTCAACCTCTGAGCCACACTGGCCAGGCTGATCCCCATTTTTAACCAATTTAGTCTTGATGTCAGGCAAAGGCAACACTTCACTTTCCCCTTTTACCTAGAGTGAAGTGACTTGATCTAGGTTGGTACAGTCAAACTCACTACACTGGATTTAAAATATGGAGCGGAGAGCCAAAGAGACAGAGGGAAAAGAGAATTTTGGTTTTAAAGTCAGCCAAGGCAGCACTCTCAAGACCCCAGCAAATGCATCCTGCATCCACATCAATGTCATTCTCTGTGAGCTGTGAGTTCCCAAGTTCAGCAGCAGTGACAGCAAGCAGCTCATGCTGAGCTAGTGCAGGGATTTGATTTTGGCTGTTGACTAACTGTATTGCTTCCCTCTGTTCCTCCTCATTTTTCAGTTTATTCCTCCCATTTCCTAGAATTTCTATGTTTGAGCCAATTTCCATTCAACTAACTGATTTTCTGTTGCAACCAAGTGCCCTGGCTCTAACCAAGGAGAGAAAAGAATACTGAACAGAGTGGTCAGAAAAGCAGTGGGTAACGAGAGCTGGGCGTTGTGGACATAAAGAGAGATAAGATTCTCAAGAACATACTGGAGTACAGTGCCAATTGCTAAAATGAATGTTCTGGTAGAAAAGTACTGAACAGAGGTCAGTTAGTGTGGGAAATATGAGCTTGTTAGTGCCTTTAGTGAGAGTAGTTTCCATTTCATGATAGAGTTGAGGCCAGAGAATAATGAGAAGTGAACGGGAAACATGATGCACAATGTGAGAGGAATGTACTTGAACACTCCAAGTAATGTGGAGAGCAGTTGACATTTATCTATCATGCGCAGACAAAAGTAAAATTTTTTCCCTGTAGAGAGTTTTAATGAAAGTTTTCCAAAGAGAGGAGAGGAGGGGAGAGGAAGACATTAAAAACAAAAAGAGGCCAAGAAAAGCGAAAAGTAAAAATTTGGGAAGGTGGGAAAGAACAGGTGAGAGGAAGATAAATAGAAAATAAGATGAGAATAAGAGAGACATGGATAGATAAATGTAGGAAAGACAAGCCAATGAAGAGAGACACAGGAAGTATCAGAGAAAGGCTGAATAGGAAATAAAGGGAAAGGTTCAGAGGTTGCAGATAAATGTTTTTGTTGACCTGTTTTTTTGTTTTTTTTATTAAAAGTTGTCAACACTGGGAATCCTTTCTCTTTTTTTAATTCAAAATTCAAGGTTTATTTCCCTATCAAATTTTTGTATGAAAGAGATTTTTATTTTAAAAGTTATTTTACAAAATTTGTATTGTTCTTACATATATTAGCACTACATGAAAGTTCTTTATAATTTTAATAGTTGCTTTATCTTTGTCATTACAAATCCTGTTGGTATTTCTTCAGAGTGCTTTTTTCTCCACCAGTTTATTTTTAGTACAATAAAATTGAGCCAAAGACTGGAACCTATTTCAGGCAATATAAATAACCAGTGTCAATAATTATTTGATAAATGTATTTTTATTTGGAATGGGCTTCCTGCCATGCAATCCCAAATTAAACAATTGAAAATTCTCAAATTCAATTTGTGTGTGGATACTTATTAACTCATAAAGCTGAAAAAATTAGTGGGGGGACATTTTCTTCATATTTCTTGTTATATTTATACTAGAGGCCAGTGCATGAAATTCGTGAACTGGGGAGGGGTCCTTCAGCCCAGCCTGCCCCCTCTCACATACTGGGAGTCCTCAGGGGATGTCCTACTGATGGGAGGCGACCAGGCTGATCAGGGGAAGGTGCCAGCCCTATCACCCCACTGCTGCAGCCACTGCCAGCCACCGCAGCCGCCAAGGTATTTTCATCAACACGGACTCCAGTCCCTTCACCATGAAAAAATGACAACTTTTTTTAGGCATTTTTAAGATGTGTCTTTCATAGGATATGACATTTCTTTCTTTCATTTTTTTTATCCTCACCTGAGGATATGTTTCCATTGATTTTTTTCCCTGCCCCTCTGATCCCTGGCTCGGCCCAAGGCCTTAGGCTTGAGCAGGGGCCTCCCCACCCCTCCGATGGCCGGCTTGGAGTGACCTGGGTGCCAAGGATGTTCCCAGGACCCAGGTATGTGTGCAAATTAACCTCCATCTTTGTTATGTTAATTTGCATACTCACTTTGATTGGCTGTGGCCGTAGAGGAGGTATGGTCAACTTACATGTTTGTCTATTATTAGGTAAGATAAAATAATAAAATTATTGTCAAAAGTAGGTGAAAGGATAGAGGAGTTAATACATAAGGAAACTACCTTGGAAGTTTAATCAGAAAATGTGATTAATTAAACAGAATAGATCTTTTAATCAGAATAACCAGAAAGGTTTCTTAGATAGGCAACATTATGACCTCATATTAAAGTCCAGTTTGAATTATTTCACATACTACTTTGCCGAGAACCAATTCCAGCATGTAATAATTACTAGAGTTCTGTCAAAAGGTTGATGTGACTTGGGAGGCTCAACAAGGGTGAGCCACATATGTAGTTTACCTGTTGGAAACGGCTAAAAGGCACTTCCCCCAAACCTGAATAGGATAATAGTTTGCTGCCAGACAGCTCAGGACATTTTATTGCCTCCTGTTGGCCAAACACCTGAACAGCTGTAGGCTATTCCCCAAACTGATAATGCTTCTGTATTCTACCCTTTGATACCTTACCCTTTGAAGTGTATATTTCCACCTTGCCTTAGGACAAATTGTGTTTAATAAAAGCAGGGGGTCCTGAGACAAGGAGAGTCTTCAGTTCCCTTTAGCTGAAGCTCCTCTGACCCCCAATGCCTTTCAAAAATATCTTTCTTCCTTGGACTCTTTAATCATCTATGTGCAGCCCCTTTCTCCAGAATGCTGAACCCTTTGTAAGACTGGGAAAAGAACTCTGGCATTATGGTGCCTTAACGAGGGACACCAACACTACTTCACTTATCTTATATCATTATAGTTATGTTAAAATGGTAATAAATCGTTGTTGAGGTGAATAATTCTTACAGGTATTTTTCTTCAAATTTACTCACAAAAAATAAGATATATATATATATATATATGCCTAAGCGACCATTACAACTGGTTGACTGAATGACCGGTTGCTATGATTCGCACTGATCACCAGGGTGCAGACGCCCAAAGCAGGAGCTGCCCCCTGGTGGTCAGTGTGCTTCCACAGCCAACCTCCTGTGGCCAGCCAACCTCCTGTGGTCCCTCCCCCGGGCCGGCCGGCCCCAATTGGCCCCGATCGTCCCTGATTGCCAGCCAGGCTGAGGGACCCCACCCGGGCACGAATTCATGCACTGGGCCTCTGGTATACAGATAATTCATTAACTGTTTTACATTTTTCATCTGACTTATTTGGCATCTTGTTGATCAAATCTAAAATATTACATATTATAGCATTTTCACTTTTTATATAAAAATAATGTTATAAAGTTCATTTCTCTCTTACCCATATCTTGTAAGAAATTGTGAAGATTTTCAAAGTTAGGCTTTCTAAAGTAGAAAAAATTCAATAGCACTAGAATGACAGTTAAATAGGTAGTAACTCTACAGACTGATTCAATTTGCAAGTTTCATTTTCCAAACTCAGGAAAATTTTATATAAAGTTGTGTTGAAAACCAGAGTCAATCAATCGTAGAAATGTGGGCTATTTCCAGAAGAGAAAGGAGTGAAAAACTGAAATTCCCCTAACAGCACTCTAGGATTCCCTTTAGGACAAAACTAAGCTATTCTTCTAAGTATTGCAAATTTGAACATGTATAAGTCCTTGTTCCACCGGGCAATTCAGACTCTAAAAGTATAAACATCAAGTCATTATAGACAGTTCCAGTTTTAAAAATTGAAATTGCACTTTATACCACTATTTTCTACCACATTTAACATTTCTGACATATTTATGCAAACTTCAGTTTATCCTAAATTTTGATGTGTTGAGTGATTAGTATGGTCTTGTCTAAGCTAATCATACATGATTTTAATGAGGCCAAATTTCTAGATTCCCTTCAGGAGCCAACCCCAAGTAAAGATGTTGCCCTTATGCAAATTGCCATTCACCTTTCAAACCTATATCTAACTCCCTGTAGGAAGGTGAAAACTCGAGAAATCTTACTAAGCAAGATGGTCAGTGGGATAAGCAAAAATAAACAAACAAAACAAAACAAAACAAAGGACCATAGTAGGAGGTAGCCTAAGTCTGTACTTCTGAGACTTAAAGCCTGTCTTTAGACTTTAATCACTTGGAGATTTTCTTAAAATGCAAATTTTGTCTCAATAGGTCAGGGGTCAGGTCCCAAGATTCTTTATTTCTGACAAAGTGATGCTTCTGGACATTTGCAATTCTTAGGGCCTTCCATCCCCAGAGATTCTAGATTTTCAGAAAGCTAGGTCATTAGGGAGAGAAAAAATGCAAAGAGAGAAGCAAGGAGGAGCAAGGTGGGTCAAGGGAGGCCAGCATAGGTGGGATCATATGGGGTCTGGAGACTAGGTCAGGGACTTTGTTCTTTTCCCCACTTAAAGGAAAACTATTGAGGGAATTTGAAAATGATGGTAAGGTGTTTATATTTGCCTTTAAGCATTAACAGAGAAGTTGATAATGATCTTCATTCAGAAACATAATGATATTATTTATGTTAAAATCATATATTGTAAGAATAGAAACATTTTTATTTGATTTGCTATCTGAAAAAGTATAAATTATATTTAACCTCCACTTGGGACTTGATTGGCAGCTAGGGGGAAAGCAAGTACATATATTTTGGTAGACTCATTGATTAATTACCCTGTGTCCTTATAATTTTTCTAGTGAAGGCCCAAAAAAACAAAAAGGAGAAAAACAACAACATGTATATATATAAAAGAAGTCACTGTAAAAACTCAGCAGAAGGGTGGAGTAAGCCATATAATATGCATCAGTAGCTACAACATAACACAAGCTTCACTTAAATTTCCTTCCCCAGCAATTTTGTGTAATTATTTCTTTACTCATTTTATTGCCTGACTATAATTATAAACTCTGTTTCACTGCTTCCATTATAAGTAGTTTTCAATTTTAGTCATTTTAATAAGTGGGACATATCTTATTATAGTTTTCACTAGAGGCCCGGTGCATGAAATTCATGCAGTGGGGGGGGGGGGGGTCCCTCAGCCCAGCCTGCACCGCCTCCAATCTGGGACCCCTGGGGGATATCCAACTGCCGGTTTGGGCCCAATCCCGGCAGTCAGACATCCCTCTCACAATCCGGGACTGCTGGCTCCTAACCACTCGCTTGCCTGTGTGCCTGATTGTTCCTAACAGCTTCTGCCTGCCAGCCTGATCACCCCCTAACTGCTCCCCTGCTGGCCTGGTTGTCCCTAACTGCCCTCCTCTGCAGGCCTGGTCCCCCCAGTGCTCTCCCCAGCAGGCCTGGTCACCCCCAACTGCCCTCTCCTGCCAGCCATCTTGTGGCAGCCATCTTGTGATGACATGGGGGTGGCCATCTTGTGACAACATGGGAGCAGCCATCTTGTGACCACATGAGGCATGGGGGTGGCCATCTTGTGCAAGGGTGTGATGGTCAATTTGCATATTACCTCTTTATTATATAGGATTTGCATTTCCCAAAGGATGAATTATATTGAACATATTTTTTTCTTTGGCATCTGTATATCTTGTTTAGTGAATCATCTCTTCAACTCTTTTGCCCATTTTTTACTTGTTATATATTTAATTATTACTCAGTTTTGAGATTTCTCCATATATCTTAGATACAAAGTTTTTACCAGATATATGATTTGCAAATGTTTTCTCAATGCCTTGATCTTCTTCCCCTCCTACAAAACATCACACTGGTCCATTATGCTGACTGGTGCTAGTAAGCAAGAAGTACTAACTATTATTGACTTATTGATAGACATTGGTATGCCAAGAAGTGAGAATTAAACTCAAGAACAATTCAAGGTCCATTTTATCTCAGTGAAATTCTAGAGGTCCAGTTGTGTGGGTCAAATGGAGATAACCTTGAGGATAAGTTGTTGCATGTGGTAAATACCTATTGGCCCCCTACAGATTTTGGAGGCAACATCATCCTCGTTTGGGTGTATTACTCCATCCCATTTACCGAGTAATCAGTTAAACTGCTAGTTTTAACTGGGGCTCAGAGCAAGAGAAGGCTTTGCAACAAATATAGTACAAGCTTCTCTGCCAGTTAGGTCCTATGATCCAGCAGAAACAATGGTGTTTGAAGTAGTAGAAGCAGATTGGAATGCTGTTTGGAACCTTTGTCAGGCTTCTCTAGGTCATCACAGTGCAGACCTTCAGGTTTGGAGCTAAGCCTTGCCATCTACCTTCAGACTCTACTCCCGGACAACTACTCTCCATTTGAGAAACAGCTGTTGGCCTCTGCTATAGAGCCTTTTGAGACTGAATGCTTAACCATGGGCTACCAATTTCCCTTGGGACCAGAGCTGCCTGCCATTCATTCATTCATTCATTCATACTCTTTATTGTTGAAAGTATTACATATGACCCCCTCCTTCCCCCCATTGACCCCTTCTGGCCTGCCCTCACCCTCTGCCCCAGGCCCTTCTAATGTCTGTGTCCATGGGTTATGCATATATATATGCATACAAGTTCTTTGGTTGATCACTTCCCACCCACCCACCCTCCCCCACCACCTTCCCCCTGAGATTCTGCAGTCTGTTCTATGCTTATGTCTCTGGATCTACTTTGTTCATCAGTTTATTTTGTTCATTAGATTCCACATATGAATGACATCCTGTGATCCTTATCTTTCTCTGACTGGCTTATTTTGCTTAGCATAATACTCTCCAGTCCTTCCAATGCTGTCTCAAAGGGAAAGAGATCCTTCTTTTTAATTCTGCATAGTATTCCATAGTATAAATGTACCACAGCTTTTTTATCCACTCATCTATTGATGGGCACTTGGGCTGTTTCGAGATCTTAGCTATTGTAAATTGTGCTGCTATGAACATAAGGGTACATACATTCTTTCTGATTGGTGTTTTGGTTTCTTAGGTTATATTCCTAGAAGTGGGATCACTGGGTCAAACAAAGTAGCCTTTTATAAACTGGGTGTTATATAACCCACCAACCCATAAAGTTGGGAATACACAGACACAACATCCTCAAATGGAAGTGATATATACATGATCTAGCTTGAGTAGGCCCTAAAGGCACCAACAAACTACATGAAAAAGTGGCCAAAATGCCCATGGTCCCCATATCTGTTACACTGGGTCTTTTATCCCACAATGCACTTATGGTCTCATGGGAGTTCTCTATAATTAGTAGGCAGAAGAGGGGATGACCTGGACATGGTTTACTGATGGTTCTGCGTGATGTGCAGACACCACCTGAAAGTGGACAATTGCACTACTGTCACTCTCTGGGACATCCCTGAAGGACAGTGGTAAAGGGAAATCCTCTGAGAGGGTAGAACTTTGAATAGTACACCTGTTTGTTCACCTGCCTCGAAGGAAAAATGGCCAGATATGTGATTATATAACAGTTTGTGGGCTTTGGCCAATGGTTTGGCTGAATGGTCAGGGACTTTGAAAAACTCTAACTGGAAAACTGATGACAAAATTAATGGAGGAAATATATGGATATATATAAATAGAGATAAAATGCTGAAGATATTTTTATCCCATGTAAATGCTCACCAAAGGGTTATCTCAGCAGTGGAGAATTTTAATAATCAACTGAATAGGTTGACCCATTCTATGGACACCAGTCAATCTGTTTTGCCAGCCACCCCTGTCATCACTAAATGGGCTCATAAAAAAAGGGACCATGGTGACAGAAATGGAGGCTATACATGAGCTCAGCAACATGCACTTCCACTTGCCATGGCCAACTTGGCTATGGCCATTGCTGAGTGCCAATTCTGCCAGCAACAGAGGTGAACACTGAGTCCCCGACATGGCACCATTCATGGGGGTGATCAGCCAGCTACCTCCTTGCAGGTTGATTACAGTAGAAAGATTCCAATGTGATGGAAAGGGCAGTGTTTTGCTCTTATTAGAATAGATACTTATTCTGGATATAGATATGCAATTCTGCATCCACTGTTTTTGCCAAAACTCTATCCGTGGACTTATAGAATTAATTCCTTATCCACTGTCATGGTATTCCACACAGTTTTGCTTATGATCAAGGAACTAGCTTCATAGTAAATAAAAGAGGTCATAAGGGAGAAAGCATCTCAGATAGTGGGATCTGTATTGACTTTCTGAAGAGGATGCTATTTACTCTGACTTTCTGAAGAGGATGCTATTTACTCTGAGTTTTCAGGAAATTTGGGAACTGACAAGTTGGAAGAGCATAACAGGCAAAGAGCACAGCCTAGAAAAAGACCTAGAGCTGTAAAAAAGGGTAGACCATTCCAGAAATTATAAGTAAATGTGTGTAGCTTAAATCTCAAGGTTTGAGGATATTTGAGGAAAAGCCAGATATGAAGCTTTGTGGACAATGTTAAGGAGTTTGGACTCCTCCTGTTAATGGTAGGGAAGGCCCTGGGAGGTTTAAATAGAACCAAGGAATTTCAGAAAGGTATTTTACAAAGACCACTTTAGGAGCCATGGGGGTAAAGAGGATGAATGGTAGCAAGAATGGAGGTAGGCCTGTACTACAGTTATCTGTAGCTGCATAACAAATTACCCCAAAAGTTAGTAGCTTATATTTCTCATGATTCTTTGAATTGACTAGGCTCAGTTCTTCTGTGGTGTCAGCTAGGGTTATCTTCTGGTTACATTCAATTGGGTGTTCAACTGAGGCTAGAATAGCCACGACAGCTTCACTCATATGTTTTTTTAAAATATATTTTTATTGATTTCAGAGATTAAGGGAGAGGGAGAGAGAGATAAAAACATCAATGATGAGAGAGAATCATTGATCGGCTGCCTCCTGCGTGCCCCCTACTTGGGCTTGAGTCCCCCCCCCCCCACCCCTGCCCCGAAAATGTAGCAATGGCCCACGATTATAGAATTGATTTTCCTTACCCTTTTCCAAACTATCCTGCTATAAGATCTTTGACAGAATGATGGAATGGCATAGTACTGTTTCTCCCATAGTTAGGATTCACAGGTCTACGAATAAAGAGATGAAAATGGGAGTGGCACCATTTACTATAACCCCTAGTGAACCACGAGCATAATTTTTGCTTTCTGTTACCGTGCCTTTATGTCCTGCTGGTCTAGAGGTCTTAGAGCCAGAGGGAGGAATATTTTCATCAGCACACACAACAACTACCACTGAGCAGGAAGTTAAGACTACTATGGACCATTTCGTGGTCCTCATTCCTCTGAATCTTCAGGCAAAGAAGAAAGTTACAGTAATCCCTCATTATCCATGGGGATACCTTCCAAGACCTCCAGTGGATGCCTGAAACTGCAGATAGTACCAAACCCTAAATATACTGTACTATTTTTTTTTTGCTATGCTACATACCTTTTCACTAAAGGAAAGCATTTTAAGACATCCAAATTGACAGCATCACTACTCTTGTGCTTTAGGGCTGTTATTAAGTAAAATAAGGATTACTTGAACACAAGCACTGAGATACCACAGAGTCGATGTGATAACCTAGATGTTACATACTGGTCAAGGGATGATTTACATACTGGTCAAGATTTCGTCATACTACTCAGAACAGAGCACAATTTAAAACTTAATAATTATTTATTTCTGGAATTTTCTATTTAATATTTTTTGGACTGTAGTTGACTGTGGGTAATTGAAACTATGGAAAGCAAAACTGTGGATGAAAGGAAAATATTGAACTGTGCTTGCTGGTGTGACTACCAATGAGAATTTGGATTACTATTACAAGTGAAGCTAAGGACAAATGTGCCTGAAATTCAAATCACTTAAGGCATCTCTTAGTAATACTATTTCTTTTAATTAGATCAACAGAAAACTCCAACAAACCAATCCAGGCAGGACTTCTAATGGCCTAGACAACTCAGGAATGAAGGTAAAGAAAAATGACCCCCCCAAAAAAAAAAACACACAAAAAAAAAAACACAACTGACCAGATGAGGTGCTTGCTGAAGGCAAGGGAATTATAGAATTGGTAGTAAAAGAAGGTAATTATAAATACCAGCTACAATCACATAACTAGCTACAGAAATGAGGACTGTAGTTGTCATGAGTATTATCACTTAGTTTGACAAGAATACATTTGTACACACTCATATATTTATATATTTTTGTATGCATATATATATGCATACCAGATATCTTTGGGTTTTTTTGCCACTATTACTCCTTATCATATATCATAAAATGTATTAACTTTATATCATAAAAATTAAGTACTGTTAATTTGACATTACAGTATTTAAGTTACTAGATATAAAGAAGAAGAGTAAACATTACTCAAGAATTTTACCTTCTCTGCAGAAGGGGTTAGTGCATTTTCAGTTTAACACAGCATAGTTGTACCAGATTAGATGGAATTATGACCTTGCAGTATTTTTATCTGGAGATTAAGTATGGTTTAAGGAATTGTGTATGGGTGCCAAGTTAACAACAGGTAGATTTGTGATGGTTCATTTTATGTGTTGACTTAACCATGGGATGTCCAGACACCTAGTAAAACATTATTTTTTTTAAACATATATATTTGTATTGATTTTAGAGAGGAAGGGAGAGGGATGGGGAGATAGAAACATCAATGATGAGAGAGAAGCATTGATCAGCTGCCTCCTGCATGCCCCCCACTGGAAATCGAGCCCAAAACCCAGGCATGTGTCCTGCCAGGAATCAAACCGTGACTTCCTGGTTCATAAGTCAACGCTCAATCACTGAGCCAAGCCGGCTGGGCAATTAAACATTATTAATGGTTGTGTTTCTGAGGGTGTTTCTGGAAAAGATTAGTATTCAATTAGTGACTGAGTGAATTAGTTGGCAGTCCCTAATGCTAGTGGGTCTCATTCATTGTGACATATGGAACAAAATGGGAAAAGAAGGTTGAATTCACTCTCTGCCTGACTGATTGACCTGTGGCATTGACCTTCTCTTGCTTTCCGCCCTCTTGGTCCCCAGGCCTTCAGATTTGCTGGTATCTATACCATCAGGCTTTGATTGCCTATCAGTCTTGGTTCCCAAGAAAATCAGAGCAATAGGAATATTATACAGCAACAAATTTCAGCAAATACAAATATGTGCAATCACATGGATTCTCTGGTGAGAAATAATGAAAGTGTCTGGACATTGATATATTCATTCTTTTTCCTGGGAATTGTGGGTATCCCTTAAGGAAACAAAAAGAAGGCAGAACCTGTCTAATCTTAAAGTGAACCTTCAGAAATAGACCAATGATATTTGTTTTAAATAGTTGTATTTTTATATCCTTAATCCAAATATCTAATTGAATAACCCCTACCTGACATTTTATCATAGTCTATTCTAAGTGATAAGGAGAGCAAGAATAATTCACTGTGAGTGTCTGAGACAATTGTCATGAAGAAATTTATGAAGGTTGGTTCACATGCAGTAGCCATCCATGCCCAATAATCTCCTGGGGCACATTATAAGATTGAAAAGTAGTAAGGCATTCTTACTGCATTCTGTGTACTTGTGCTGTCACATTTATTTCAATTTTATAAATATTTCACAAATACTTATTTGGGATCATCTATCTATGTAAACTATTTTGTTAAGCACTGCAAAAGATAGAAACAGTACTAAGATTTTTAAAATAAAATCTAAAAAGGCCAAAAATAGGTATTATACAAGGTCGTTTGTGTCTTAAAAGAATAAATAGCCCTGCCTGTGTGGCTCAATTAGGTTGGAGCATTGTTCCATACAGGTTACAGGTTCAATTCCTGGTGAGGGCACATACCTAGGTTGCAGGTTCCATCCCTGGTCAGGGTGCGTATGGGAGGCAATTATCAATGTTTCTCTCTCACATCGATGTTTCTCTCTTTATCTTCCTTCCTCTCTCTAAAAATCAATAAACATAAATAAACTACTGAATATTTCAAGTGAGGGAGCATTCCTATCCTCTTCGAGGCCATCTGGAAATGCATCATGGAAGCTGTACCACTTGAGATAGATTTTAAAGAAAAGATAGCATTTTAATTGTAAAAGAAAATGGGGTTATTTGGTGGTGGGTGGGGTCTTTTTGTGGAGAGACCTGTATTAACAAAAGCAAGTACTTGAAAGAATGGTATGTCCAGAAGGTTTCTAGTAATTCCTATTTTACATAACAAGGTCAATTAGGAAATTTGTGGAGAAAGAGACTTCAGAGTTTAACCTGTTTTATTGGAAAGGACTTCAAATAATTCCAGGAAGTAGATATGTATTATATTATATGTATAATATTTACATGTATCTATTTAGATATATGTGTGTTTATATATAACTAGAGGCCTGATGCACAAAATTTGTGCAAGGGGCTCGGCCTCCACCACCACAGCTGCCTCTGCCTTGGCCCCCACCGCTGCAGCTTCATCTGAAAGGTGGTCCGGAAGATCATCTGGAAGGTTGTCCGGTCTAATTAGAATATTATGCTTTTATTATTATAGATGTAACCTATATACACATGAATAAAAAAACATAAAATGCATATATAGACATAGATCTATGTACATATACTTATCCTATATATCCTTAATATAATAAAAGGGTAACATGCAAAATGACCCTCATGGCGGAACAACCGGGAACGACCGGTCACTATGATGCACACTGACCACCAGGGGGCAGATGCGCAACACAGGAGCTGCCCCCTGGTGGTCAGTGCACTCCCACAGGAGGAGCTCTGCTCAGCCACAAGCGAGCGCAGCGGTGGTGGCAGGAGCCTCCCCTGCCTTCTCTGCAATGCTAACGATGTCCAACTGATGGCTTAGGCCCTCTCCCTGCGGGTTAGGGAGTGAGCCTAACCTGTCAGTTGGACATCCCCCGAGGGCTCCCAGGCTGCCAGAGGGATGTCTGACTGCCATTTTAGGCCTGATCCCCTGGGGAGCGGGCCTAAGCCAGCAGGTGGACATCCCCCGAGGGGTCCTGGACTACGAGAGGGCACAGGCCAGGCTGAGGGGACCCCCCTCCCCACCAAGTGCATGAATTTTCATGTACCAGGCCTCTAGTATGCATATAATCTGTTAGCAATGACAATCCATTTCAAGTTATCAAAAAGAGGTATGACTTAATCATATCTCTGTTTATTTATTTATTTATTTTTAATTTAATTTAATTTAATTTCTTTATTGATTAAGGTATCACATATTTGTCCTCATCCCCCCATTCCCATCCCACACCCCTCCCCACACATGCCCCCACCCCCCCTGTTGTCCTTAACCACTGGTTAGGCTCATATGCTTGCACACAAGTCCTTTGGTTGATCTCTGTTTATAAAGAATAATCTAATAGCAATGTTTGAGAAATGAGAGAGCATGCTGATTTTATGTCTTTTCCAGACATCCTCTAACCACTATGATATTATATCTTAACATTGTTTAAAGTTTGGTAACATGCATTTGAACCCTCTCATTATTAACACTTTCGAATAACCTTTATATATATGGCAGACTTCTTTATCTTATTAGTTTCCTGTTTATAATTCTAGGAAGTTTAAGACCATTTCCTTCCTATACCATCATTTTTTTTTCTTCTCTATATCCATTGCAATTAAATTCTTTAATCTTATCTCTTAGCTTTCTGAATAGTAAAGTACTTCATATTGTTCTACAAAATACAAAACAACTGGAAAGGAACTTTCAAGCATCATAGATAGCGAGAAACAACTCCGCTTTTCTTGTCACTCAGAAGCACATTGGACTTAAAGCATTCTCTTATAATTTGGCCCAACCTTTACTGTCTTCACTCTATTTTCATTTCTTTCTTCACTGCATTTCCATTATTGTTTATTTTTCTGTGTGATATATGAATCCCCACCAGAAGTAAAATTTACCATGACCCAACTATAATGGAATGAAAGACCTTTTGATGGCTGCCAGCATGCCTGTGATTTGCCTCTATTCACTCAAACACAAACCTGCCTCCACTGTGAGTTAACTGTGATGTGATTCTTCAGGCTGCTCAGCCATATTACTATCAAAGACATCAGAATAAGCCCTGTTCAGAGAAATTACACTATTTTGGTGCTTAATGCATTTATGAAGCCACATTAAGAACATTTAAGAATGTGAAATATTTTATTAGTTTTAGTATGATATAAATACTTGATTTAAAATTTTCTGTTTCTGAATAAAATATGCACATATATTAAGGTATTTATTTGGTACTCCCACCTTAAGTCTTTACAATAATAGGGCAATTGTAACTGCAAAAAGCTTGGAACACTAACTGAAACAGAGCTACATTTAATCTGCACAACATTTTGACTATTTCAATAAACGTGAAAATATACATTACTCTGAGATTTAAACATTTCTCTTTAACATTTTTGCCAGTGAATCTAAGACTTTCTTATTTCTCAGGCTATAGATAATTGGATTTAGCAAAGGGATGATGACAGTGTAAAACAGAGAGTCCATCATGTTTTGGCCATCTGCTTGTGCAGATCCAGGGCGCACATACATGAAGAGAAGAGAGCCAAAGTATAAAGACACAGATAGGAGATGGGCTCCACAGGTGGAGAAGGCTTTCCTTATGCCTTGTAAAGACTTCTTTTTTAAGACTGTAAAGAGAACAAGTGTGTAAGAGACAAGAATAGCCAGTATGGTGAGTACCTGTATTGACCCAGAGAAAATAAAAACCATCAGAACATTAATGAAAGGGTCAATACAGGAAATCTTAAACAATGGCATGATGTCACAGTAAAAGTGATATATTATATTAGAATTACAGAAGGCTAATCTGAATAAAACACCTATATGAATAAAAGCATGAAGAACACCACCTGCAAATGATAAAACTAATAGCCGGATACATAGTCTATTAGTCATAACCATTGGATAAAGTAATGGTTTGCATATGGCCACATAGCGATCATATGCCATTGTTGTTAGCAGAAAACATTCTGTGGTTGCACTGAATGCAAAGGAAAAAAATTGAATCATGCATTCAGAGAGAGATATCATCTTACTCTTGGTTAGGATGATAACCAGCATCTTGGGGGTGACTGTAGATGCTATCCAAGCATCCACAAAGGCCAAACTCCCAAGGAGTAAATACTTGGGAGTATGAAGGTGAGAGTCATTGCAGATGAGAGCAATTAGACCGAGGTTTCCCACCATGGTGATGAGGTATATCACCAAGAACACCAGAAACAAGGGGATTTGCCATTCTGGTTGATATATAAATCCTGTGAGAATAAACTCTGTCAGCAATGTTGAATTTTCCTTTTCCATGTCCTCACTCTATGTTGCCTGAAATGAAATGGAAAAAATGAAAAAAAATATATCACTAAGGATTTATAACATAAAAATGGGGGGGGGGGAGTAGTTGAAATAAAATCATGAATTCCTTCCTTAATTTTCTTATCTCTACAGTAGGATCAACTTTAGGGTAATTGAACAAATGGAAGAAAATGCAATTATTTCAAACAAAATGTGCAGAAATGAGAGCAGATTTAGAAAAAAAATAAATACATTCTAAGTATGTGCTATATTTATGGGGATACCATTGGTTGTAATAGGAAAATTTTGTGTATGAAACATGGATGTAGGTATTGTAAGATATTATAAAAATAAATACATGGTAGTGTAGGCTGCTGGGAGGTAAAATTGGAATCAGGAATACTAATCAGTCACTGGCAGTCATGTCCAGTGAGTCCTAAACCAGATTATACATCAAAACTGTGAGGACCTTTTTATGCAAAATATAGATTGGAAGTATTGTTGTAAAAATTGATTGATTGGGTCAAGAAAAGGTTCATATCTGCATTTAAAAAATCCTCTCCAAATGATTTGAATGCATATCAAGTATTGGGAGTGATGAGTAGGAATGAGATATAGATGCAAAAGAATTCAGAAAGGACTCAGTGATATATTAGATGTGAAAGGGGTGAAGGAGAGGGGAGTCACTTGATGACTTGGTAAAATGGTCATCAAAACTGAGACCTAGAACTCAGATGCAGTGGCTAGTTTTGGGAGAAAGTATCCTCTAAAATCCTTGTGAGATGTACTTAGTAGTATGAGTCTACTAGAGCTTAACAGAAATAGTCTTGGGAGTCATTGGGGTAACTGAGGCATATGTAGGGATGACCTATTCATTGGAGAATATGCATAAAGTAAAGAGAAGCACAGAAAACAACCAGAGGAAGTTATATTAAAGAGGTTATAAAGTGGGTACATGGCATATATTAGATAGCCAACATCTGATCTTTTTTTATACTACATCGTCTTGGTGAGCGACAGAGGTTACCCACCCACTCAAGATGCCTAAATGACTAGAAATTGCCTTTCCCATCCTCCTTACACCTAACATGAGGAGACTTGACCCAGATTTGACAAATCAGACTCACCTAGGCAACATTTAGAATATGGAAAGAGGGAGAAAATGTACAGGGGGGGAAAGAGAATATTTGTTACAAAGGCAGAAATATGAAAACTGCAACAAATGCTTCCTGTATCCGTAATAACATTGTCAGTGTGAGCTGAAATTCCAAATTCAGCAGAAGTAAAGCAGATCTCACTGAGCAAGTGTTGGGACATGATTCTGGCTGATGAATGAATGGCTCCTTTGCTTTCTTCTGTTCCCTCCCCTCTTTTTTCCAACGGATTCCTCCAAGGTCTGTTACACTTCTATATTTGAGCCAATTTCCATCAATTAACTCATTTCCTGTTGCTACCAAGAGGCCTGGCTAACATCAAAGGAAGACTAGGGAGAGACCAGAAAAGGATTCTACTGAGCAGAGTACTCAGAAGCAGGAGGGCAACTGGGAAGCTAAGTGTTGTGAAATATATTTAATTTTTAATATATATATATATATATATATATGTATATATATATGTGTGTATATATATATATATATATATATATATATATTCAAGTAGAACAAAGTGATGTAAATGTCAAATACCAAAATAAATGCTTCAATAGGACAAGGAGTTAGGTTTCACTGAATGTGGAAATCAAGAGATTTTTAGTGGCTTTAGTGAGAGCAATTTTGATTATGTGATAGAGTTAAGGCCAAAAAATAAGAAGAAGAGAAGTGAAAGGGAAACAAGTGGTTAATGAAGAGTAATACAGAGTATTCCCAGAAATGTGGAGAACAGTTGTCATTTTTCTACTTCTCATAGGCATAGGTAGGATTATTTTTTCTTCTAAATTTTAATAAAAGTTTTCATGAGAAGGCATTGAGAGAAGACAGGAAACAGAAGAAGTAGGAAGGAAATATGTGTGTATGAAAAGAAAACAACAGGGATAACAGAGGCATAGAGAGATAAGTCTGGGAAAGACAAATCAAAGAAATGAGAGAGGTAGCATCTGAGAAACACTGAAGTGGAAATACAGGGAAAGGCTGAGAGGCTTGGGGGTAAATGTCTTAACTCTAGCATTCATTAAAAGTTGTCAGTCCTAAGAATCTTCCATTTTTTTAAATTTGAAGTTTATTTTCTCATGAAATGTGTGTATAAAAAGACACCTCAATTTTAAATTTTATTTTATAAATTTATGTTGTTCATAAATGTATTAGCAATACCTGAAAGTTCTTTCCATATGTAAATGTTGCTTTCTTTTACAATTACATTAATTAGAAGTGGCCTTCTCTAGAAATCCTTTTTGTTTTACTTGAGAGCACTTTCCTCTCCACCAGTTGTAGGGTGTGTGTGTGTGTGTGTGTGTGTGTGTGTGTGTGTGTGTGTGTTTTGCAAAATTAAACTGAGCCAAAACTGGATTCTAAATACAATATAAATAATGAATGTCAATAATTCTAGTTAAGTAGATTTTTATATGGAATGGCTTTCCTTCCCTGCAATTCAATCACTAAATAATAGAAAACTCTCTAATTCAGTTTTTGTGTGTACTTATCTATAATAATAAAAGGGCAATATGCTAATTCGATCAAATGTCTTCCTGACTTCATTCTGGATGTCCTTCCTGATGAAGCCTGGGTGGAGGGAAGCCAGCCCGGGTCCTGCAGGCAGCCGGAGGAGGAAAGCAGCCCAGGTCCCAGGTGCTGGAGGGAAGCCAGTGCCGGCAGCCGTGGGAAGAAAGGCCTACACTTGCATGAATTTTTGTGCATCGGGCCTCTAGTTTATTCATAAATGCTGGAAAGCACATTGGAGAGACATCTTCTATATATTTCCAAATATATACCAAAATTTACCATATAAAATCATTATAATTAAGTTAACAAAATAAAGGCAATTTAGTTAACACATTAAAGGCAACAATTTAGTCTTAATAGCTATTTTGCATATCTAAATTTTAGTCATGAAGATAAAATGTACAATTAATTCACTTTTTTTTTTCTCATTTCCACCTGGCAATTTTGACATTCTATGAACCCAATCTAAAATTATTATAAATTAAATAGTATTTTTTAAATTTTATATAAAAAACAATGAATATTATACAAATCATTTTCTCCTTACCCATATCTTTGGAGAAATTGTGGAGATTCTTTCAATACATTAAGCTTTCTAAAGTAGAAAAATATACAGTAGCATAGGAACGACAATAACATAGGTAGCAATTCTTTGCACGCTGATTCATTTTGGAGGCTTCATTTTCCAAACTCAGGAAAATATTGTTTATATTAATTTTCTTTGAATAGAAGACTCAACTAATTATACATCTCTGTGCTTTTGCCACAACAGAAGAAGTACAAAAATAAAATTCCCATGATAATGCCCAAGGATTCCCTTTAGGACAAAGCTACAGGGCATTGTGGACTTGGACATGTATGAGCAGTCCATGTTGTTCCACAGGTCATTACAAACTCTAAATTCATAAACATCAAGTCATCGTTGGCAGTCCTAGTTTTAAAAATTGAAACTATACTTTATGTCACTATTTTCCACCACAGATTAACACTTCTGGCATATTTATGTAAACTTCAATTTATCTATAAATTTTGATTCTCTGAGAGCTTTGACTATTATGGTCTTGTCTAAGCTATTCATACATTATTTTAAGGGGCCAAAATTTTGATTCCCTTCAGAAGCCAATCCCAAGTAGTTGTTTTCATACAAACTACAGCTCACATTTCAGATATATAGCTAACTCCCCACTTCAAGCTGAAATGTGATGAAAAATCACAATGGTTAATGAGAATCTTTGGCAATACTTTCCATACACTCTTTTAAGTTATTTTATTTTGCAAAGCACTCTCTATTATAGGAAAATTTGAAAGCTAGTAATAAGCAATAAGAAAATAAAAACACCCTGTAGTCACCTAGAAATACTACTAATATTTTGGCATGAATCTTTTCAAATGTTTTTATTGTATATAAACATTCATACATCTACATGTTTGCAGATAAGAAAATTATACAGTATACATACAGTTTTGCAACCTTCTATTCATGCTTAATTTATTTAAATAGCTCTAGAGAAAGGAATTCAAGTCCCTACTCTGATCCCTTCTGCATTTTCTTTTCCTTTCTCCCAAACAAAGGAGATATTGACATGATACTGTTTGGCAGCCATATATGAGTTTCCATCAGCCTGGCTCACACTGTTTGCTCCACCCTGGTGATTCCTTGAGACCCTGCCCCATTCAATTTGAAGCTCCACCAAAGCTGTTTACAGTGGCTTTTCCATATGAATAGCCTGTCCTGTTTCAGGCTTCAGATTTTCCTAAAATCTCTCAAAGAAGCAGCAGCTGGCATCAGCATGCCCCAGACCTCTCAAAAAGAGGCTCAAAACAGCTTGGCCTCACCTGGGCACGCCCAACCCAAACACAAGTAGCAGCCATCTGCAGATCACTCTGTAGATCCTGCCAGGTGGCCCCAGGCAGTGGCTAACTTTGCACCTCCAAGGAGGCCCCAGAGCCAGTGCACCTGATGGACAACTTCAGACCATACCAGATTACAATTCTACACATCCACGAGTCCTGCTCCATAGGGGTGTCTCCTGCACAGCAGCTCTTCCACTGTAGTCACAGGTAGTCCTCACAGCCAATTATCCTGGAGATCAATTCTTCCCAGAGATGCCAACAGCAATCAAGGTGCAACTACAACAAGACTGTGCACACAACCCACACAGGGGCGTACCTAGAATGCCTAGCTCAGGTGACTTGGGAGGCTGAGCCACTGGGTCTTACAGGACACCTACTATACAAGGCCACTCTATAAATTCCAGGAGACAGAGCAGCTCTACCTAACACATAGAAACAAACACAGGGAAGCAGTCAATATGCAGAGACAAAGAAACATGTCACAAATGAAAGAACAGAAGAAATCTCCAGAAAAAGAAATAAATGAGATGGAAGCAAGCAAACTATTGAATACAGAGTTCAAAACAATGGTTATAAGGTTGCTCAAGGATCTTAATGAGAGCTTGAAGGGACTTAGTGAGAATTCCAAGGGTCTTAGTGAGAATTTCAAAGACATGAAAAAAGAACAGTCAGATATTACGCATATACTAATTGAAATAAATCATAATTTACAGGGATTCAACAGTAGCATAGATGATTCTGAGAATCAAATCAATTTGGAATATGAGGAAGCAAAAAACACCCAATCAGAAGAGCAAAAAGAAAAAAGAATCCAAAAATATGAAGATAGTGTAAGGAGCCTCTGGGATAACTTCCAGTGTACCAACAGTCTCATTTTGGGGGTGCCACAAGAAGAAGAGAGAGAGTAAGATATTAAAAACCTATTTAAAGAAATAATGACAGAAAACTTCCCCTACCTGGTGAAAGAACTAGATTTACAAGTCCACAAAGCACAGAGAGTTCCAAACAAGAGGAACTCAAAGAGGCCCACATCAAGACACATCACAATTAATATGCCAAAGGTTAAAAACAAAGAGAGAATATTAACCCTTTGCACTCGTTTGCTTTTTTCTCGATTCCTTTATTCTACTCGGGATTTAATTTTTTAAATACCCCAGATTTTACAAAGCGCGGCAGTAGAATAAAAAACTGGAGTTTCTTTTCATACAAACTTATTTATTTGAATTTTTTTATATTTCAAATTATTGATACATTCAAAGAGTAATTTTAATCTCTATAATTTTTCATGGTGTGATATATTTTGAAACATTCACCCACATGAAGACCTGGTTTACACTCACATGTTTCGCAAATATAAATCGTCTCTCTTCTTCCTCCTTTGATTTTTCTGTTAGAACAAACAACACAATCTTTGTGTTTTTTGTTAGGGTGAGGTGTGATTATATGGAGCTTTCCATCTAAACGTTGCTCTAAGTTAGTGGATAATAATCTACCCCTGGAAGTTAGTGTACCATCTCTGAATTCTCCAACAAGATCATGTACTAGTTTCCTAATAAATTTCACATGTGTTATCGGTTTTTCATTTTTGGCATCAGTTGAGACGGCATTTACATTTTATTTGTCCTTTCATGCTAATGAAAACAAGAAAAGACACTGGAAAAATAGACAAAAATCCCCTTTCCCCCCGCGGTGAAACTACGTGTCCAGTCACACTCGACATCCGAGTGCAAAAGGTTAAAAGCAACAAAAGAAAGGCAGTTAGGAAGAAGAAGGAGAAGGAGAAGGAGAAGGAAGAGGAGGAGAGGGAGAGGGAGGGGGAAAAGGAGGGGGAGGGGGAGGAGGAGGAGGAGGAGGAGGAGGAGGAGGAGGAGGAGGAGGAGAAGGAGAAGGAGAAGGAGAAGGAGAAGGAGAAGGAGAAGGAGAAGGAGAAGGAGAAGGAGAAGGAGAAGGAGAAGGAGAAGGAGAAGGAGAAGGAGAAGGAGAAGGAGAAGGAGAAGGAGAAGGAGAAGGAGAAGGAGAAGGAGAAGGAGAAGGAGAAGGAGAAGGAGAAGGAGAAGGAGAAGGAGAAGGAGAAGGAGAAGGAGAAGGAGAAGGAGAAGGAGAAGGAGAAGGAGGGGAAAACCAAAATAACAAAAAATATGAACAATAAAATGGCAATAAATACATGTTTATCAACAATTGAATCTAAAATTAAAAATAAATGAACAAGAAATGTAATGAACAAAATAAACTGAGGAACAAAATAGAACTAGAGGCATGGAAACATGAAACAGACTGACGAATCTTAGAGGGAAGGGGAAGAGGAGGGAGTTGGGAAGAGATAACCAAAGAGGTTATATGCATATATGCATTACCAATGGAAACAGAAATAGGGTGGTGAAAGTTTGGGGTGAGGTAGGAACCAGGTGGATGGAGACAATGGGAGGAAATATGGGGAACATCTGTAATACTCTCAACAATAAAGATTTTTTTAAATAAAATAAGCCCTAACCGGTTTGGCTCAGTGGATAAAGCATCATCCTGCGGACTGAAGGGTCCCAGGTTCGATTCTGGTCAAGGGCATGCACCTTGGTTGCAGGCACATTCCCAGTAGGGGGTGTGCAGGAGGTAGCTGATTGATGTTTCTCTCTCATCGATGTTTCTAACTCTCTATCTCTCTCCCTGCCTCTCTGTAAAATGTCAATAAAATATATATTTTTAAAAAATAAATAAATAAAATAAGATAAAATAAAATAAATATTATTTTAAAAAATTCTACTTGAATCTAAATAACATGTGGATAAATAGGATATTTTCAAAATAGTGAGAGGCCTTCAATCATTAATATTTCTGTAGAAGTAATAACTGTGTCATGTTTAAGTAAGATGGTACAGGTATGCCTAGTTACAGTATCAAATCTGAATTCTGCCTTAGGGGAACAGGGGTATCTCAGTTTGTATTCTACCAGACCCTGAGACGTGCAAGTAATTTATGTGTGAATAGTTGATGAGTGATAAAATGAGGAAGTGGGACAGGAAAGGGAATATAACCAATAAAGGGTGATTTATGAAACAAGTGACAACTGTAGACAACCAAACTTAATCTTTTTTGGAAACTCCATGAGCCAGTGTAGAGCGTGAACTTTAAATTTATATCAACTAAAGGGCAAAGAGTTGGTATCTTTATTCACCAGCTCCCCTCAGTCACTGGTTGATAAATGGTAGAGGAAGATTCTATGAATGGCATTCATTTCCTAGATCTCATAGTATGCCTTAACTGAGGGTAGAATAGCTCTGGCTAACAGTGAAAGCACTCAGATGCAGTTGTACAGTTAGAGAAGATGTGGGCAGGCACCAACAGTATCTGTGACAGGCACTCTATAGGAATCAATGAACAATGTGATCTGTGATTCACTTAAATGAGCCCTTCAACACTAGCTATTATAGTGGGTCAGAGTGTCCCTCAAGGAATTCATTCTCAAAAAACTAAAGGTGTAGTCTGTTTACAAATAACCAAAAGAAATGATGAAATTATTTTTCTGGGATTAGAAAACTGGAAAACACGGTCTCAAAGCGAGTCATAGCATACAATTTGTACTACATAACACTTAATATAGGAGCTTTTAACTGGAAGAGAGTCTCTAATATTGGCCAAAACTTCCCTAAAAGAGAGATGAATATTATTTATTTTATAGTCCTTAAAATCTAAATAAATACTTATAATACAGTTCCCAATCACATTATTATCATCCAGTGTTTATGGTGTCTTATACATGTATACAGGGCAGCCAGCCACACAATATTGTTGTGAATAGCGTCCCTCGGGTTAGCAGTGCATTCAGCCTGCATGGCCATTCACAATCTCTCGGCCTGCACTTTGTCTCAACAGTACTCATGTATCCCACTATTTTCCTATCAATAATTGATAAATGTTGTCCCACTGTTTTTATACTTTCAGTCCAACAGATGGGAAGTCAGATGTTACTATACTTATCATTCCTTGTTAATAATCTGGTCTCTTTGTCTGGAGGCCTACAGATCTCTTTACTCCTGGAGTCTGGGATGCTTTGCCAGGAGCATATTCTCCTTGTGGTTAGTATACTGTAAGTGAGCCCCATTGTTTCTAGGAAATGGCTTGATGAGCTCTAGTTTAGACTGAGTGAGCCTGACTTGCGCATTCTAGAATCACAAGCTTAGAAGTGGTAGGTGCTCTATAGATCCTTTCCAGTTGTAGACACTCTCCTAAATACTCTTAAAAGATAAAGAGTACAATCTTTGAAATTTTCAGAGGAGTTTTATTATTATACTAGGAGCCCAACGCGCAATTCAAAATCGTGCGGCGCCGCCCACCCTTGCATTGCCGGTCAGCCCTGCCTCACTCTGTGGCCCTTAAAGCAGCAGCCGCCGCTGCTGATCAGGCCCTCTCCCAGCACAGGCGCATGGACGCCCCTGCCGCCCTGCCCTCAACACTGCGCACACAACCTCCTCCTGTCCAGTCAACCCGTTACGGCATCCCGGTTGATTAGCATATTTCTCTGTTATATATACAGATGGCTTCACAGCTCTTGTGTTTTGAAATAAGAGTGTCCTTCACAATCTAAACCATTTTTCTCTGCCTGATTGAAGAGAGCAGGGGACCTTGCAGAAACATGGATGGGCATTTGGATCTCCATCAGTACCAAAGATACTTCTGTTTAGTCCCTCCTATTATATGACAAGGGCCATTTTCACCTAGTACTGATTTGATTAAAAGAAAATTTGAATTTGGTTGGTTTCAGTGTGTACAGTGCAATGCTGTGCTTCAGTCCTCAGCCTTGCATATGCCTATTTTGAATATCTGTTATGTCCATATGTTGGTAGCACAATGGCACCAGAATGTTACTAAAAATTGGACCTGGGTTCAGCAACCTTTGTCCTTGAGTTCTGGCTGAGAAAAAATTCAGAGCTAAGATTCAAATACAAACAAAATTTTGTTTAGAAAAATCAAAGAGGTAGAAGAAGTGAGCCAAGAAGAAATGGGCTCAGGAAACAAGTTATAAAGGCAAAAAAAAGAGCCCTTGGAACTTAGAAGAAAGAGAGAGGCAAGAAAAACTTGTCTGGATGAATGGGGTGGGCATGCTCCTTAGAGAGAGCCACACTGGGTCTTCAGTCTTGATGGTCTTTATCTGGAGGTCTCAGGGGAGGATCCCAAATACAATATTCATCAGCTTTCCATGTATGTCCTTTCAGGGTCATGGTCTCTACAATTGATCAGCATCAGAGCAGGGAGTCATTAGTCAATGCAGCTGGTCCTGACGTCAGCCACGGCATCACTTATCTCAGGGGTCGGCAAACTCATTAGTCAACAGAGCCAAATATCAACAGTACAACGATTGAAATTTCTTTTGAGAGCCAAATTTTTTAAACTTAAACTTCTTCTATGCCACTTCTTCAAAATAGACTCGCCCAGGCCGTGGTATTTTGTGGAAGAGCCACACTCAAGGGGCCAAAGAGCCGCATGAGGCTCTTGAGCCTCAGTTTGCCGACCACAGACTTACCTGGTTTTGCTGCTTTTCTGGGCCTGGAGCTGAAACACAACTGAGGCCTAAATTTTACCCCTAGGGGTTAATGCTTAAGGGAGTGGTCTTGCAAGGGCTTGCATGGGAGTCTCATGAGGCCACTCTTCAGCCCCTTGTTCCTCCTCCAAGGGGTTCTACCATATGACTTGTGATATGCCAGGAAAGGAAAGGTCAGGAGAGGGTCTGAACCTCATGACCAGTGATAGGAAAGGTCAGAGGGTCTAAACTGCGTGACCAGCAATATGCTAAGGGAGGAAACATTACTCTGGGAGCCAGGTCCTTGTTTTCCCGGTTTTGCCCATTGCTAGGCGCCCGGGTGACCTTCCGTACCTGACCCATTGTCCTTGCTCTCCTCATGCCTGCCTAACTGCCCACCACACATACATGAGATTTTCTGTATACATGATTCTTCCTTTTAATTCTTCCTTACTGCTCAGCCTGATATTGCTGAGGATTTTGTAGCAGCTGTGAGTAGCCAAAGATATTACAACTTTAAACAAATTATACATTTAGCACTCTAGAGATACTTTAAATTTAGGATCTGGTGAACAAATAAAGTTACTACACATTTTTTAAAAAGCAGTCATTGAAAAAAATATATTACATTGAAGGTTTTTACAATCATTTCAGATATAAGAATCATTTCATAGTGGCACCCAAATTAACATATATTGCATCATGTAATTGCAGAAGTAAATTATTTTTGCTTAAATAATTATAAGCATGTAAGAGATTATAAGCAGAGTGATAACTATACAAATTTCTGAATTTATAATTTATTAAACATGTAAAGATACATATAATAGACTAAAATATTTGAAGAGCTATACCCCAAAATCTGGAAATTCTTGAATACCAATATTGCCTATATTTTCCCTGATAAAAGGCTCTTTGTATTTTCATATATTTGAGCCATACTTTTATAATAGTCTATTTTCTCCAACTTCCATTATTCTCAATAAAATCCACCAATATCTTATATTCTACTTTTTTAAAAAAATTCTTTACTGCAAAGAAATTTTTATCTTTAGGGATAGTTTCTTCCAAGAAGTCAGTTAACCTGAACCTCAGAAGAGTTGAGAAACCACAAGAATTTTGATATGCAAGCTCTGGACAATTGTTTTGGCTCAGTCACACCACCCTCAAACAAATAAACATGCAACTGTTTGCAGCAGTAAAATTATAGACTACTATATCTGATTTTGAGGGAATTTACAAAGAGTCAAAAATTGCAAATTTTAAATGCTTAATTTTAAAAAGTATGTCCCATTTTTAATGAAGAGTTTAGTTTTATGTGATATAAAGCACTTGCACTGAAACAAAAATCTGCTGGAGCTGACTTGCATCATCACAGACTCATAAACTACCATAGACACTAGCCCTCTGTTAAAATGATCAAGTCTGGCTGATTTGTACAACTCCATATGCCTTGCAGTGTACATAGTTTGAAAAGAACAAGTTTGAAATTTGCCTTTAAAACTGTTCATTTATTTATTATTCTCCTCAAGGCACCTTTCACGTCTTTATTCCTCAGACTGTAAATAAAAGGATTTAGCAGGGGAATTATGACTGTGTAAAATAAAGAATACATTTTATCCTGATTCTGATTGCGGCCAGACCCAGGGCACACATACATGAAGAATAGAGTGCCATAGAACAAGGAAACAGAGAGCAGGTGGGCACTGCATGTGGAAAAGGCTTTTCTTCTGCCCTTTTCAGACTTCGTTTTTAGGATGACAAACAGAACACGGGTGTAGGAGACTATGATGGTCATAAAAGTGAAAAGTTGTATAAACACTGAAAATATAAATATCAGGAGCATATTAACTCCAGCATCAGTACAGGAAAGCTTAAACAGCTGTAAAATTTCACAGTAGAAATAATGTATTATATTAGACTTGCAGAAAGTTAATCTAAATAACAATCCAACATGCATCATGGGATGAATAAACCCAATAGTATATGAAATACCTAATAATTGAATGCAGAAGATATTGGACATCACTACTGGATAAAGCAAGGGGTTACATATAGCTACATAGCGGTCATAGGCCATCACTACCAGGAGAAAACATTCTGTGTTTGCACTGGAAGCAAAAATATAAAATTGGATGATGCACTCAACCAAGGATATCATATGATTCTTAGATAAAAAATTAATTAACATCTTAGGAATCACCGAAGATGAAGAACAGGCATCTGCAAAAGCTAAACTGCCAAGGAGTAAGTACATAGGGGTATGTAGATGGGGGTCCTTCCAGATGAGAAAAATGAGTCCAAGGTTGCCCACCATGGTGGCTAGATAGATGACCAAGAACACCAGGAACAGGGGGACCTGCAGCTCTGGAAGATCTGTAAGTCCCGTGAGAAGAAACTCAGTCACCTGTGTTTTGTTTACCTCCATCACATTCCCTCAAGCTAATCACTGCAATGAAAGAATAAGCGAAGAACAAAGATATAAAATTCCATGAAAATAACATCTTATTTGAAAAAAATGCATCTTCCTTGTTTATGTATCTCCTTTAATCAGAACACTTACCTTTACCCTGAATAGAAGTTATTTACAAACAATAAGTATTTGGGAAATTGTTTCTAAAAAGTAAGAGAAATTGGCCTATTTTTTAATTTGTAAAATTGATTATAATTTAATAATCATCTTCTATATAAAAAAATCTTTGAAAATAGAAATAAAAATAAGTTTTTTAAATATGCTAAGGATTAGCTATCAAAACTAATAGCACACAGTCTAAATAATACAGTGTCTCTTCAAGTTAAAATGCTCACTCTGATCATTACATAGTATTATCTGAGAAACTGTAAAATAGCTAAGATATTTAATACAATGAAAATAACAAAGATATAAAACACCATTAAACTTGTAGATGATAAATTTAATTTATATTTCTTATTGATGTTATATTGTTATTATTAAATAAACACTATGATTTTAATAAATATCAGATGGAGGATGAATATGTAAATAATCACTAGATTTTTCTATGCAAACAATAACCAATAAGAATGAGAAATAAAAGAAAAATCTACCCATTTTATTAGCCATAACACTTTAAAATACATTGAAATATTTTTTTAAAAAAAGACCTATGTGAAGAAAATTACAAAAAGTAAACAAAGGGCATTATACAATTTCTGAAGAAATAGCAATATGTGTTCTTAGATAAGAAGACAATATTATAAGTATGTCAGTAAAGTTGAAATTAATTTCAATTAAAATCCTTATCACATGAGCATAAAATTCATGTAAAGTAAAATTATTTTGAGGAGCTAAGGAAAATAGAAACAATATGGAAATCAAGTGTGTCATGGTAAATGTTAAAACACAAAGCTATTCAAGAGAGTATAATATGGTGTGAAAATAGAAAAATATAATAGTGAAATCAAATATAGACTCCAAAAACAGATTCCAGTATATAATGGAATTTAGTATATTACATTGGTGATTTTTCAGTTGAGAAAAATTATGATTTATTTAATAAACTAGAGGCCCAGTGCATGATTAAATCATGCACGTGTAGGGTCCCCTAGGCCTAACCTGCCATCCTGGTGCCAGAGCGGACAGGCACCCAGCTCCCACGCTTTCACTTTCAATCGCAGGGGAGCTGGGTGCCTGTCCACTGGTGCACCAGGCCTTTCAGAAGCCTCCGGCGTGGCGGAGGCTTCTGAAAGGCCTGGTGCCAGAGCGGACAGGCACCCAGCTCCCCCGCTTTTGATGGTCTGTGGCGGGACGTGGGCTCGCTGCCCCATAGGCCCCTTCTGTGCTGCAGCACAGCCATGGTGCAGATGCTGAGCTCGCGCCACCGCTGGTGACGCGAGCTCAGCATCCTGCCGGCCCAATCAGCCACCCCGGCCACCCCAAGTCCCGCCCCCCCACGCCTCCTGGCCAATCGTGGGCATAGCGAAGGTACGGTCAATTTGCATATTTGTCTATTATTAGGTAGGATAGTATGGCTATATATGTTTATCTATCTGGGAAAAAAGTAAGAATGGCTCCTTATTTATTCCTGTTTTTAAAAAGCTGCTGGATCAAGGACTTAAAAGTCAAAATTTTATAAACAAGCAATTAAAAAATTCTAAGAAAATTCATTAAATAAACATAATTGAAATATATTAAAAATATTTGACTAATATAAGGAACTCATAAATTATAAAGAAAGATATAGGTATATTTAATTTATTTTTCAATTGCAAGAAAATGGAATATATATCAAATCTTTAATAAGGTAAAAGGTGAATAAAATTTTAGAAGAAGTATAATAAATATGATAGCTAAAATACTAGTACCTATCACATACAAATAAATATTACAAATTGATAAGAAATTCTGTAGAAAAATGAAAATGGTATTGAATGAGCAAGTCACAGAACAATATGTCAACACATTTAATAAATGAAGAAAAGGATGCTCATCTTCCCTGGTGTTCAGGATGTGCAAATAAAATAACAATATAACATCAATTTTCATTCCTCAAATTCATAAATGTGCTGCTTATGGGAATTTGGAAAAGTTCATTCTCACACTTACTGGTGAAAATGTAGACTATTAAGCCTTTTAAAAGCAATTTCGCAGTATCTTTTAAAAATAAAAACACTCTTCAACCCAGAGATCCACATCTACAATCCACCCTATAGCAATGGCATAGCACTTCAAAGGGAGAAAAGTCTACTGCAGTGGTGTTCAAGTGGCAAAAGATTGGAAATAATATGAAAATTAATCAGGATGAAGCAACAGTTGAACAAATCCTGCTGAACTCATCAATATTATGGTAGTCATTTCAAAATGAGGTCTTGCTCTACCAGTGGCTTCAAAGTAATTTTCACAATTGTTAGGAAAGTAAGAAATATAATGCCTGGCTGATGTGGCTCAGTGGTTGAGCCTTGACCTATGAACCAGGAGGTCATGGTGAGATTCCCAGTCAGGGCACATACTAGTACCTGGGTTGCAGGCTCGATCCCCAGTAGGGAATGTGCAGGAGGCAGCAGATCAATGATTCTCTCTCATCATTGATGTTTCTCTTTCTTTCCCCTTCTCCCTTCCTCTTTCTGAAATCAATAAAAACATATTTTAAAAAAGAAATTTAAGATGCAGAGAAATGTATATGAAATCACTACATTAAACAAACAGAAAACACAGTCTTAAAATTCTCACTCTATTTATATATGCACACATATATTTGCACATAAAGATTGTATAAAATGATAGATTCCAAGTTAATATTTATTATCTCTGTATAGGCGAGAGGAAGAATAAAGAAGAGGAGGAGAGAGATAAATAGCCCCCCCAAAAGAGTTTTCCTGATAAAAGCACAATATACAGTATGTTATAATACTATTAATACAATTATATATATTTATATGTTAAAGAAATAGTTAAGAATAGTCTTAAATTGTTAGTAGTGAGAAAGAAAAAACAAACAAGAATAATAATGCTATTATTACATTTAACAGGTGGCAATAAAATTTTAATGAAACTATATAAATTAATTATAAATACATTTTTTGTGAAAATATATTTTAAGTTCAGAATTTTTTTGAATGATACAACATATGCATTTGGATATTTTCAGTGATTTCTTTTAGTCGGTCTTCTTTTTCTGAATAGACAAAAGCATTTTGTAAGTGAATCAAGTTAGGTATATAAGTACAATAATTTTTTATACTTTTCTTCATATTTATGTACCATTCTTTTGGGATATATTAGTAAATATTTCATACATTTTTTCAGTATTTCAAATGGAATATTTGAGGTGGTGTTTAAATAATTTGATTTTATTCTATGACATACAATATTTTTTCTAAAAGTAAATCCAAAAGAAGAAATCCAAAGATATTTGGAGGTGAATGCTAACACTCTTGTATTACTTAGGAGAAAATTCACCTCTAATTTGGTGTGTAAGTTTAGTTGTTTCTCAAAAACAAAAAACAACAACACAATTTTATACACATACTTGTTATTGATTAAAATACATTAAAATTTATCTATTTACCAAAATTGAATCTGTTTAACTTTAAAATAGGTCCAGAGGCAATATATTTCTTAATGGTTCAACATTAGGGAGAATTGTTCAATTATTTCCCATGTTCACTGAGAATAGAACAAGAAAAAGTAGCTTTGAAAATGTATCTTTTAAAGTACCGTATACCCACAAGGAGCTCTGGAAACACAACACTAGAAGACTGACATAGGTCTCAGCTGAAAATTGGCCTTGTCATGGGGAGGTCAATCATTTAGTTTTCAAAGTGGAGGTTTTGTCCTGTGTGAGCCTACCTAGCTTTGTTGCCATCTTTAAAAACATAATTATATTTCTCATTTTCACAATTAGATCAAGGCTCATTAGGCATTGGGGATCTTTTTCCTTAACATATATACACACACATATCTCACCATACATTTTAAAGAGCCTAAGAAAATTATCATTGGTGATAACTAGTTCATCTTTTCATGATTTCATGAATAAATCAAGGAAGTTTGAGTAGTATAGTTTAGTTGTCATACCCTGACAAAGAAAATTTTCTATAGTATGAAATAATTTCTGAAACTTTTGAATCATTATCATTTTTCCATTTGTTTCATTCCTTTATTATTCCAAATTTACTATGAAAAAGAAATCATGTCTCCTCAATAATAAACATCTAGTATTTATGACAGAAATAAATAATTTTCAATCCTGAAGACAAACAGAAAATCTCATAGGGTTGTCAGGATTTTCATTTCTTACCTGGACATTTTATTATCAAACAGGCAAGCTGAAAAGTTACAAATAATTAAAATTAGACATATCTTGATGTCCTCACTCATTTCTTCTAAGTCTTCGGGATATTAAAAAATGGTTGACTTTTAAGTAAAAAAAAAAAAAAAGTATATTGTCCTCTATTGTCCTCTGCACTAGGGCAGAGTCCTCTTTATAAATTGCTAAACTAATGAGGCCCCACTGCTCTCACATCACGGCTGCACCTCCTCTTAAAGCCTTCCTATGAAGAAAAGTGGAAGTTGCAGAATGAAGCAGTGTTTCCTTGTGCAAAGATTTTCCTTGGAAACCTCAACTTCAGGGACATACATATTTATATGTATGCTTTCAAATCTATTCACAAATAAAAAAATAAAAAGAACCTTGGATTTCCCTCAATGAAAGTTACCAATGGATTCCCTGTAGGATGAAGGCAATGTTGTTCTACTGGGCATTGTAAGTTAATCAACAATCATCCAGACTCACCCAAGTGTAGCAATTAGAACCACAATGTGTGTCCTTAGGGTTCACTGGGAGGGCACCTTGACAAACTACTTCTGAGAAGTTTTTAGGACATATTCGTTTCCTTATCTTATTACTCTTGATGTTGCCACTTTCCAACTATTATGTGGAACAGTTTATTCAGACATCTCAAAGATTCATCAAGGTCAACATAACCAAAACCAAATTTAGAGTCTCTTCAAACCCTGTCATTAAACCTGGACCTCATCTTATCTTCCCTTTCTCTATTAATCTCATTACCATCTGCTCTATTTTTAAAGAAATAAACCTGAGAGTCATCTTTGAATTCTCCATTTCCTGCCTCCCACAAACCCATGTCAAAACCATTATCAAATAGCTTGTATCTCTTTAATGTCTGCTGAAACAATCCACTTCTTTCCAAATTGAAGAAAACTCCATCTCCTGCCTGGAATACTGACATAGCCTTTCAATAATCTATGAGTATTGTGTGATATTTTCCCCCACCATTCTCTACATTTGGGCCAATGTCATCTTTATAAAAAAGCCAAACTGAGATTGGTTTTTCTCATGCCCACAGCTGTAAGTCCACGTAAGCCCATAAATAACTTCCCATGGCTCTTAGTAGAGCGAAATCCTTAGGCCCTTCCTTTCCCTTACCCTAAAACAGATCCAGTTATCCTTCACACAAAGTTTTGTCCAATGTAGTCAGATTTTTCAGGCAAATGATCCTGGTATTTCTTTGACAATAAAATTGATCTAGGAGTTGAAGCTAAAAATCAGAATTTCATCTGTGACTTCTGTAAGCAATGTTGCTAAGGAAAAAATTCAGTTTATTCCTTTGTTTTTCTCATCTTAGAAGAATATAAAGAGTTCTCCATGCAAAGTGGCCAAGCTACCCAGTCTCTCTACAGTTCCATTCGGGTTCTGCCTGATATGCTGCTTCTACTGGAGGAGGAGGGCACCTGCTGTGTGAGGGAGGCTGACAGAGCTCATGAACCCAGAGAGAAGCCCTGGAGGTGCCAACTGCAAGCAGGCATTAAAGTTTCCAAGTATGAAGATGACAAACCAGAATTATGAGCTTGTCCTTTTCACTGCCTTAGACATAGTAGAACATTTAGCAAAATCTGCTTTGGTACAAAATAGTAAAACTGCAAATTTCTGATAAATATGAGAATTTATGACTCAATTCTTTTGAGTTGCAATGGTTTCTTCGGAGATATATTTGTGATGTAGTAATTGAGTGAGATTTACTCGGTGAAAAGGAAAATTATGCTATCTGTGGGTAGCTCCATGGTTTGTGCAAGTTTAATACCCAAGGCTTATAATTTCTTGTCAGAGCAATTAACTTTTAAACATTGCATTATATTTTACTCTTGGGCATAAAATCTTTCTTATTCAGTCCAGCTGGAAGATTTCTTACCCCCACGCCCTTCAGAGTAATCTGGCCCCTTACTCAACTGGTACTCAGTGTCTTCATCCCAATTTGCTGCAGTTGACTTGTTTTGCCATTTCTCACAACACAAATGCTGAGCCTCATGACTGCAACAGATTTTTGAAGTCCTATAACTGATGGTGTCTCTTCTTGATGGGGAAAATGAGACATTTTCAGGGGACTAGCAATCTGAATCTGTGCCAGTAACCCACATTCTTGTTAGCCTATAGTCTAGTCACTGCCCCTCCTTTAATTATCTGTCTTGCAAGACTTGTTTACCTAAGTACTATTCCCATTTTAGATAGGCCATAAACCATGAACAATACACAACCCCCAGAAGGAGTTATCAGCGCTGGCGCCAGGCCAGGCCTTTAGATGTAGTCTCACGGCCCCCACCCCAACACCTGGGGCTTTTTGCAAAGCCCACAAAAGGTCCGGATGTCCCATCCCATATTTGGAGGACAAAGAAACCAAAGGGTATAAAGAGAAAGCTTTCTCCATATTGGCTTGCTCAGGATTTGGAGAACTGACCCCCTGAGTCACTGTACCAGTACATGTGAAACATGTGAAAATAAATGGGTTTTTCCTATGTCTCCAAGTACTCCTGTGTGTTCTTCGGTCGCCTGGTAAATTCTGTAACATTCTCAGATGGAGGCTTGTTGAATATAGAGATGTTAAAATGAGCATTGAAGTGATAAGGAACTGCCTCTGTTAATTACACTCCTCACTTGTACAAAAATGAAGATATTTGGGCAGTGGTCAGCAAACTCATTAGTCAACAGAGCCAAATATCAACAGTACAACGATTGAAATTTCTTTTGAGAGCCAAATTTTTTAAACTTAAACTTCTTCTAATTCCACTTCTTCAAAATAGACTCGCCCAGGCTGTGGTATTTTGTGGAAGAGCCACACTCAAGGGGCCAAAGAGGCGCATGTGGCTCACGAGCCACGGTTTACCGACCACTGGGCTAGAGGATCCTAATTCCTTTACAAGTCTATTCTCCATTGAAACTGCTATTCTAAGGAATTTTTCATTATTGGAATCTAGGAGCATTTACAAAGATCATGGAAGTAGAAAAGTAGGGAGGAGAAGAAAATATCCCTTTCTCCTTGATTTGGCTGAAATTCAAGCTTTTTTTTTTTTTTTTGCATAGTAAGGAGGATGAAATGTATATCTCACTAGTGTTCAGTATTCAGAAATTTTAATGCTTTCCTCAAACCCTGCATCAGTGAGAGAGCAATTTACAGGTTTTTATTCTCCTCTCTATAACTAGAATTCTAATTAATATTTAACATATTGCCATAAATGAAATATCCTACAGTGAATTCTATTAACTGAATAGGGTCTCTTTTGGTGGGATTTGTTGTTTTGTTTTTAATGGTGGAATTCATTGAAACTAGCTTTTATTGGTGATAGATTTATTTTTAATTTTTCACCTAATTTGTCTTTTTTCATATTTTATAGTATGGCTAATGCATCATGGTTCTTTAGTTCATTGATTATGTTGTTTAATATTCTGTGTGCATATATTAGATCATGCATTCAGATCTGTTTCAGCTCTTATCAAGTCACTCCACTCAAAAACCTGAGTCCCTATTGCAATTTGAATAAAGCCCCAAGTCCTCAGCTAGCCATTCAAAATTTCTCCAAACTTTGTTTTCAACTTACATTTTCAGATTCATCTCCAAAATTTACTGATGACATAGCTACAAAAGGTACTCAGCTTTCTCTATTTTGAAGAATCTCTAATATCCTATTTGTGATGAATTCCAATGCTCATAACAATGTATTCCATGAATGTCAAATGTCCAGTATCTATACTTACTCTCAGGGGAAAAAAATACACACACACACACACACAATGGCATTACAAATGAGCAATATTTCCCTTGGTAGGTGAGATATGGATGTGTCCCACTGATTTATATCATACTCCTGATCTGGAATTTTTCTAACCCATACAGGAAAGTCAGTAGTCCTTGAGTAGCTAGCATTATCAATATTATAGTCTCAGATATTCTTTTTTTTTAATATACCGTACTTTCCGGCATATAAGTCGACTTTTTAACCCAGGAAAATCTTCTCAAAAGTCGGGGGTCTTATACGCCGGAAAATATGGTAGGTTAGAAAAATCTCTGACAATGTATAACAGATTGCTTAAAACCCAAATACCGTATTTTCTAGCGTATAAGACCCCCGACTTTTGAGATTTTTCTGGGTTAAAAAGTCATCTTATACGCCGGAAAATATGGTATTTTTATTGATTTCAGAGAGGGAGGGAGGGGGGAGAGAGATAGAAACATCAGTGATGAGAGAATCATTGATCGGCTGCCTCCTGCATTCCACCACCCCCCACCCCCCGCGAACTGGGCATGTAGCCCTTGACCGAATTCAAACCCCAGGACCCTTCAGTCTACAGGCCAAGGCTCTATCCACTGAGTCAAACCAGTTGGGGCAGTCTCAGGTATTCTCAACTGAACATGGCATTCATAGTGATATAAAACCACATTCACATGACCTGACACCATACATCAAACATGTCAAATTCACAGCCTGCAGGCCACATGTGGCCCACAAAAAATATTTTTGTGGCCCAGGCAATATAACAGGAAGAAACGTGTGTTGTGTTTTTTTTAATTTAATAAATCTTTATTGTTCAGATTATTACAATTGTTTCTCTTTTTTCCCCCCATAGCTCCCTCCACCCGGTTCCCACCCCACCCTCTGCCCTTACCTCCCCCCCCACTGTCCTCATCCATAGGTGTACGATTTTTGTCCAGTCTCTTCCCGCACCCCCCACACCTCTTTCCCCCCCGAGAATTGTCAGTCCACTCCCTTCCTATGCCCCTGATTCTATTATATTCACCAGTTTATTCTGTTTATCGGATTTTTTATTCACTTGATTTTTAGATTCACTTGTTGATAGATATGTATTTGTTGTTCATAATTTTTATCTTTACCTTTTTCTTCTTCTTCCTCTTCTTAAAGAATACCTTTCAGCATTTCATATAATACTGGTTTGGTGGTCATGAACTCCTTTAGCTTTTTCTTATCTGTGAAGCTCTTTATCTGCCCTTCAATTCTGAATGATAGCTTTGCTGGGTAGAGTAATCTTGGTTGTAGGTTCTTGCTGTTCATCACTTTGAATATTTCTTGCTACTCCCGTCTGGCCTGCATAGTTTCTGTTGAGAAATCAGCTAATAATCGTATGGGTGCTCCCTTATGGGTAACTAACTTCTCTTTCTGCTTTTAATATTCTCTCTTTGTCTTTTGCTCTTGGCATTTTAATTATGATGTGTCTTGGTGTGGTCGTCTTTGAATTCCTTTTGTTTGGGGTTCTCTGCGCTTCCTGGACTTGTAAGTCTATTTTTTTCACCAGGTGGGGGAAGTTTTCTGTCATTATTTCTTCAAATAGGTTTTCTGTATCTTGCTCTCTCTCTTCTTCTGGCACCCCCATAATTCTGATGTTGGTACACTTGAAGTTGTCCCAGAGGCTCCTTACACTATCTTCATATTTTTGGATTCTTTTTTGTTTTTGCTTTCCCGGTTGAGTGTTTTTTGCTTCTTTGTATTTCAAATCTTTGACTTGATTCTTGTGATCCTCTAGTCTGCTGTTAGATCTCTGTATAATATTTTTTTATTTCAGTCAGTGTATGCTTAATTTCTAGTTGGTCCTTTTCCATATCCTCGAGGGTCTCACTAAATTTATCAGCCTTTTCTAGAAAATTCTTTAAAAACCTTATAACCGTGGTTTTGAACTCTTTATCCAGTCGTTTGCTTTCCTCTCTTTCTTTCACTTGTGACCTTTTTCTTTGTCTCCGCATTTTGGCTGCTTCCCTGTGTTGATAGAGTGGCTTTGTGTGCTAGGTGTCCTATAGGGCCCAGTGGCTCAGCCTCCTCAGTTACCTGAGGTGGACACTCTTGGTGCACCCCTGTGAACTGTGTGCACAGTCTTGTTGTAGTTAAGCCTTGATTGTTGTTGGTATCACTGGGAGGAATTGAACTCCAGGCCAATTGGCTGTGAGGATCAGCTGTGTCTATGCTGGGAGAACTTCTGTGCTGGAGACACCCTTATGAGACAAGACTTGCAAAAGCCTCTGTGCTCAGCTTGGATGGGGCGGAGTCTCAGGGCAGAGCAGACAGCATTGGTGTCCCATCAGCCCTGCCCTAATAGGCCCTTGTGTCTCAGTGTCCCGTGATAATCGCTGCAAGCACCTCTGAGAGAAACCCACCCTCGAGTTCCGCCTGCTGCCAGACAGTCCAGTTTCTCCCTGAATGAGTCTGGGTTCCCAGAGTCTCGCTCGGAACTGGAGTTCAGTGCAGTCGGGAGCTTTTGTCTCCCTCCCGCTTGAGAAAGCCAGCCATGCACTCAGTTGCAGTCCTCTCCACACTCGCACCTCAGTACCACTGCCTTCCGCAGTTCCTCTGAGTCTCAGTGTGCTTTTCTCTTTCCTTCTAGTTGTAGAATTTCCACTCAGACAGCCTTCCTATGGTTCTGGATGATGTCCATTTTGTCTTTTAATTGTAGTTTTGAAATTGTTGTGCGAGGCAGCAGTTTAGGTGTTTACCTATGCCACCATCTTGGTTTCTCCCTGAAATCTTTCTTATGAGATTACAAGCACCAAGGAAGGCCCAGCCCTCCCTCTCTGACTTAGGACAATAACACTACCCCCAGACCTTCCAATGTTCTCTACCTTGAGAAATGATACCACTAAACAGTTTTTCAAGCCATAAAATAGGGACGTATCCTTGACACCAAATGCTCCCTTGGATTCCATAGCTCAACCATTGCCAATTTGTAAGATTTACCTCCTAAACTAAAGTCCTCATATCCATCTATTTCTCACACTCTCTATAGGCACAACCAAATTCTAGCTACACTCACCTCTTGCCTGGACTGCTAAAATACCCTCCTAACTCATCTATCTGAACCCATTAATACTCCAGTCCATTTCATTCTCCACACTACCCCCAAGAACAATATTATAAAATATAAAACTTCTTGTGTCATTACCCAAATTCCACTCTTACCTATTGTTAAGAGCTGAATTCTGTGCCTCCAAAATTCCTATGTAAAAAACCCTAACCTCCAGTAACTCAGAATGTGGCCAAATTTGTAGACAGGGCTTTTAAAGAAGTAAGTTAAAATCAGGTCATTAGGGTGGGTCCTAATCCATCTGACTCATGTCTTTATAAGAAGAGGAAATTTAAAGGCACAAGAGACACTAGCTATGCCCACATAGAGGAAAGCTCATATGAGGACATAGTGAGAAGGCAAGCCAAGGAAAGAGAGGAAAAAAACAATCTCTACTGAAACCTTGATCTTGGACTTCCAGCCTCCAAAATTAATTTCTGTTGTTTAAACCATTCAGCCTGTGTTATTAGCTATGGCATCCCTTGTAACCTAATACATCCACCCATCCCATCTCCACTTAAAACTTGTAATTTTATTCCAAGGCATATAAGTCAAGAACCAAAATCCTTAAGCTTAGTTTTCCCTAATCCTATCTAATAAAAGAGTAATATGCAGATTGACCATCACTCCAACACACAATACGACTGCCCCCATGTGGTCAAAGATCCTGCCCCATGTGGACACAAGATGGCCACCACAAGATGGCCAGCAGGGGAGGGCAGTTGGGAGGCACCAGGCCTGCAAGGGAGGGCAGTTGGAGGCTATCAACCCTGCAGGGGAGGGCAGTTAGGGGTGACCAGGATGGCAGAGGAGGGAAGTTGGGGGCAAACAGGCTGGCAGGGGAGCAGTTAGGCATCAATCAGGCTGGCAGCGGAGTGGTTAGGGGGTGATCAGGCTGGCAGGCAGAAGTGGTTTGTGGCAATCAGGAAGGCAGGCAGGCGAGCCCCACCGGGATCGGGCCTAAATGGGCAGTCGGACATCCCTCAAGGGGTCCCAGATTGGAGAGGGTACAGGCTGAGCTGAAGGACACCCCCCTCCGTGCATGAATTTCGTGCACCGGGCCTCTAGTTCATATTACAAAACAAATCCAATATTTAACTACCTACACTGTTTTTCCTTTTGCATTGAGTAGATGTATTAGTTACAGCAACCTTAGCTGCTTTAAGAAATAGACCTCAATATCTTAGTGAGTTAACAGCAAGTTTCTTTCTCTCTCAAATAAGACATAAACACATTTCTTAGTTGGTTCTATTCTAATTGGATCCTTTCACCTTGTCTCTCTGCCACTTCAATGTATGACTTCCATGTTTGCTGTGCTCATCTCATCTAGATCAATGACATTTAAAATTTTAACTTGTTGAAGAGAATGAGCCAGAATATCCTGCAGTATAGATCTGTCTTGTAAAAAAAGAATGCAATCAATAAAAAAAGTAAAATGAAATGAAAAAAGTAATATAAATGAAACCACTTTAAAATGAGCTGGAGCTCTAATGGATTTGGCTCAGTGGATAGAGCATTGGCCCACAGACTGAAGGGTCCCAGATTCAACTCCAGTCAAGGTTAGGTATCTTGTCTGTGGGCTCCATCCCCAGTTGGGGGGGAGGGATACAAGAGACAGCTGATCGATGTTTTTAACTCTATATCCCTCTCCCTTCCTCTCTGTGAAATCAATAAAAATATATATTTTTAAAAATGAGCTCAAGTTGCCATCCCAGAAAAACTTCTTTGCTTGTCTTATGCCTCAAACTTTTGGAATGTTAAAACAGGGCAAAATGACCTTTGGACTGATCCTATAGCAACATTGTGCCCCAAGGGACTATTTGCCTAGATGACAAGAAAGCAGATATTAAGACTAGGGGACTGATGACTACCAGACTAAAAATTACAAACATTGTTTAGAATTAGCCTTCTTTCTATTGATGTAATTGTTCCCTTTCCCTTTCTCAGAAGTACCCCATTTCTTTGTCTCCTAATTGGAACACTATTTGGGCTTTTACTGAAAGCTATTGTTGCTTCCTGACAGCTATTCTTTTTTTATTATTATTTTAAATAAATGCTTTTTGCTTCCCACTTTGAAAGGCCTTTATTTGTTTTTGGTTAAGCCTTATTTTTCTTCATAATGAGAAAACTTGTTTGTATAGTTAGCTATACTTACTGAACTTAAAGATATTCTGCATCAAATATTATGCAAATAATGAGACAGATGGGATTTTTTTTTTAATTTATTGTTGACAGTATTAGGGGTGTTCCTCATTTTCCCCTCATTTGCCTCCCTTAATCCAGCTCTTGCCCCGCCCCAGATCTTTCCCACACTATTGTCTGTGTCCATGGGCTATGCCTACATGCATATATGTTCTTTGGTTAATCTCTTCCAGTCCCCTCTGCATCCCTTCCCTCTGAGATCTATCATTCTGTTTCATGCATCCAAGTCTCTGGACCTTGTTTTGTTTGTCAGTTTATTTGTTCGTTAGATTCCATATATAAGTAAAGTCATGTGATATTTGTCTTTCTCTAAGTGACTTATTTTGCTTAGCATCATAATTTCCAGGTCCCTTCATGCTGTCACAAAAAGTAAGAGACCCTTTTTTAAAGCTGCATAGTATTCCATTGTGTAAATGTACCAGAACTTTAAAAAAAAACACATATTTTTATTGATTTCAGAAAGGGAGGGAGAAGGAGAGAGAAATAGGAACATCAATGATGAAAGAGAATCATTGATTGGCTTCCCCACACTGGGATGAAGCCTGCAACCCAGGCATGTACCCTGACCAAGAATTGAACCAGTGACCTCTTGGTTCCTGGGTTGACACTCAACCTCTGAGACACACCAGCTGGGCTTGTACCAGAACTTTTTTATCCACTCATCTACTGATGGTCACTTTGGCTGTTTCCAGATCTTAGCTATTGTAAATAGTGCTGCTATAAAAAGGGGGTGCATGTATTCTCTCTGATTGGTGTTTCAGAATTCTTAGGATATTTTCCTAGAAGTGGGATCACTGGGTCAAATTGCAGTTCCATTTTTTATTTTTTGAAGAAACTTCATACTGTTTTCCATAGTGGTTGCACCAATCTGCATTCCCACCAGTAGTGTACTAGGGTTTCCTTTTCTCTACATCCTCACCAGCACTGGTTTGTTGATTTATCAATGATAGCCATTCTGACAGGTATGAGGTGATACCTCCTTGTAGTTTTAATTTGCATCTCTCTGATGATTAGTGATCTTGGGAATTTTTTTCATATGTTCATTGGCCATCTGAATGTCCTCTTTGGAGAAGTGTTTATTCAAGTCCATTTCCTATTTTTTAATTGGATTGTTTGTTTCCTGGTGTTGAGTTGTATGAGTTCTTTGTATATTTTTGAAATTAACCCCTTATTAGATGTATCATTGACAAGAATATGTTCTCCTATACAGTGGGTTCCCTTTTCATTTTGTTGGTGGTTTCTTTTTCTGTGCAGAAGCTTTTTCGTTTGATGTAGTCCCATTTGTTTATTTTTTCCTTTGTTTCTCCTGCTCTAGGAGATGTATTGGTGAAAATCCTGCAATGCATGATGTCTGAAATTATACTGCCTATGTTTTCTTCTGGGCTTTTTATGGTTTCACAACTTACATTTAAGTCTTTTATCCATTTTGAGTTTGTTCTTGTAGGTTCAAGATGTAGGTTGGTGGTCTAGTTTCATTTTTTTTGCATGTTTCTGTCCAATTTTCCCAACACCATTTATTGAAGAGACTATCTTGACTCCATTGTATGTTCTTGCCTCCTTTGTCAAATATTAATTGGCCACAAAGGCATGGGTTGATTTCTGGGCTCTCTGTTCTGTTCCATTGGTCTATATGCCTTTTCTTATCCATATTTTCTCACCTGATGACATGCCCATTGATTGTAGAGAGGAGGGGATAGAGAAACATCTATGTGAGAAAGAAACATTTTTCAGCTGCCTCCCATTCACATACCAATAGTGGACTGAACCCACAAACTAGGTATGTGCCCTGATGGGGAATTGAACCTGTGACCTTTCAGTGTATGGAATAATGCTCCAACGAACTGAGCCACACTGGCCAGGGCACATTCCATATTTTTTGTAAAGTATGTGGTTGTCTAATCAATATGCTGTGCACCTGAAACAAATACAAAATAATATTGAATAGAAACTGTAATTGGAAATTTTTCTAAATTAAAAAAAAATAGTCCAGTAAATTCTTATAAAGTAATTCCATAAAGTAATACTTATAAAGTAATCTTATAAATAATTTTAGCACTATACTTATTCCAATCAAACATTTTATTCAGTTTATGAAAGGAGGAAAAGGGATACAAAAAGAATGCATAAATAATTTCCCAGACTTCATTAAATAGTCATTTTATTTATGCCATTTTTTCACTCTACTAATAATCTAAGCAATACTAACAATTATAATTAAAGCAACAAAGTACCTTGGTGATTGAAAGTATGTACACTCATGCCATAAATAATTTAGAATAAATCTTTAAGTCTATTTCTTTTTAGTGTCCTGGGATTTATACTTTCTGGGGGAGAGAGCTTACAATGCTGGGTGTTAGAAGGACCTTAAAAAAATTACTGAAGATTTCTAAACTAATAAATGGTAGAAAAAGCCACTGCCATCATATAATGCTACTTGAAGAAATATATCATTAATGTGAAGTACAAAGAAAAGTAACTTGGGGATGTCCGCTCATCCTCAATGCACTGACTACCTGCCCCCAGGGTCATGCAGTTTTGTTTTTCTCTGCTTCTGGGCCCTCTGCCACAACCATGCTTCACCAAATCCTCGGTCAGGCCAAGAAATATCCAAGCTGGATCCTCCTCTTTGTATTTCTTGGAGCCAGAGGTACTGGGCAGTGCTGTATGTCTTATGCCTGGCATTGTTCAATATAGATGTCTATTGGGACCAAAAAAATAACTCTGAACCCTGGAACAAAGTGGGTCCCAATGGTTCTACTCAAGAAGAAGAAACTGAAAAAAAAAAGGTCCTGATTTCTAAATGAAAGGTTTCACTATACAGATGCTTAGAATGAAGGTCTTCTAGAAGCCATCTGCTCAATTGTCCACTTAACTGGGAATATTTCCCCTCCAAATGCGTGAAATCATGTTGGTGTATTGTGTGGTGTTTACACTGATTAATAAATATTTGAAACTTGAAATAGGATAAGTAACTTGTATAGAATGATATCCATCTTGAATGGAAAAAGTTAAAAAATGCTGGAGACTAAAATTTTACAAAAAGAAAAAAAGGAATATTATGGAAAGTGAATGGCGTCCATCACGGCCAGTGGTGAACCTGAGGAGGAGCGGTGAAGAATTAAAGAAAACAGACAAGAGAATATATCTGGTGCTAGATGGGACACCGTTCTCAGATGGAGAGACAGTGCCACAGCCTGCAAGCCAAGTCTTTATTTTATAGTCAGATCCCACAAGGCAAAGCAAGGGCATGGTCAAGATGTTTACAATGTTCTCACGAGTTTCAAATCTACTTAATTACATACACCTGAGAACTCTATCAAGCTTTGTTTTGGCAGCACTTGCTGCACCTCCTGCAGCCTACATCACTCAGCCACCTGGAACCACAGGTTCGGACCATAAGGTCAAGCTTACAACCATAGCCTTTGGCTATAATTGTTCTGGGAGGGATTTGCCCTCCAAGCTGGGACCTGCACATGGCTTTGCCACAAGAGGACTGTGCCCTCTCATTGGTCCGAGGCTTGAACCTGTCCAAATGCTGTAGCAGCTCTCCACAGAAAGCAAGAAATATAGATTGGAGAATGAAAGGATTAAGACAGCAAAATTTATATGAAATGGTAAGAAGCCACTAGAAGATAATAAGGAGAATTTTATGGCAGAATAAATTAGACAAACATCTCTAGAGGCAGGAGGATGGCTGTAGGTGCTTTATAAAGGAAACAAGGTAACTAGTTGCCTAAAAAGGAGGTGAGAAGGTTTGGAAATAAATATTTTGCTTTTTCTGTAGGCGTACATGGGAAATGTGTGAACTGAAAATAACAGAGAAAGCAATATATAGAGAGTAAGAAAATTAAATAAAACAACATTACAGGGATTGTTGTTAATGTACAACAGTATAGAATGTGTGGTATATTTTATTATTACATTATTTTTCTTCTCTTAGTTCTCATTAAGTTGCAGAAGTTAAGATAAACACATTATAATAATTTATCTTTTAATTCAACAGACCAAACTATAACAATATCCATTTTAAGCCTAGTTTTGCTTTCTTGCTTCCCAGAGTTACCTTCTGAAGAGGCTTATTTTTGGAACTTTAGAGGAAGTCACACTGGCAATCTAAATGATTAAGTTTCTGAAGTCAATAATAAGAATCCAATAGCATGTGCATTGTACAGATTGAGAACTGATCATTTCCAAATACATTTTAGGAGTCAGTCAACTACTTCCATAAATTCATACCATAATTGAATTGTAAAGAGTAGGAGATCCTGACAATGATAGTCCTCAGGAAGGAGGAAATAAATGAGAATCCCCAGCTGACAAGGACCTGATTTAAATCAGAATTAATAAGGATTGCAATTAAGACGGGTTTTATTAATCAATACCCTATCTAATTTGAATCTCATCTTAAAGTTTCTCATTATCAGCCCAGCACTCAGTTAGAGATAGAAGTGCCTACTAATAATACTCATATGAGAATTGGAAAATTACTTAGTGAACTTATCTACTTTTCTGTTACCAAACTTTTGCAAATTTCCCTTGGGTAGCTTCTCATTATCTCAAATGACTATCTTTCTCATGGCACCTTGTTAAGTTTTGGGTTTGTTTTTTTTGTTTGTTTGTTTTTGTTTTTTCTCCATAGGAGCAAAGATGATCACTCTCAAGGCTGGTATAACAGGGCTGAGTACAGTCTGCATTTCAGTCATTATAGTTGGCTTCCTCCTTGGTCTTCTAAAAGTCCTAAATGAATTAAGATTGAAAAAAGAGCTCCTCTATGCCAGTATCTCCCCAGGTCAGGAACCAAGTGACTTTTTTTCTGGACAGTCTCTACTTACTTAATTACCCACCTGGTTATTGACATAATAAGGCTGCCTCTGCAGTAGGAGCTAACTAACCCAAAAGAGTTGTTCCCACATTTCTGAGACACTTAAAAATATGCTTAAAAATCCAGCATGATGGTTCACCAAAGTAGGACACAGAAAGCTTTTAACTTTTGTTAATCTCCCCAACTTACTCTGACTCCCATTATTGGGTACATGATAGTTTACTGTACAGTCTTCAATGCTTGACTAACTCATTAATAAAAATAAGAGTCCATACCCTGGCCGGTGTGGCTCAGTGGGTTGGAGCCTCATCCCATGCACCTAAAGATGGCAGGTTTGAGTCCCAATCAGGGCACAAATATAGGTTTCGAGTTTGATCCCCAATTGGGGTGCATACAGGAAGCAACTGATTGATGTTTCTTTCTCTCTCTCTCTCTACCTTCCTCTCTCTCTACAAATCAGTTTTTAAAAAACCAACATATCCTTGGGTGAAGATAGAGAAATAAACAAAAACAAAATAAGAGTACATACAGTATGGATCACTAAACAGGTAACTATGAAATCTGTAGTAATTTGTCCTAAGGAAATATTTACTTTTGCAAATTTTCAAATGTTTTATTTGTCCTCCCTGCCTTTGTTTAACACCCTCTTCAGATTATCCTGTATAGAAACATTAGTTTATTTTTTTTATGATGACCAGTTTTCCAGTTGCAAAGTGATAACCAACAAAAACATGTTTGCAGGCTAGTGATATCCCATTGTGTTGTTTACTTTCCTATATACTAATTCACTAATTTAGTCCTCTGCTTCTCCTAGTCTACTGTTGAAACTTTCCATGGTGTTTTTTATTGCAGCTATATCACTCTTCATCTTCTTGATTCTTACATAAGTTGATTTTTTCCTCCATCCGTTTTATGAACTGTATGACCCTTATTCTGAATTCTTTTCCTGGTATATTGCATGCCTCTGTTTCACTTATCTGCTTTTCTGGCCATTTCTCCTTTTCTTTCCCTTGGGAGTTTCATTGCCTACCCATTTTTGGTCTCACTGACTGATCTAGATGTCGAGTCATGCAGAGGTTGCTCCTTGGATGGCAGTGGCTCCTCGCTCTGCGGTTGCTCCTCAGGTGGTCGCGGAAGCAGCTGCTCCTCAGTTGGTAGCAGCTCCTCTGGTGGGGGAGGCTGCTAGCACAGCTGCTTTTCCTTGGAAAGGGGTGGGCTGATCATGAGGCTGCTGCTCCTCAGATGGGGGCGGACTGCGCACGTCTGCTGCTCATTGGATGGGGGTGGGCTGCTCACATGGCTGCTGCTACTTGGATCAGGGCTGGCTGCACGCTGATGCTGTTCCTCAGATAGGGCGGGCTGCTCGTGAGGCTACCACTTCTTGGACAGGGCAGGTTGCTTGCAGGGCTGGTGCTCCTTGTACGGGTGCGGGCTGCTTGCGCAGCTGCTGCTCCTCGGATGGGAGTGAGCTGCACGTGTGGCTGCTGCTCCTCAGATGGGGGCGGACCGCTCACCCAGCTGCTGCTTGTCAGATAGGTGCAGGCTGCATGTGGCTACTGCTCCTCTGACCAGTGCAGGCTGCGCAGGACTGCCGCTCCTCGGACGTGGGCAGTCTGCTCATGTGGCTGCTGCTCCTCGGTCTGGGGTGGGCTGCTCAGGCGGCTGCTGCTCCTCAGGCGGGAGTGAGCTGCATGTGTGACTGCTGCTCCTCAGACGGGGGCAGGCCGCTCACCCAGCTGCTGCTCATTGGACAGGTGCAGGCTGCATGTTGCTGCTGCTCCTCAGACCAGTGTGGGCTGCACAGGGCTGCCGCTCCTCAGATGTGGGCAGTCTGCTTATGTGGCTGCTGCTCCTCGGTCCAGGGCAGGCTGCTCGGGCGGCTGCTGCTCCTCGAATGGGGGTGGGCTGCTCACGGTGCTGCTGTTCCTCGTACGGGGATGGGCTGCTCACACAGCTGCTGCTCCTCAAAGGGGGGCAGGCTTCTCGTGCAGCTGCTGCTCCTCAGACAGGGGCATGTTGCTCGCGCAGTTGCTGCTCCTTGGACAGGTACAGGGTGTGGGCTGCGCACAGCTGCTGCTCCTCAGATGGGGGCGGGCTGCACGGGGCTGCCGCTCCTCAATCGTGGGCGGGCTGCTCGCCTGGTTGCTTCTCCTCAGATGGGAGAGTGGGCCGCTTATACAGCTGCTGCTCCTTGGACAGGAGCAGGCCCCATGAGGCTGCTGCTCTTAGGCCTGGGGCAGGCTGCTCACGGAGCTGCTGCTCCTTGAACAGGAGCAGGCTGCTCACGTGTCTGCTACTCGCTTGGTTGCAGTGCCCTGGGCTAAAGCATTGGGCCAGTCAGATGGGAAGCATGCTTCAGAACTCACAGGAGCCTGTGCCCAGGGTGGCTGGAGACTCGTTGACCATGGGACCACAGCCGAGGTAGCAGGTCCCTGGCAAGGGTGATTGTAGAGTCCCAGGTGTTCTCTGAGGGCATCCTGGGTGGAGGTGAGGCTGGGCTCCCAGTTACAGCAGCTCTCCCCTTCAAAAAGGCTAGGCCTCTGAGGACAAGCCGGTCTCCCGGTACTGTTTGCAATGGTAGCAGAGGCCGCCTAGTTAGGGGAGCCTGGTTAGCCTGCCCCCGAAGGTCCTGTGGGATCTAACTGTGCCTCACTCACATACACACACACACATCCCACATGATCACACACTCCCCTTTTGCTCCCTCACTCATTCACGCTCTCTCCCTCACTGCCGCCTTCTTCCTGCCTCTATAGTTGGGTCTGGGGTGTTATTGACCCGTTCGTGGATGGAGTTTCCTCTCCAGGTGTCTGGTTAATGTGGCTCGCTCTCTAGCTCCTGGCCAGACAGGATAAAATTCACCTAAACAAGACACAACACAAAGGGAACAAAGCACCAATGTACTCACGACACCAATAACCCCACTATAAGTAACCACCTGAGAAAAGAGTGTTAGGAGAGAGAAAAGAGAGCACAAATGATATCAAAGAGAGAGAAAAAGATAAGAGAGAAAAGGAAAAGGAAGAAAAAGAAAATTATATATATATATATATATATATATATATATATATATATATACACACACACACACACACACACACACACACACACACACACACACACATACTGAGTGGCCAGAATATTATGATATTATGATCTCTGAATGCATAATAATCTGGCCACACAGTGTGTGTGTGTGTGTGTGTGTGTGTGTGTGTGTGTGTGTATTAGAGGCCCGGTGCATGAATTCGTGCATGGGTGGGGTCCAGCCAGCCTGGCCAGGGGGGGGAGGGGAATGGGCGGTTGGCTGGCCTGCCAGCTGGTCGAACTCCTGGTCGAGGGGACAATTTGCCTTTTATTATATAGGATATACAGTGAATGGCCAGATTATTATGCATTCAGAGATCATAATAATCTGGCCACTCAGTGTGTGTGTGTGTGTGTGTGGGTGTGTGTGTGTCTGTGTGTGTGTGTGTGTGTGTGTGTATGGAAAACACCACAAAACCAATAGATAAACCAAAAAAATACAAACACCAAACACCCAGGAAAGAGGGTGGGGGCAGAATCTGCAGAGGCTGATCTTATATACAGAAAATAAGGTTAAGAATTGGATGAATATGGGGAGGACCTCAGTTCAGTATAGAGGAAGTAAAAAGGGGATGGATGGATAAGAAGAAAGAGACCAAGAAGAAAATAATAATAAATTTACAAAACAATTGATTTCAAAAATGGTATGAAAATAAAAAATAACCACGTGCCCCTGGGTCCGGGGGAAGCTAGATCCCGGGTCCGGGCGAGGCCGTGTGCCCCTGGATCCGGGTGAGGCTGGGTCCCAGGCCCAGGAGAGGCCACGCGCCCCTGGGTCCAGGTAAAGCTGAATCCTGAGTCTGGGTGAGGCCGTGGGCCCCTGGATCCGGGTGAGCCTGGGTCCCGGGTCCGGGTGAGGCCGTGGGCCCCTGGATCCGGGTAAGGCCACGAGACCCTGGGTCTGGGAGAGGCCACATGCCCCTGGGTCCGGGTGAGGCCACGTGCCCCTGGGTCCGGGGGAAGCTAGATCCCGGGTCCGGGCGAGGCCGTGTGCCCCTGGATCCGGGCGAGGCTGGGTCCCAGGCCTGGGAGAGGCCACGCGCCCCTGGGTCCGGGTGAGGCCATGCGCCCCTGGGTCCAGGTGAAGCTGAATCCTGGGTCTGGGCGAGGCCGTGTGCCCCTGGATCCGGGTGAGGCTGGGTCCCGGGTCCGGGCGAGGCTGTGGGCCCCTGGATCCGGGTGAGGCCACGCAACCCTGGGTCCAGGTGAGGCCATGCACCCCTGGGTCCGGGTGAAGCTAGATCCCGGGTCTGGGTGAGGCCGTGTGCCCCTGGATCTGGGTGAAGCTGGGTCCCGGGCCCGGGTGAGGCTACGTGCCCCTGGGTCCGGGTGAAGCTGGATCCCGGGTCTGGGTGAGGCCGTGTGCCCCTGGATCCGGGTGAGGCTGGGTCCCGGGTCCGGGTGAGGCCATGGGCCCCTGGATCCGGGTGAGGCCACGCGACCCTGGGTCTGGGAGAGGCCACGCGCCCCTGGGTCTGGGTGAGGCCACGTGCCCCTGGGTCCGGGGGAAGCTAGATCCCGGGTCCGGGCGAGGCCGTGTGCCCCTGGATCCGGGTGAGGCTGGGTCCCGGGCCCGGGAGAGGCCACGCGCCCCTGGGTCCGGGTGAGGCCATGCGCCCCTGGGTCCGGGTGAAGCTGAATCCTGGGTCTGGGCGAGGCCGTGTGCCCCTGGATCCGGGTGAGGCTGGGTCCCGGGTCCGGGTGAGGCCGTGGGCCCCTGGATCCGGGTGAAGCCGTGCCCCTGGGTCCGGCCGAGACCAAACCAGAGGGAGTCGGACCTGCATTACCACCATTTGTCCACCATCCAGAGCTGAGGGGTCAGTGCCGACATGTACTCATAAGGAACTGGTGGACATTGATATTGGGTCTCAAAAGAACTGTTGGTCCAGAAAGAAACTCACTACAGACTGATTCATTTGCCTGTCAGCATAACTATTATTGCTCGTCGCACATTCAATTCTTATAAGTATATCTCTAGTGACACATGATTTCGCTCATCTAGGGGAAATGATGAACAACATAGACTGATGAACAAGAACAGAACCAGAAACAAGGAGGCATCGATCGGACTATCGGGCCTCAGAGGGAGGATAGGGGAGGGTGGGGGGAGGGGGGAGAGATCAACCAAAGGTCTTGTGTGCATGCATATGAGCCTAACCAATGGTTAAGTTCAACAGGGGGTTGGGGCATCTAGGGGGAGGGGTGTGGGATGGGAATGAGGGGATGAGGACAAATATGTGACACCTTAATCAATAAAGAAATTTAAAAAATAAATAAATAAAAAATAAAAAAAGAAAAAAAATGAAAAAGAAAAAGCTAAGGACATAAAAAAAAAATAAAAAGAAAATAAAAAATAGCAAATAAAAATAAAATAAAATAGAGTGATGGAAAAATAATGTGAAGCCGAAACCGGTTTGGCTCAGTGGATAGAGCGTCGGCCTGCGGACTGAAAGGTCCTGGGTTCGATTCCGGTTAGGGGCATGTACCTTGGTTGCGGGCACATCCCCAGTGGTGGGTGTGCAGGAGGCAGCTGATCAATGTTTCTAACTCTCTGTCCCTCTCTCTTCCTCTCTGTAAAAAATCAATAAAATATATTTTTTTTAAAAAAAGAAAGAAAAATAATGTGAAAAGAAATAGAAAATAAAGCAACAAATAAAAACAGGAAAACAAAGAAAAAAGAAGAAAAATAGAGATAAAATAATAATTAAAAAAATAAAAATAAAATTGAAAAATTGAAGTGTCATTCCTTTGGCTGGCTTAAGATCCCAGTCTTCTGTACTGTACTGTTTCTCAGATTCCTGTTGCTGGGACTGAAGGTCTCTCTTTAGGCCAGTCCCTTTGGACTCTCAGGGACTATTTAGATTTTTTTTAATCTTTTTTACCATTCAGGGTGTATTCTGGGTGTGGCTGTATTGGTTGCCTGGAGACTGGAGGGAGGGGCTATCTCTTCAGGACTAAATGGCTGCGGACCCAGATCTAGAATCCCCTGCCATCCAGCAGTCCTGTGGAACTTCTTTCCACAGTCAGACACTGTGCCTGTCCCCAGGGACGTGGCTTGGTGCTGTGCGGATTCCCTCTGACCCTCTGGGCTCATAGGTCTGGCAGACTCTCCTGCCCAGATCCTTGATTTTACCTTTCTCCAGGGATCCTCTGCCCTTCCTGGCTGCAAACTGTCTCATCAGCTGTCTCCTTTGCCAATTTGGGTTGGATGTTATTCGTTTCAGCTGTTCATTCTATCTGCTCCGGGACAAGGCTCAGGACACGTCCATCTATTCCACTGCCATTTTGTCTCTCCGACTTTCCTATATACTAGTAATAAAAGCTTAATATGCTAAGTGTCCAGTTGACCGGTCAACCAATCAAAGCATAATATGCTAATGATATGCTAAGGCCACTCAACCACTCGCTATGACATGCACTGATCACCAGGGGGCAGACAGTCGACCAGTCAACCAGTCGCTATGACATGCACTGACCACCAGGGGGCAGACCCTCTGACCGGTAGGTTAGCTTCCGGTAGGTTAGCTGCTGGGGTCCGGCCAATCGGGACTAAGCAAGATGGGCCAGACATGCCCTAGAGCCCTCCCACAGTCCTTCCCTGGCTGGCCAACCTCCCATGTTCCTCCCTTGCCCCGATCGTGCACGGGTGGGGTCCCTCGGCCTGGCCTGCAACCTCTCACAATCTAGGACCCCTTGGGGTATGAGGAAGAGCTGGTTTCAGCCGGATCCCACAGGCCAGGCTGAGGGACCCCACTGGTGCACGAATTCATGCATTGGGCCTCTAGTAAATACATATTTATAGAATGTATATGGTTAGCATAGATCATTGCTGCTGCAGAATCCAAGTATTATATTGTTTGAAGATTCAACTGTTATAGTCATAGAGAAAATTATTAAGTTTGACTCCTTTGGCCCTAGCGTGAATTTTAATATTCACACCAGATTCTGTTTATCTACCTCCAGTAAGAGGTTGATCATTATATTGATTTAGTTCTTTGCTGTTCTGCTAACAGTGCCTGAGGTATTATAATATTTATAATATAATTTTTTTGGAATTTAAAGCTAGAGTCACAAATAGTTGAGAAATGTACAGAATTCTCTCAAGACAACAGCAGAATTTCAACAACTTCTTAATCCAGTATCCACTAATGAGGAGAAAGTTCTATAAAGATTAAAGTAAATGTTCAGATACTATAGCCTAACCATCATCATAGTTGACACAGATGTGAGAAATTATAAACCCAATACTTGACACAATTTTTGTTCTGATAATCAAGCATGCAAGGAGGTCCTTATATTGCTATAAAATATTTATTAAAATATATGAAGGTCACAATGTGCCAACCATTACCTTTTCAGAAGAATATATTAGGTTTTATTCTCTAGCCTTAAAATCCATCTAACTTACAACTATACTATGCTACCTCATCCAGAGAAATTTTGGAAAAGATATACAATAGATTCACTTAATTTTTATTTATTTGTATCATATGTTACCAAAAAGTAACTAATATGGCTTCTAAAAATTAATGTAATCCTTTTTATCTATATGGTTTCCAAGACATAATGAAAACTGAAACTATCCACAACTCCACACATTCTAAAAAAACAAAACAAACAAATTTAAAAAAAGAACACATACTGATGAGCAAAGAGAACAAAAATATCCATAAAGCACACCTTCAATATTGGGAATAGAGCATACATGCTATGAACTTTAATTTTCAGGTAAGAAATACATTATACTAGGAGAAGAAAAATGGCAGCGGAATAGAGAGACTGGTCCTGAGCCTTGTCCTGGAGCAGAAAGAAAGAACAGCTGAGGGTCGACAGGGAATATTTGTTGGCGAGTTAAGGGACAGCTATATTTCAGGAGAAGGTGGGGGACTGCTGGATGAGGTTCCCCTGACCAGGCAGTCCCTGCTGCTGCTGGGTTCCCTCCTGGAACGAACCGCTCGGACGTGGAGGCCACGCCATCTTGAAGGGGAAAGTGGATCTTATCGGAAGCCTGAAAATCTACAACTGCGGCAACCACCGAACAGCTGCAAGTCTCAGAACACCAGTCCCCAATTGGCGCAAACACACGGATTGAGAGGAGCTCTACACTCCACTACGGAAAGGTCAGATTTCGCCTGGGATAAGAAGAGAGAGAACTACATAACCAGACATCCAGATAAGAGAGACCATGGGGAGACAAAGAAACAGCCTGCATATGAAAGAAAAGCAGGCATCACCAGAAAAGGAAGTAAATGAAATAGAGGCAAGCAACCTGTCAGAGAAAGAATTCAGAGAAATGGTCATAAGGTGGCTGAAAATAATGGAAGACAAATTCGACAATATGAGTAAGAACCAAGAGGAAATGAAGAAGAATCAAGAAGAAATGAAAAATGACATCACTGCTGTAAAGAACTCAATAGAAAGCATCAAGAGTAGACTAGAAGAAGCAGAGGACTGCATCAGTGAGCTAGAAGACAAGGTGGGAAAAAATACCCAAGTAGAACAGCTTCTAGAAAAAAAAAATTAAAAAGCAGGAGGAGAGCCTAAGGGAACTTTGGGACAACATGAAACAAAACAACATTCGCATAATAGGAGTTCCAGAAGGAGAGGAAACTGAGCAAGGAATAGAAAATCTGTTTGAAGAAATAATGACAGAAAACTTCCCTGATATAGGGAAGAAAAAAACCCACTCAAATCCAAGAAGCTCACAGAGTCCCAAGCAAAATGAACCCCAAAAGACCAACGCCAAGGCACATTATAATTAAATTGGCAAACACCAACAACAAAGTAAGAATCTTAAAAGCAGCCAGAGAGAGACAGAAAGTTACATACAAAGGAACCCCCATCAGACTTGCAACTGATTTCTCAACAGAAACTCATCAGGCCAGAAGGTAATGGAATGAAATATAAAAAGTCATGCAAAGGAAGGGTCTGAATCCAAGTATACTGTACATAGCAAGGCTATCAATCAAAATTGAAGGCGAAATCAGGAGCTTCACAGATAAAAAAGGACTAAGGGAATTTATTACCATCAAACCAGCAATGCAAGAAATGCTAAAGGGTCTGCTGTAAAAAAAAAAAAAAAGGGGGGGGGGAAACCGAAGAAGGAACACAGGGGTAAAGAATAAAAATGGCGACAAATAAGTACCTATTAATAATAACTTTAAATGTAAATGGATTAAATGCCCCAATCAAAAGACATAGGGTAATGGATTGGATAAGAAAACAAGACCCATATATCTGCTGTCTACAGGAAACCCACATCAGAAAAAAAGATGCACACAGACAGAGGGTGAAGGGATGGAAAAAGGTTTTCTAGGCGAATGGAAATGAAAAAAAAGCTGGGGTAGCAATACTTATATCTGACAAATTAGATCTCAAAGTGAAGGACATAACAAGAGATAATGAAGGCCACTTCATAATACTAAAGGGAGCAATCCAACAAGAAGAAATAACTCTGGTAAACATATATGCACCCAATACAGGAGCACCCAAATACATTTAAAAAAAAAACTCCTGGAGGATATCAAGGGAGAGATTGACAGCAATACAATCATACTAGGAGACTTTAATACCCCAATATCACCATTGAAAAAATCCTCTAAACAAAACATCAGCAAAGAAACATCAATCCTAAACGACTCACTAGAACAGATGGAATTAATTGACATCTTCAGAACATTTCACCCCAAAGCCACAGAATATACATTCTTCTCAAGTGCACATGGGTCATTTTCAAAGATAGACCACATATTGGGACATAGGAAAAGTCTCTTCAAATTCAAGAAGATAGAAATCATATCAAGCATCTTCTCAGATCACAGTGGCATAAACTGGAAATAAACTACAATAAACACAATCCAAAAAAATTAAACAAATGGAGACTAAACAGCATGCTATTAAACAATGACTGGGTTAGCAGAGAGATCAAGGAATAAATAAAAAACATCATGGCAACAAATGACAATGAAAACACAACAATCCAAAATCTATGGGACACATAGAAAGCAGTCTTGAGAGGGAAGTTCATAGCTCTACAAGCCTACTGCAAAAAACAAGAAACAATGGTAATAAATTGCCTAACCCTACAACTCAAAGAGTTAGAAAGAGAGCAACAAGAAAAGCCCAGTGTAAGAAGAAGGAAAGAAATAATAAAGATCAGAGCAGAGATAAACAACATAGAGACCAAAGAAACAATACAAAAGATCAACAAAACCAAGAGCTGGTTCTTTGAAAGGATAAACAAGATTGATGAACCTCTAGCCAGGCTCACCAAGAAGCAAAGAGAGAGGACCCAAATAAACAAAATCAGAAATGAAAGAGGAGAAATAACAACAGAGCCCACAGAAATACAAAGGATTGTTACAAAATACTATGAACAACTCTATTCCAACAAACTGGACAACCTGGAGGAAATGGACATATTCCTAGAAAAATATAACCTTCCAAAACTCAATCAGGAAGAATCTAAACAGCTCAATAGGCCAATAACTATGGAAGAAATTGAAGCAGTCATCAAAAAGCTTCCGTCAAACAAAAGCCCAGGGCCAGACGACTTCACAGGGGAGTTTTACCAAACATTCAAGGAAGAACTAAAACCTATCCTCCTCAGACTATTCCAAAAAATTCAAGAGGAAGGAACACTTCCAAGCTCCTTTTATGAAGCCAGCATCACCCTAATACCAAAACCAGATAAAGACAACACAATGAAAGAGAATTACAGGCCAATATTCCTCATGAACATAGATGCCAAAATTCTCAACAAAATTCTAGCAAACCGGATCCAGCAGTACATCAGAAAGATCATACACCATGACCAACTAGGATTTATCCCAGGGATGCAAGGATGGTACAATATCCGCAAATCAATAAACGTGATACACCACATAAACAAATTGAGAGATAAAAGTCACATAGTCACCCTAGCTGATTTGGCTCACTGGATAGAGCGTTGGCCTGGGGACTGAAGGGTCCCAGGTTCGATTTCAGTCAAGGGCATGTACCTTGGTTGCAGGCACATCCCAAATAGGGGGTGTGCAGGAGGCCGCTGATCAATGCTTCTCTCTCATTGATGTTTCTAACTCTCTGTCCCTCTCCCTGCCTCTCTGTAAAAGATCAATAAAATATATATTTTTTTAAAAAATCACATAGTCATATCATTGGTGCAGAAAAAACATTTGAGAAAATCCAACACCCTTTCTTGATAAAAACTCTCAACAAGGTGGGAATAGAAGGATCATACCTCAACATAAGAAAAGCTATATATGATAAACCCACAGCTAACATCATACTCAATGGGCAAAAACTAAAACCATTTCCCCTAAGAACAGGAACAAGACAGGGATGCCCACTCTCACCACACCTGTTTGACATAGTACTGGCAGATTAGCCATTGCAATTAGACAAGAAGAAGAAATAAAAGGCATCCAAATTGAAAAAGAAGAAGTAAAGCTGTCCTTATTTGCAGATAACATGATATTGTACATAAAAAACCTGAAAGACTCCATCAAAAAACTAATAGACTTAATAAATGAATTTGGCAATGTAGCAGGATACAAAATTAACGCCAAGAAATCTATGGCATTTCTATACACCAATAGTGAAATTACATAAAGAGAGACTAAAAAAGCAATCCCGTTTACCATCACACCAAAAAAATTAAGATACCTAGAAATAAACTTAACTAAGGAGGTAAAAGACCTATACTCAAAAAACTACAGGACACTGAAAAAAGAGATAGAGGAAGATGTAAACAGATGGAAGAACATACCATGTTCATGGATTGGTAGAATCAACATCATTAAAATGTCCATACTACCCAAAGCAATCTATAGATTCAATGCACTCCCCATTAAAATACCAATGGCATATTTCACAGACCTAGAAAGAACTCTCCAAAAATTCATCTGGAATAAAAAAGACCCTGAATAGCCACAGCAATCCTGAGAAAGAAGAATAAAGTAGGAGGGATCTCAATACCAGATTGCAAGCTGTATTAAAAAGCCACTGTTCTCAAAACAGCCTGCTACTGGCATAAGAACAGACATATAGACCAATAGAATAGAATAGAGAATCCAGATATCGACCCAAACCACTATGCTCAATTAATATTTGACAAAGGAGGCATGAACATACAATGGAATCAAGACAGTCTCTTCAATAAATGGTGTTGGGAAATTTGGACAGATACATGCAAAAAAATGAAGCTAGATCACCAACTTACACCATACACAAAAATAAACTCAAAATGGATAAAAGACTTAACCCTTTGCACTCGCTTGCTTTTTTCTCGATTCCTTTATTCTACTTGGGATTTAATGCTAACCGTGTCAAGTCACACTCAACATCGAGTGCAAAAGGTTAAACATAAGACGGGAAACCATAAAAATACTAGAGGAATCCACAGGCAGCAAAATCTGAGACATATGCCAAAAGAACTTCTTCACTGATAACTGCTCCTAGGGCAATGGAAGCTAAAGAGAAAATAAACAAATGGGACTACATCAAAATAAAAAGCTTTTTTACAGCAAAAGAAACCATCAACAAAACAACAAGAAAGCCCACTGTATGGGAGAACATATTTGCAAATGTTATCACTGATAAAGTTTTAATCTCCAACATCTACAGGCAACTTATACAACTTAATAAAAGGAAGATAAATGATCCAATAAAAAAAAATGGGCAACGGACCAAAATAGAATCTTTTCGAAAGAAGACCAAGGAAGGCCAAAAGACACATGAAAACATGCTCGAAGTCACTAATTATCCGAGAGATGCAAATCAAAATGACAATGCAGAACCATCTCACACCTGTCAGAATGGCTATTATCAACAAATCAACAAACGACAAGTATTGGCGAGGATGTGGAGAAAAAGGAACCCTCGTGCACTGCTGGTGGGAATGCAGACTGGTGCAGCCACTGTGGAGAACAGTATGGAGTTTCCTCAAAGAACTGAAAATGGAACTCCCATTTGACCCAGTAATCCCATACCTAGGAATATATCCTAAGAAACTAGACACACCAATCAGAAAGGATATATGCACCCCTATGTTCATAGCAGCACAATTTACAATAGCTAAGCTTTGGAAACAGCCTAGGTGCCCATCAGCAGATGACTGGATCAGAAAACTATGGTACATCTACACAATGGAATACTATGCTGCCATAAAAAAGAAGGAATTCTTACCATTTGCAGCAACCTGGATGGAACTGGAGAACATTATGCTAAGTGAAATAAGCCAGTCAATGAAAGAAAAATACCACATGATCTCACTCATTTGTGGATAATAAAGAACATTATAAACTGATGAACAAAAAGATAGATACAAAGGCAGTAAAGCATCAAACAGACTGTCAAATTACAGCGGTAAGGTTAGGGAGAGGTGGGGGAGGTAAGAAATCAATCAAAGGACTTGTTTGCATGCATATAAGCATAACCAATGGACGCAAAACACTGGGGGGTGAGGGCATGTATGGGAGTGGGGTGTGGGGGTCAATGGTAAGATATGTACATATATAATACCTTAATAAAAAAATGGAAGAAAAATAAATAAATACATTATACTAAACACACACTCTGGAGACTGGACCAGACTAAAGACAAGATAGAGACTACAGAAAAAGAGAGAAGAAGGAAGAAAAAAGAAGGAAGAAAAAGAACTAAGTCCTCAGAGTAGCAGGACACAGATAAAATCAATCCCAGAAATAAAAAGGTCCATCCTGTGTGGAGCAAATACCAAGAACCAGCCAGAGACTTGACAGGTAAGAACAAAGGCTATGAGGTATCAAAAGGGAGGGACCTATAAATGTGGAATACAATAAGCAGGCTGCATCAAACCTGTGGAAGCAGGAACATGGAAGGAGGAGGGACCGCTAGCAGGCTTGGTAATAAAGAGAAAGGAAATTAAGGGTCCTAAATAAACAAAAGAGAATCACAAAATTAGAAGATAATTCAAACTCTCTTCCAAGGAAGGTCCTAGAAATTTGAAACTTTCATTTCACTATAGACCAACAGAGGAAGGACAGGGTAAACCAAACAAATCCAGTAAACTATTAGATTGTCGGTACTCACTAAATGTGGGTCATTTAATGTGCATAAATGAAAAATAGAAACATTGAGAAAAGTCATGAAATAGCCAAATGAGAAAAACAGAAGTAAAAAGATGTTAAAAATGATCAGAGAAAAAAATATTGTTATAGCTGATAGGCAAATAAAATCCAACAATGAGCCCCTGAAGAAGAAAAATAAATTAATGAGTTAGAATTATTAAAATTATAATCTGAGAAAGCTTTCCAGAAATAAAAAATATCTGAAATTATACATTAATAAATCCACTATATACCTTGGAAAATTCAGGGAGGATAATTAACTTGAGACAGCACATTAAAACTATTAAGTTTTTTACAATTTATTTTTTGTCACCATAAAAATTTATGGTATTATTTACTATTTCCCTATGCTGTACATTAAATGCCTGCAACTTATCTTATACTGGAAATTTATACCTTTTATTCTCCTTCATCTTTTTATCTTATCCCCCCACCCGTCCCCTCTGGCTATCATCAGTTTGTTCTCTGTATCTCTATTTCTGTTGTGTTTGCTCATTTGTTTTGTTTTGTTTTTTATTCCACATATAAATGAAATCACTCATTTCACCCATCCCAAACCTCATCTTTGGCAATCACCAATCTGTTCTCTGTATCTATAAAGTTCCTTTTTTTTTAAGATTCCATATATAGTGAGACCACACATATTTGTCTTTCTCTGTCTGACCTTTTTTACTTAGCATAATATTCTTTTAATTCATCCATGTGTTATAAATGGCAAGATTTCATTCTTTTTTACGGATGAGTAATATTCCACTAGTATTCACATCTTCTTTATCCTGTCTTCTATTGATAGACACCTAGGTTGCTTCAATATCTTAACTATTGTAAATAATGCTGCAATGAACATAGAGGTGCATTTAACATTTTGAATTATTGTTTTGCTTTCTTCAGATAAGTACCCAGAAGGGAATTGCTGGCTCCTAGAGTAGTTCTTTTTTTAGGAATCCCATCAGCATTGCACAACATTGTTCTTTTCTACACCTCCTTGCCGACACTTGTTAGTTGCTCACTTTTAACCATAGTCATTCTGACAAATGTGAGGTGATATTTTATTGTGGTTTTGATTTGCATTTTCCTGATGGTTAGACCAATGTTTCCTTGTTGATTTTCTGTGTGGAATCTATCCATTGGTGTAAGTGAGGTGTTAAAATTCCCTACAATTATTGTATTACTTCAATCTTACCCTTTATGTCTTATTTGCTTTACGTATTTAGGTGCTTCTATTTGGATATATACACTGAGTGGCCAGATTATTATGATCTCTGAATGCATAATAATCTGGCCACTCAGTGTATATCCTCCTATATAATAAAAGGCTAATATGCAAATTGTCCCCTTGACCAGGAGTTCGACCAGCAGGCAGGCTGGCCAATTCCCATGTCCCCTCCCCCTGGCCAGTTTGGCTGGACCCCACTCATGCACGAATTCATGCACCGGGCCTCTAATATATATATATATATAATGGGCTACTATATATATATACACTAGTAGCCCATTTGCAGGAAGAATCCTGCAAGCGGCCGCTGCGGCCGTGTGCGCTGCCACTGCCACCGCCGTTGCAGCCGCCGTGCCTGCACCCACGGGCTGCTGCCGCCCGCCCGGCTCTGCCCCGCTCTGCGCCGCTCCGCCCCACCCGGGCTTTCCCTCTGGCAGCCACCTTGCTTTCCGCTTTTCCTCCCTCTTCCTTCTAAGTTGTCTTCAGTCTTCACTCCTCCCTCCCTCAGCGTATGCAAATTAACCACCATCTTTGTTGGGTAATTTGCATACTCACCCTGATTGGCTGCTGGGTGTGACTTTGGCTGGTGGGCGTGGCTTGGGCGTAGCGAATGTGTGGTCAATTTGCATATTACTATTTTATTAGGTAGGATACACACACACACACACACACACACACACACACACACACACTGAGTGGCCAGATTATTATGCATTCAGAGATCATAATAATCTGGCCACTCATTGTAGATTTCTACAAGTGCTTTATCCTCTTGTTGATGTTTTTATAATTGTGTAATACCCTTTTTGACTCTTATTACATTCTTTATTTTAAAGTCTATTTTGTCTAAAATAAGTATTGCTACCCAGCTTTTTTGTTTCCATTTGCAAGTAATATGTTTTTCCATCCCTTTAATTTCAGTCTGTGTATCTTAAGATATGAAGAGATTCTCTTGTAGAAAGCATATGTATGGGTCTTGTTTTTTATCCTTTCAGCCATCCTATCTTTTAATTGGTGAATTTACTCCATTAACATTTAAAGTAATTATTGATAGGTATGTATTTATTGCTGTTGTATTTATTGTTTTCTGGTTGTTTTTGTAGTTCTTTTCTTTTTTAAATGTTTTCATTAATTTTTTTCAGAGAGAGGAAGGGAAATAGAGAGAGAAATATTGATGTGAGAGAAAGAAACATCAATTGGCTGCCTCCTGCACACACCCTGACAGGGAACTGTACCCTCAACTTGGGCATGTGCCCTGACTAGGAATCCAACTGGTGACCTTTCAGTGCATGGGAGGGACAAAGCTCAACCAACTGACCCACATTGGGCAGTGTTGTAGTTCTTTTCTATTTCTTTTTTTCTCTTGCTTTCTTTTCTTTTGTATTGTTGACTCTCTTTACTGTTATGTCTGGATTATTTTTATTTTTTACGTATCTATTATTATATGTTTTTGATTTGTGGTTATCATCAGCTTCATATATAACAATCTATGTTTCTAGCAGTCTATTTTAAGTTGATGGTCACTTAAGTTTGATCACATTCTAAAAGCACTAAATTTTTACTCACCATGTTTTATGTGTTTGACACATTTTACATCTTTAGGGTGAGACAGAGAGAGAGAGATTATTCTAAATACACATGATTTTACTAAGAACAAGATCTCCCCTTGGAAATCCCACTCCACTGAGGGCTGTTGACAACTCCCGCTCCCCGACCTCCAGGATGCCACTCACATGCCCACTTGGGCCTTAGCTCCAAGGTGTTTTTGGGTGTTCCCCCAGTTGTTGTCTGCCTGTGGCTGTCAGTTGAAATGGGTGGAAGAGTGTAATACCTGGTCGAGGAAAAATATTTAATACTCACTGAAGCAATGAAGCATAGTAACATTCATCTCAGGTAAAAACTGCTGTTTGAATTTTAACCCTGCTATTCTGGCTTCTGTATACGCCTGCTTGCTTAAACAATAGGGTAGTTACCTCAGTTTCCAGATTGAGACCTGGAAGTTCACATAAATCACCCCAATATGTTGCCAGCCCACATCACAAAGGTTATTCTTCTGTGCCTGAGGACCAGAACCACAAAATTGCTTTCCTTGACTCAGTGGTTCCGGGGATGTTTACCGTTGACTCAGTGGCTCTGGGAATGTTTTCCGTTGACTCAGTGGCTCCAAGAACTAAAACTATAATTAATCTTTGTAGATAACTAACTTGCTCAATTTAGTTTCTGTAACAAACTGCTTTCGCAAACTGGTTCCTTATTCCAAACCTAGAGATGTAATCGATACCTTTGTGATTTTTCCCTTTATAAGCCTGATGTTACTGCCATTTGGTGCTATGAGATTTGGAGTGCTATTGCCCCCTCGTAGGCACCGGCTTTTGAATAAATGACTCCATAATTCGACTTCTTGATTGAGGCATCCTTTATGCGATTCGCGGGGTACAATACAACATCACCTTCATTCGTCCCATCACCAAAGTGTCCACCAAAAATACAACCTCAGAAGGTGCAGGGAGTGAAAAGAGTAGCCTCACAAATGCCCCATCACCTCCTAGCACCCTTGGTCTGCCCTGTTCTTGGCTCCCAGGTGGTACCCTAATCTGAAGACCTTTGGTCTGGGACCAACTTCTACCTGATGTCTTGCAGGTATATCATCTAGGGGGTCCCTTTTCATCTGGGGAGATCTGAGGTTTAGTGGGGCCTTTGATAAGGACCAAGCCTCCCTGGACATGCCTCTAATTGAGGTGGGGGACTGGGAGCAAGATCTGGAGGAGGCCCAGGCCCTGAGCACAGCGGCATCCCTGGCTGACCTCCAGGCCCTGGAGTGGGAGGTGGGGGCATTATAACAGGCCCAGCAGTGGTGTGGTGGCAGGCCGAGGTCCCTGCTCTGGAGAGCTTCTATGATGAGATGCAGGGGCTCTTGGGAGCTTTTGCCTTCCAGGCAATATGCCAAAGTGGGCAGGGGTGATGTCCCCATGCACACCCAACCCAGGACAGACTAGAAGGGAGTTGGGTGGAATATGAGTCACCCCCTGGAATGGAGGTGAAATGAGCTTAATGATGTATAGGACTTTTAAATAAATAATTGCAGAGAGTGCCTGGGAAGGCACATGGGCATTCTTTAATTATTGTCAGCTGAATCCAGTGGCATTGGCAAAGCCACATCCTGGAAACACGCTTTGCCAGAGGCAGGAGTGTTGTCAGCTTGATCTTCAGCCCAGGTGCCAGGGGATGGGTTTTGTTATTTAAATCCAGCCAAGCACCAGGCATGAATACAACTCGGGCCCACCCAAGAATGCACATAATCTCCTTTGTCTTGACTTTTAGTAAAACTTCCTGTTTTTTGCTGTATAAAATAAACATGCTGTATTGGCTCTGGGTCCCTGTTTCTCCATCAGAGGACAGTGGTCCTACCCGGCCCCAGCTTTTTCCTTCCATCTCTGTGTCTGTCTCTTTCTTTCATTTTCTCAATCCCCAGCTGCCCCTACTCAGGAACTTTCTAGCCGCGTTGGACGTGGAGAAGAGAGAAATATTTACAAATAATAATGTTAGAATGCCAAAGAAGTGTGCCTGCGTGGGTGTGCTGTACGAGTCATTGCACTCTCCAGCTGGTTGGGTCTCCACAGGGCCACGGTCTAATTTAACCCTCAGAACAGTGCTGTGAGGTGGGCTGTCAGAAAGTGGTGGTGAACCTACAGAGAGCTGACACTAAGCACCACCTGCACATCCCCCAGCAACACTTTTCAGACACCGTGGCCTCACCACACTGACAATTTCCACCGAGAAGGAAAGGAGCATTTCCCCCTCATCCCTAAAAGTACACTGTGCTCCTCACAGGCACTATTCAATGGGAAGCGAGAACCAAGTCCAGACAGGTCTGAGTCCTGTGGCCCAGCGTCTTCGCTCCGTGCTATTGACCAAACCTCAGCATATGGAGTGCATGAACCCACTGGGCAGGCTCTGGGTCAGCTGGGCTTCCCTCTCTGCGGGGTGGTGTCATCATATCCTCTTTTTGGGTCCTTGGAATGCCTAGACTCCACTGACCCACATGGTCCATTCTTTAGGCCTGGACAGCCTGTACCCATGGCAAACACTGGTACTTACTGGTCTTGGCTTGGCCATGACAGGGACTGGCTGGAGCACTGGAATGGTGCAGGGCCTGGGGCAATCAGGTTGAACTCCTTGGGCTCTGTGACCTTGGCCTTGATCTTTGAAAGAGAGGGCTGATTGGCCAGCAGCTCTATCGCTGGTTGATCAGCTCCCGGACCTCAGATTGCAATCTTGCAGGCAAAGGTGGTAAGGCCACTGAAGTCAGTGAAAATGATAGCAATATAAATGTCAACAATAGGGAATCACTGTGTCAATATACTTTTCACATTCTGGGTATGACTAGCCATTAAAATGACATTCCTGGAAAACTTACAATGAGAGGACAAAATAGTTAATACAGTCAAAAATGGGAATGTAGACCAGGAACCCAACAGATGTAAAAAAAATCAAAATAAACTGTCACCAGCAGTGACATTTAAAAGAAATTTTTTTGTGTGTGTTGGGGTTTTATATGTGTGTGTTTTGTTTGTTTCGTTTTGTTTTGCCAGCCAGATAAATTTTGGTATCCCATTGTTTTATTTTGAAATTGTTATTATCAGTGGAATTTTTATGTTTACTGGATATTTGTTTTTCTCTTCTGTGAATTATCAATGTATATTCTTGGCTATCTTTTTTAATTTGAAAAAGCTTTTTCTTAATTTTTATGAGTTCTTTGTATATTAGGGCAATTAACAGGGTCAGTAATGGTGCTAGTTATTTGGCATGAGTTTGTAATTTGCATTTCAACTTTATGTAAAATACCTTTTGGCATATAGAAAGAAGCTTTACTTTTTTAAATTTCTTTATTGATTAAGGTGTTACATATGTGTCCTTATTCCCCCATTATCCCCCCATCCTCCCGACTCATGCCCTCACGCCCCTGTTGTCTGTGTCCATTAGTTAGGCTTATATGCATGCATACAAGTCCTTTGGTTGATCTCTCCCCCTTACCCCCACCCTCCCCTACCTTCCCTCTGAGGTTTGATAGGCTGATCAATGTTTCTCTGTCTCTGGATCTATTTTTGTTCATCAGTTTATGTTGTTCATTATTTCCCATAGATGAGTGAGATCATGTGATATTTATCTTTCTCTGACTGGCTTATTTCACTTAGCATAATGCTCTCCAGTTCCATCCATGCTGTTGCAAATGGTAAGAACTCCTTCTTTTTTACCACAGTGTAGTATTCCATTGTGTAGATGTACCACAGTTTTTTAATCCACTCATCTGCTGATGGGCACTTAGGCTGTTTACAAGGCTTAGCTATGGTGAATTGTGCTGCTATGAACATAGGGGTGCATATATCCTTTCTAATTGGTGTTTCTAGTTTCTTGGGATATATTCCTAGCAGTGGGATCATTGGGTCAAATGGGAGTTCCATTTTTAGTTTTTTGAGGAAACTCCATACTGTTCTCCACAGTGGCTGCACCAGTCTGCATTCCCATCAGCAGTGCATGAGGGTACCTTTTTCTCCACATCCTCGCCAGCACTTGTCATTTGTTGATTTGTTGATGATAACCATTCTGACAGGTGTGAGATGGTACCTCATTGTCATTTTGATTTGCATCTCTTGGATGATTAGTGACTTTGAGCATGTTTTCATATGCCTGTTGGCCTTGCTTCTATCTTCTTTCAAAAAGTATCTGTTTAGGTCCGTTGCCCATTTTTTGATTCGGTTGTTTATCTTCCTTTTGTTAAGTTGTATGAGTTCCCTGTAAATGTTGGAGATTAAACCCTTATTGGTGATAACATTGGCAAATATGTTCTCCCATGCAGTGAGCTTTCTTGTTGTTTTGTTGATGTTTACTTTTGCTGTGAAAAGGCTTTTTATTTTGATGTAGTCCCATTTGTTTCTTTTCTCTTTAGTTTCCTATGCCCTAGGAGCAGTATCAGTGAAGAAATTGCTTTGGCATATGTCTGAGATTTTGCTGCCAGTTGATTCCTCTAGTATTTTTATAGTTTCCCATCTTATGTTTAAGTCCTTTATCCATTTTGAGTTTATTTTTGTGTATGGTGTAAGTTGGTGGTCTAGTTTCATTTTTTTAAAGAAGCTTTACTTTTTGAAATCAAATCTATCTTTTCCTTTGTGATTTCTTCCCTTATTTTTATGCTAAGAATACAGTGGACCAATTAGATCACCTGAGGGATCCTAGACTAGTCACAGTACCTGGGGGAGCATTGGGAATGTATTCTCTTTTAATTCTGGAGGCCAGAGGTCTACATCGGTATCATTGGATTGAAATCTAGGTCTCTGCTCCCTCCAGAGGCTCTGGGGCAGAACGTGTTCCTTGCTGCGCCAGTTCCCACCCAGACAAACACTCTCTAATTCCGCACCCATAGAACCTATGAGACCATACATGTTTATTATTTTTAAACCACTATGTTTTGGGAATAATTTGTTAACATAGCAATGGATAATACAGGAGGTGAGGCAGTGGTGAAAATGGGGACTTAGTGAATAGCAGTATCAGTTGTCTTAAGGCAGAGATGAGGAAGAGGCGTGTGTGTGGGGGAAATGGTCAGCTGTGGCAAGACTCAGTTTAAGATGCCACACGGCATTAAGGTGGCACCATGTAGTGGGAAGTTAAACAAGATCAGAAGGGTGTTTGGAATAGGTTATATTTTTGGAGTCATGTAGCTATAGTAGTAGATAGTAGAACATGTGGGATAACATCACCTTATGTCACAGGCTGGCTACTCTGGAAGCATTTACTGAGACTGAATTTAGGGTGCAAGATATTTATTAGGGATCAGTCCTGTGAAAGGGGAAGAAAACAGTATTAGGCAGAAGGTAAATACTTTGCTGGCCCAACAAAACCCTAGTCAGCCTGCCAGGAGCTCTGGAACAGTTGCTGCTTGTCAATAACAGGTGCGTGGCCTGAGTCATGACCTAAGGGAGTGGTTCTCAGCAGCTGAGCCAGACCCCATGACCGTTGGAGGCTGCTTCTGGCCACGATGCCTGATGGGCAGCAAGCCCTCGCTTGAAGAGGGCTCTGGGCAGCGCATCTCTGTTTACCACCCCTAGAAACCAGGAAGTGCATTCTGAGTGTTTTCTCCCATTAACTCTCTCCTCAGGTGTAGGCGGGGTCTTGCCTTTTTACACTCTACCAGCTGAGGTCCCAGCAGGCTGGTCAACCCCAAGACTCAGGCGTTGACTTCAAGGAGGCCTTTGAGAGCAAAGCCCAGTAACTAGGTTAGAAAATGACAGGTTTAATAATTACACAGCTTTAGAAATTATGAAGCTTTCTTTAAAATTAAAAAGCATTATTAAAATTAAAAATCATGAAGTACCCTTAAAATTAAAAATTATAAAGCATTCTTTTAAAAACTATACATCTAGAGAGAAACCAAGATGGTGGCATAGGTAAACACCTGAACTTGCTGCCTCGCACAACCACTTCAAAACTACAACTAAAAGACAAAACAGACATCATCCAGAACCACAGGAAGGCTGGCTGAGTGGAAATTCTACAACTAGAAGGAAAGAGAAAAGCACACTGAGACTCAGAGGAGGTGCGGAAGTGAAGTGCGGAGGTACGGAGGCATGCACATGTGGAAAGGGGCTGGCAACTGAGTACGCTGTTGTCTTTTTCAATCAGGAAGGAGACACAAGCTCCTGACTGCTATGAACTCCAGTTCCGGAGGAGACTCTGGGGACCCAGACTCATACGGGGAGAAACTGGACTGTCTGGCATTGGGCCGGAACACGAGGGCGGCTTTCTCTCAGAGGTGCTTGCAGTGATTACAGCGGGACACTGAGACCCGGGGGCCTCTTAGAATAGGGATGAAGGTCAGCATTGCTGTTTGCTCTGCCCTGTTGTTTCCCTGAGACCCCACCCCAACCAATTTACAACCCCACCCAAGCTGTGCCCAGAGATTTTTGCATATGAATGGCCTGGCCTTTTGCAATCTAAAATTACCTAACAAACTGCAGCTGGGTCAGAGAGCCCCAGAGCCTCCAAAAGAAGCCCAAGGCTCCACAGCAGCTTGCATTGCTTCACAGCTGGGCCTCATCTGGGCACCTCCAAAACCCAAACAAAGAAGAGGAATCTGAAGATCTCTCCATAGCTCCTGCTGGATGGCCTCAGACAGAGGCTAAATTTGCACCTCCTTGGAGATCCAAGAGCCAGTGTACCCAGTGGTCAGAGTGGGACCATCCAGATTACAACTCTTCAGATCCATAAGGGACACACTCAGGGGGCAGACTCAGTGAGCACCAAAGCCCCACTGAAGCAAGTCTTGCCCCATAAGGGTGTCTCCAGCACAGAAGTTTTCCCATCGTAGACACAACTGATGCTCACAGCCAATTGGCCTGGAGGTCAATTCTTCCCAGTGATACCAACAACAATCAAGGCTTAACTACAACAAGACTGTGCACACATCCACAAAGGGGTGCACCAAGAGTGCCCACCTCAGGTAACTGGGGAGGCTGAGCCACTGGGTCCTATAGGACACCTAGCACACAAAGCCACTCTTATCAACACAGGGAAGCAGCCAAAATGCGGAGACAAAGAAACAGGTCACAAATGACAGAAATGGAGGAAAGCAAACTACTGCTATAGAGTTCAAAACCACAGTTATAAGATTACTCAAGAATCTTCTAGAAACCTCTGAGAAATTTAGTGAGATCCTCAAGGATATGAAAAAGGACCAACTAGAAATTAAGCATACACTGACTGAAATAAAGAATAATATACAGAGATCCAACAGCAGACTAGAGGATCCCAAGAATCAAGTCAAAGATTTTAAATACGAAGAAGCAAAAAACACCCAACCGGAAAAGCAAAAAGAAAAAATATGAAGATAGTGTAAGGAGCCTCTGGAGGAGGCCAACTTCAAGTGTACCAACATCCGAATTATGGGGGTGTCAGAAGAAGAGAGAGAGCAAGATATTGAAAACCTATTTGAAGAAATAATGACAGAAAACTTCCCCCACCTGGTGAAAGAAATAGACTTACAAGTCCAGGAAGCGCACAGAACCCCAAACAAAAGGAATCCAAAGAGGACCACACCAAGACACATCATAATTAAGATGCCAAGAGCAAAAGACAAAGAGAAAATATTAAAAGCAGCAAGAGAAAAACAGTTAGTTACCTACAAAGGAGTACCCATACAATTGTCAGCTGATTTCTCAACAGAAACTATGCAGGCCAAAAGGGAGTGGCAAGAAATATTCAAAGTGATGAATAGCAAGAACCTACAACCAAGATCACTCTACCCAGAAAAGCTATCATTTAGAATTGAAGGTCAGATAAAGAGCTTCACAGATAAGAAAAAGCTAAAGGAGTTCATTACCGCCAAACCAGTATTATATGAAATGCTGAAGGGTATTCTTTAAGAGGAAGAAGAAGAAAAAGGTAAAGATAAAAATTATGAACAACAAATACATATCTATCAACAAGTGAATCTAAAAGCAAGTGAATAAAAAATCTGATGAACAGAATAAACTGGTGAATATAATAGAATCAGGGGCATAGAAAGGGAGTGGACTGACAATTCTCGGGGGGGAAGGGGGTGTGGGGGATGCGGGAAGAGACTGGACAAAAAATCGTACACCTATGGATGAGGACAGTGGGGAGGGGTAAGGGCAGAGGGTGGGGTGGGAACCGGGTGGAGGGGAGCTATGGGGGGGGGGAGAGGAACAACTGTAAGAATCTGAACAATAAAGATTTATTAAAAAATAATAATAAAAACTATACATCTAATTAAGTCTTCATATCTAACTACCAATTATATGAAATATAGAGGACAGAGGGACATGCATGTGAAATTACTCCACAGGCATGCAATCGGCATCTACAGGGTAACTTAATTTCTTCAATAGCATGTAAATGGAGCGGGGGGGGGGGGAGGAAGAGAGAGAGAGATTGAGAGAAAGTACCTATGGACAGGACTAGCTGCATATCTAATTTTTAGGGCCCAGTGTAATTTTTAGAAACCCCAGTGTGGGGTCTTGTTAGCAAAGAGCAGGAAAAGGTACTAAAATATTAACCTTTTGCCCTGGGATGTCGAGTGTGACTCGACATGGTTAGCATTAAAATAAAGAAATCAAGAAAAAAGCAAGCGAGTGCAAAGGGTTAAGCTATTTCCTTTCTTCTGCAATCAGTCTCTCGACCTTTCATTTGCAAGTAGGGGCAAAGAAGTAGAGCCAGCCATCTCCCTTCACTGTCCTCCTGCCCCAGCCGGCAGCAAGCCAGCAATGCCCTGGGATGCGTTATGTACCTGGATCCAGGACGGGGGAGATCAAGCTGCGGGTGGAAGGCAGGGTGGTGCTGGCAGCTTTGGAGAGAGGGCAGGGAGAGGCAGAGGCTGGCATCAGTGGGCTGTGGAACCCCTGACTCTCTAGGACCTGTCCCTAGAAGTGGGCCCACATGGGAGCTGAGGCTCCAAGTCCCAAGTATGTGCTCTATCATCCCACTGTACTTCACCTACAAAACAAAATCCAAAGGTACAATTATTAAGACTTTCAAGACAGCAACTGCAGAGCATTAAACCCCAAGCATGGGGTGCTCCTGAGCGGGGCCCTGTGTGAAGACACTGGTTGCACAACTGACTCTGCCTATCGATGAAAAGAAATCCAAGCGCCTCCTCAACCAATTACAATGTATGGATCTTATTTGAGGCCCGATTTGAACAAACCAGCTGGACAGGCAATGAAGAAATTTGAATACAGATTGGATATTTGACAATATTAACATGTATTGTTAATCCTCTAGGTGTTATCACTGAACTGTCATTATGTTTAATAATAGTATACCTTAGCAGATACATACTAAATATTTACAGATGAAACAGCAGGGTGGCTGGGATTTCCCTTAAAATAATATGAGGGAGGGTTCAGTAGGTAAGGTCCTGGATGAAAAGCGATTGACCAGCAGCAGATAACGGTTGAAGCTGGATGTTGGGTAGGGGAATAGTCTCTATATTGTGATATATACTCTTTTAATTACTTTTCCATGGTCAAAAGTTTCCAACAGCCGAAACCGGTTTGGATCAGTGGATAGAGCGTTGGCCTGCGGACTGTAAGGTCCCAGGTTCGATTCCGGTCAAGGGCATGTACCTTGGTTGCGGGCACATCCCCAGTAGGGGGTGTGCAGGAGGCAGCTGATCGATGCTTCTCTCTCATCGATGTTTCTGACTCTCTATTCCTCTCTCTTCCTCTCTGTAAAAAATCAATAAAAAATATTTTTTTAAAAAAAGTTTCCAACAATGATAATCTGCTTTGGGTGAAAGATTTAAGTCCACAATTTATTCCTGAAATGTAGGAAAAGTAAGCACCACCTGTAGTATTTTGTAATTTAAAAGATTAAAGCAAAATAAAAGAAAACTTCATACAGGAATGTGTATAGTATCTTTATTCATAATACCCACAGGAAACAGTCTAGGTACCCCATCAATAGGTGAGTAGAAGAGCAAACTGTAATATTTATACTTATACAATGGACTACTACTCAGAAATAAAATGGAATAAAGTATTGATTTTACATATCAACATGAGTTCCAAAACCATTATGCTAAGTGAAAGAAGACTTTTTTAAAAGTATGTATTGTATCACTTTGTATATATGAAGTTCTATACCATGCAACACTAATCTGTAGTGAGAAAGGAAAATCAGAACAGTGGTTGCTTCTGGGAAGGGGGGGAAGAATTGAATGGGGACGGGTATAAGGGAACTTTCTGTGTTAAATGGTAATGTTCTGTATTTTTATGGGCTTAGGATTAACTTCACAATGTGTCAAAATTCATAAAATGTTCATATAAGATTTGAGCATTTCACTGTATGTATATTTTACTTTAAAAGAAAGTGTGGTGATGGACAGAGACTTGACGTGAGATGGTGAACACACAATACAGAGTACAGATGATGTGTTGTAGAATTGTGCACCTGAAACCTGTATAATGTTGTTAACCAGTGTCACCCCAATAAATAAATAAATGGAAATTGTGAGTAAATATTGAATACTAGTTAATGAAATACTTGCTAAGTATATGGGGGGAGGGGTACTGATATATCAGAAAGCAAGATGGGTGGAAGGATAAATTGATAGACAAGGGATAAAACAAGCATAACAAAATGTTGATAAGAGAATCCAAGAGTTTGTGGTGTTTACTCTAATATTTCAAATTTTCTGTATGTTAGAAAGTTCATAACAAAATTTTGGGAAAGTAAAGGGAGCCATCTTCTGGAAGAAACTGGTATTACTGATGGTTCAAAAAGGTAAGCAGAAGGAAGCATGTTTATATGATTTGGTTTTGATAACTTAACTATTTTTCACATATTCTATTGGTTGTCACTCAGATGCCCAAGCCATCTTCTTTCGTTGGAAATATTTCTTCCCTTCCACTGACTCACTTCCCACTCTGATTTTACTTCCTCCAGAACAGAGGTCTGCAAATAGTACATATTTTAAGCTTTGTGGGCTAAGAAGCAAAAATTGATTATATAGGTATTTATAAGGCAAGAGAGAAAATTAATTTCCAAATTTTCAGTGATGAAATTTAAAACATAATAATATTGAGTACAAGTTTTTGTAGAACAGGTCTACTAAAGAGAATGAAATTCTTTTTTGGAAAGGTGGATAACATTTCTCTTAATTAGGGTTCAAAGTTATTCCCTATCATCAAAATCAATTGCAAATGTTCATCTGATAATCCTGATCTGTAATGAGATTTTAAACATTTAATCTTTTACCCAAATTTAGTCTTTTCACCCAGATAAACACTGTCCAATACTGAGATCAATCCAAGGGCATGTGACTTAAATTGAGCATATTAATCTCTTGGAAGGCAATTATAGAGTTATATTAGATTATTATCTGGACATTTTTCTTTTAGTGTGTGAGATGCAATCATTTCTCATTTAAAGTTAAGTGAAAGCTGCTCAATGGCACAAGTAAATGGGTCTTGAAATATAAAAATTTCCTTTCATTGAGGTCTCTATAATATACTGCTAAAACTGTAGTTTGAGCGTGAAAAATAAAACTTCAAATCTGTGTGGGAATGGAGATCTTGCTTTTATTGTCAAAATGCCTTTACCACAGAGTAAGTTTTGCATGTAAGGGCTTTGTTGTCTTACAACTTTAATTGAATTCATTAAGAAATATCATTGAATGATCACAATGAGCAAAAAATGAATTCTAAAGCCATCCAGTCAGTGTTCTATAATTCTGGTAAAAGGAGGTTCTTCTCACTTAGAAAAAAAATTCAATCCTGGCCCTGAGCTAAAAAACAAAATTCACAAGAAAATGTTACCACTGGTAAGTCATCAAATGCTGTGTGGTAGGGCAAGTCAGGATATTTAGCTGCTGATTGTGACAAAATATGTGGAGTGACAACAGTTAAGTCCATGAGAGCAAATGAAGTTTATTGTTGAAACTACTGGTTCAGTGATTCATGGAAAATTAAAATCTTTTCCACAAAATACATGTTGATTGATAATATAGAACAATGATGTTATAACCATAGGATTTAAACTCCTTACATTTTCACAAGTGGAAATCTGTCAAAATAAGCCTGTTTCTGCTTACATAAATTGTAACACATCATAGCTGACTTCACCTTAGGTGTATTAATTAGTTTTCTCAACTTCTTTTAAAAATATTTTCACTGGTTGCAGGCAGCCGATTCACAGAGGCTAATTATCCAGTCACTCCAAATATTGACTCTTTGAATAAACAAGCACAAATGAGCATTATCAGTAACACCTGTCAACTTTTTAAGAGCCCAGAAAACCACTCAAAATAACTTGCCTTCACTAAATAATTTAAATTGACTATGGATGTTGTTCCCAGTGGCCTCAACACTGTAAGCAGCTGTTCTCACCCAAAGGCTAATGGTCTTAATAAGGTTTATTTTTTCTGATTTACTGTACATTTCTTCAGCTGCTACAATGAATTACCATTTAATCCATGTTTCATATGTAAATACCAATATTGCATGGCTAACAAGCCACTTGGAAACTTACTGTGGCTGCAGCCTCATTTATTTATTTCCTTCCTTCCTACCATCCTTCCTTTCCTTTTCTTCTTTTTTATGAAGAAATTTCACTATGATGAGATATTCCAGTTAATTTTTATAAATTTTCTGACCGTTTTCTTTGATTTGGGGATACTGTGAAAACTTCTTGGTCTGGTAATGTTGACATATATTGTATTCTTGTAGCACAGATATAGGTCCATTGCCTAAAAAAACCCATAATGCTTTGCCATTGGATTTGATAGCAAAATAAACCACACTTCATTGTACTTACTTCTTTCAAATATAAGTTCTCATCCTGATTAGAGAACTTCCTTTGTTTTGTGGAGAAAAGTTTAGCTATCCACAAATACTGTTTCCTTTCGACCTAGTCTCTTAACTTTGTGTTATCTAATCTTGTATATAATACTCTCCTGAAACTGCTCTGTTAAAGGTTACCATCCACTATACAATAGTCTCCTTCCTGCCACTATTCTACTTTTCAATTCATCCTTGTTATACGAGCAGCTTAACCTTTCTAAAGCATGTTTCATTTTTCAATCCCTAACTCAGAAACACTAAGGAGAAACTAGTGGAATGAATGGAGGCCAGATTCTGGTGGCCCTTGAAAGCTCGATTTCGAGAGAGAAGTTTTTGAGAAGGGGATTAACACGATAAAAGGTGTTGTTTTACTTAGACGCTGCCAGTAGTAGTGGACAGATGAGAGATGGGGGAGATGAGTCTGGGTGATCAACTGCCACATAGATCAGGTATACTGTGCTGATGGGAAGGACAGACTGTCTTGTGGGCTTGGGCCTGCCAAAAATGCTACCTTGTTGAGTTAATAATATCGGTTTCGAAGTAGCTTCCAAACTAATGTGAGCTTGTGTAACATATATACAAGATGAGGCAATACGGTTAAAGATTAGCGATTTGATTTTAGATACAAAAGCCGTAGTATCTGATTTCACTTGGGAATGTAGGACTGTGCCCAGGAACATCCAGCGATTCTCTTTTTAAGAACCATGACTATACTTAGCTAACCTCACAAAATAAATCCTTTGTCCCTTTCCTCAGGATCCCAGGTCAGATGAACCAGACAAAATATTCCGGTTCTGCTATTGCTGTAAACTTGTAGGAAGCTGTGCTCCTCCAGTACCCTCCGGGCTTCCAGGATCCCTCTCCCAGGTCATTCATTGCCCTGCTACCTTGGGGAAAAGTTTCTATCCCAGCATGCTTTCACCAAATTTTCAGATGAAATGTATCCAATTTGATGGTCTCAACAAGATCATCTAACTCATACCCAGAGCAGAGCTGGAAACTTTCAATTTATACAGAATTGTCCAAAGAAGGGAGAGCCAATAAAAGACTCCTGGCAGATGAGCTCTCAAATTTGGTCTGCATTAAGTAGCGATCATCTTCTAATCAGCCCGACAGTAAAAGTGTCAAATTTCGCAAATACCTACAAAAGGGAGTAAAATGATCACCTAACGATAAACTTTGCTCACCTGAATAAGGGAATTGACCAGGGTTCCTAAACTCTCTGCAGCTCGGATTCTAATCCGGGGTTTTCAGCATCAGGTGTAGGCAGCCAATTGAATCGTCTGAGCGCCGTGCATCCTGGGAGCTGTAGTTTCCCGCCCCTCCGCCCTACTACAAGTGGAGCCGCTGGAGGACGGTTGCTTGGGGTTATTAGCAAGCGGGAAGTATGGCGGTAGCGCGTGAGGACGCGGCTTTGCCTCCTGGAGAAGGTAAGGCGATCCTCACCCCTGAGTCCTAAGCCTTCCTCTATGGAACTGAAGTAAATAATTACCTGGTAGAGAAAAGAAGCCTGGGTTTAGGGGTGCAGCTCTGGACCGGTTCTTTTGATGGGAGCCTGTGGACATCGCGGAGGCGCGCTGCCCTCTGGGAGTTGTAGTCCCCGTGCTCTGCCCAGCTCTGCAGCGTGGTGGCGAGGCCCGGGCGGGGGACTACAGCCCCCAAGGCTCTTTGCGCGCCGGCATCCCGGATCCCGCGCTCCTTAGTCTACTTGGGTGGTGGGTTTCGGACTGCGGTGACCTTTCTAGGCTGTTTACTTTGAGTTCTGGGTGCCCAAGTGAAAACTGCAGGATCTCCCGCTCTCACTTTACTGTCCCCCTTTCCCTCGGTTCCTAGAACGTTCGGGACACCCTCTATCAAGCGCAGCTCCCTAGACTGACGTTGAACCCTTTCTTGGAAGTGTCTGGTGGCTCATAAAATCTGGGGGTGATCCAGAGCCTACAGTTCTGCACCCCTGCTTCTGCAGACGAGATCCGCGGGCCGGGTTTGGTCGCTGCCCTGCGGGGCGCGGGGCTCGGGGTGCGGGTGCGTCTGTGACCTGGAGCCGCGGGAACCGAGCTCCTTTGTTTTGGTTACAGCTCTTCCAGTTCTGAGGCTCGGCTGTGCCGTCAGTTTGAGGGCCTGGCTGTGGAGTGGAGCCTTCTCCACGGCTCAGAACAGGGGCTCATTATATTTTGGGGGCAGGGGGCAATCTATGGTTCTAAGAAGAAGCCTGTCGACTCCTTGGAATTGTGTGCAAAAGCTGTGCGTTTTCCTGGGACACAGTCCACAGCTTGCACCAAATTCTCAAAATCCCATGACTCCCTTCAGCCCCCAACCCCAAATGCTAGAAGCCATTAAATAATGGGAAAACATTGAATCTCTTCAGGAGAGCATTCTTGAATAATAATTCCCCTCAGTAGGCTTAATTTGGGTATAATTGTGAAATTGGCAGCTTCTCAGGTCCCCGCCTCCCTCTGATATCTGCTTCTCATAAATTCCACCTCTCCAGCCCTCCAAGGGCAACTTAGAGTAGGAGCAATTAACATTTATAGAGCACGTTTTATATGAGCTAGAACACGTTTCGAGTGCTTTTATTTTAAATTTTACATCATTTTCTCTCTATTCACCAAGGCAGGTATTATTATCAAATCTATCTTACAGATTAGAAAAGTGAGCCCCAAAGAGATCAGTAACTTGCCCAAGACACCACAATGGTGAACTAGTGGAGCCGCAGTCTGAACTTCTTTTGTACTGAATTACTTTAGTGGGTGCTGTGTGCTAGGGATGGGGCTCAGTGCTCTCTTTTCATCCCTCCTCCCCCCCCCCCCCATCAATTTAATGAATTAGGTGCATTATTCCCATTTTGTGGATAAATTAATTGAAGTATGTACTTTGATTTGGGGCTCTATAGGATATACTGGTAGTTAGACTGTATGCAGGTTAATCTCCAGCAAAAGATGAGTCCCACTTAAAAAACACTATCATCACTTAGCCACAGAATGTGGAAATACTAGTTTATATTTAAATGTGAAGAATTCAAAAGTATTTCATCATAGAACTTGAGTAGAATATCACACATCTTGATATAATTTGATATTTCTGAGGCAAATGAATAATTTCAATCTGCGGTCCTTTAAAACTTGATTGCTTTCATTTTAAAATCTTGATAATTATTGTGCTGCAGTGTTTTGTAACTCTGAATGGGATTTTATTAGGGTAACTAGAGACCCGGTGCACAAATTCATGCACAGGTGGGGTCCTTCGGCCTGGCTGGCGATGGGGGCCAATAGGGAGTGGAACAGCTGGCCCTGTGAGGAAGGAGAGGGACCGCAAGAGGTTGGCTGTGTGAGTGCACTGACCACCAGGGGGCAGCTCCTGTGTTGAGCGTCATAGCAACCTGTTGACTGGTTGTTCAGTCGCTTAGGCTTTTATATATATGAATTTCATCCCTGTGTAGTATTTGTGTTTTCTAATAATTTCCTTTCTCTTTTCTAGGGTTAGTGGTCAATTGGTCAGGGAAGGGGCTACAGAAATTAAGTGCAAACTTACCCTGTGAAGCTGACATTCATACTTTGATTTTGGATAAAAATCAGATTATCAAATTGGAAAATCTTGAGAAATGCAGACGATTAATACAGGTAAGTATTGTATCTGGGGAAATAGTTATATTAGAACCAGTTCATTATATCTAATAAAATAACCAAGCAAAAAGTAACCGTGCAGGCCTGGAAAGTAGTAAATGTTGCCTTAAATCTTTACATGACAGTTTCTCCTGAAGATGAACACATATGTGCTGCATTTAGAGTGGACTAGAAAAAGAGGCATTCGTTTTTAAAAAGACAACATTTTATATTAGCAAAATATTGTGTTACGATAGCCTTTTACCTCATGATAGGGGTAAAGAGTTCATTCATTCAACAAGTGTAATTGGGTGCCCCATATATGTCTGGCACTGTTCTAGATTTTGACTGAGACAGTTTAAGGACTACATTCTGTGGAGCTTATATTCTCAAGTAATTGCTGTGTTAACAATGTTTTCCTTTAGTAATTGGAGGAGATCTTATTGCTGAGGGTTATGTGTATTTTTCATTGCTTAGGAGTAGCAGCAGCAGCACCAACAAACTACTAGTTACTCTAGAACAGTGGTCGGCAAACTCATTAGTCAACAGAGCCAAATATCAACAGTAAAATTGAAATTTCTTTTGAGAGCCAAATTTTTTAAACTTAAACTTCTTCTAACGCCACTTCTTCAAAATAGACTCGCCCAGGCCGTGGTATTTTGTGGAAGAGCCACACTCAAGGGGCCAAAGAGCTGCATGTGGCTCGCGAGCCGCGGTTTGCCGACCACTGCTCTAGAATATATATCTAAACAACATATGTGAAAAGTACAGATTGGGTTTATATATTTGGACATGTTTGGCCATATAAACAAATCTTTTTAAGCACCCTAACGTGAAAATAATCTATATATTTTATTCCGAAGAGTAATGATATGTTTCCTTTCCACAGTTGTCAGTGGCTAATAATCGGCTGGTACGGATGATGGGTGTGGCCAAACTGACCCAACTCCGGGTGTTAAATTTGCCTCATAATAGCATTGGCTATGTAGAAGGGCTAAAGGAACTAGTACATTTGGAGTGGCTGAATTTGGCAGGAAATAATCTCAAGGTGAACTGGGGTTTTTTGTTTTGTGGGGGGGTTTTTTTAGTAGTTATGTTTGGGGTTTTTTCAATTTACAAAAGTATTCACTGTAAAAAATAAATTCAAGCAGTTTAGAAATTAATAGAGTAAAAAAAAAAAAAAATGAAAGTACCCACTCACCTGTGCAGGGATAATTTCAGTTAACATAAACGAAAAAAATCTCATTTTGAAACACATAACACAGTATATTATTATTTTAAATGTGAACAAAGAATCTATTTTATACTTAGAAAAATGGATCAAACAATGAAATGTTAGGAGAAAGACTATCTCATGCTTCATTAAGCTTTAAGTAAATGTTTAATGGTAGAGTGGAGAATATACTGTTTTAAAAGTGGGGGTTCTGGATTCTAGTCCTTCTTCCACCACTTAGGAGCTCTATAATTTTGGGCAAATTAATAAATATCTCTGTGTCTTACTTTTTGATATGCTAATGAGGGGACTGGATTAAATGATATTATTAATAGCTGACTTTTATTGAACAATTAATTTAGCCTAGGTACTATTCTAAGCAGCTTAATTATATTAACTCAGTCTCATGACAGCCTATGAGGTAGGTATTGTCATTATGCCCATTATATAGATGAGGAAACCAAAGAGTAGAGAAGTTAAGTAACTTGCCTGAGGTCACACAGCTAGGATTACAGAGTCAGGATTTGAATCCAGGCAATTTGGCTCCCCTCTTAACTTGTGAAGTCCTTGCCCTCCCAGCTGTCATGTGACATCACTATGGTTTCTTCAAGTTCTGAATATCTGGGATGATATGATCCTCTACTCTGAGAGCAATAATGAAGGTGGAAGCTTGCTCCATAACATTTTGCCACATTCCGTTAGCATTGCTTTCTCTTTTTCTTGTTAAGCACCACTCCTCTGCTTCCAATAATAAGCAGAGGAGCCCTAGCTGGTTTGGCTCAGTGGATAGAGCATTGGCCTGCAGACTGGAGGGTCCCAGGTTTGATTCCGGTCAAGGGCACATGCCTGGGTTGTGGGCTCAATCCCCAAGAGGGGGCATGTAGGAGGCAGCAGATTGATGATTCTCTCTCATCATTGATGTTTCTATCTCTCCTTCTCCCTTCCTCTCTGAAATCAATAAAAATGTATTTTAAAAAAATAAATAAATAAGCAGAGGAAGCAGGAGACTCAGCTACGAGAAACCAGGGAAGAATTTCTTTATTTTTATTTTGTTTGCATGAACTGACATAATAATTTTCTTGTGCTAGGCCATGGAACAAATCAATAGCTGCACAGCTTTACAGCACCTCGATTTATCAGACAATAACTTACCCCAGATAGGTGATATATCTAAATTGGTATCACTGAAGGTAAGTGTGTGTTCTGACTATGTCATTTCTGAAATTTTATACTAAAATACCAATAGAAAGTTATCTGATCGACTTTAAAGCAGCCTGCTATATATGAAGAACAGATTGTGTTCATTACAATAAAAATTCTATTACAGTGTGAAACTTTTTGTTTTTAGTGTATATAACTGATGTAATTAAAACTGGTAAGTGTAATTAAGGTTAATTCTTATTTACCATTCTTCAAACATGAAATTCCCTTCATGTCCAACCAGCCTGCTAGCAGCTTTGCAGTAAGTATATAGCATGTTGGCGAGGTTGAGCATAAATATTCCTGAACATGAACCTGTGTTCTTGACACTCGGGATTGCTGTGTGTGGGGTTGTTTTTTTTTAGTAACAGGTATTATTAAGTTATCAAAATTAACTTCACTTTAATTTTAAAAAATAAACCTGTACCATATAGCACATTTTATGGAGGAAAATGTATCATGCAATCAAATAAGTAACAGTTGAACTCACAGCTTCAAAAGACATGTAGGCATTTTCCATATTTTTGCTTCATTGGATATTAATATCAGATGAACTCATTAAGCTTTAGAAGAAGTGCTATTAGCTTAACTTTCCCCACATCTTTAGCAGAACATGCAGTAGTTATTCTAAACAATTTGATTTAGTCAGATACTAAGAGAATTCAAATGAACTGAAGATGATTAAACTTTTTTTTCTGAAATGGAGGCATGATTATCTTATTAGAATCTGGGTGTTCAGAGTTTTTGGTTCCTCATCGTTGCTGACCTTGAGTCAGCTTCATCTGCAAGTAGCACATGCTAGCTTGACCAAGCTTTTCATTTCCAAGAGAATACAGAGACTCTGGGAAAATGCATGCAGAGTTCCAGTTTGGAGCTGGTAGCAGACATGCTGATTGGTCCTCCCCTTTCCTACCTGTGAAGCAGTAGGAATGAGGACTCCCTCATCTCTAGATCATGGGTGGTTTTTGCACCTTGGAGTTGGGATCCCTGCCTGATGGGGTCTTTTGGACGCTGGCACATGATCAGGGGAATTAGAGCAAATTATGGATTGTGGGTTCCCTACCTCCCTTCCTCCCTCCCTCCCTTTCTCCCTTCCTCCTCCTCTTTTGGAAAATTTGCTTTATACATGGTTGTTTTAATGAGTGTTTTCTTTCTGTTTCCTCACCCTCTATATTGATACTTTAAAAAGTAATGAACCGTTTGTTGGAAATTGCTCAAGTTTTAATAAACTAAATCTGACAAAATGCTAGTTGCTACACCTAGCATGTGTTCTTGGACAAGTCTTAAAACTTTCTTAGGTTTAGAATGTGGACAAGAAAAGAGAGTGGACCAGAAGACGACCCACGACTCTTCTAGCATTAAGTCTTTGATTTGTGTGCTATGAGATGTATAATAAAATAGGTCCCCTGTTTTCATACATACCATTTTGGCTTTTGTCAAAATAGATCCATTCATTTATAATCTTTTCATTTGTAAGTCCCGTTTGTTTTTACTTTTAAGACCCTGCTTTTACATGGAAACATCATCACCTCTCTTAGAATGGTACCAGCTTATCTACCGAGAAGTCTTGCTATCCTTTCTTTGGCGGAAAATGGAATTCGGGACTTAAATGAGGTAAAATTTGAGAGTGTTCTCTGGGAACCAGGAAGCTGCAAAGTTGTGGGAAAGGAGGAGAAACACAGGAGGAAGTTGTGAGCTCACTGTTGGACTGTGAGCCTCTTGGAAGAAACTGCATCGAGATGAAACACTGGCTCTAGCTGATCATTATTTTTCCAATTTTTTCTTAATGTCAGTGGATCATTAAGGCATAATTTCATATGTGATATGCAGTTGTTCCATTTGTAAGTGATTGGAGGTAGAGGGACATCTACACCAAAGAGGTTAAGGCACACTGTGCACCTTCCTCTGGCTGCTATTAGGGTTTCAATTGTCTGCTGGGAAGCAGTGCTGATGCCTCTAAGCATCCTTTTGCAGCAAGGACAGATGGCCACATCGTTGGAATTTTGGAAGTCGGTGGATAATATGAGTGCTACTTGTCGCTTTTCAGAACAAGAGGGGAATTGTTACATTCTCAAATTGCCAAAGATGTGTAATCACGAAAGCATTGTGCTTGACACTGCATAGTGTTCAACAGACATATCCTTTGTTCCAGATCTCTTTCTTGGCATCCTTAACTGAATTGGAACAGTTGTCGATCATGAGCAATCCTTGTGTGATGGCAACACCTTCCATTCCAGGGTTCGACTATCGGCCATACATCGTCAGCTGGTGCTTAAACCTCAGAGTCCTGGATGGATATGTGATTTCTCAGAAAGAAAGGTGAACATGACATTTTTAACATCACATTTACTGTGCAAGTTACAAAAAAGACCATTTCTAGCTTTCGACAAATGAATAAGCTGAATATTTCTTTAAATGTGCATTTAAAATGAAGCTCCTTAGTGCAGTCATATAGCAGACTCTGTGCTGCTCGCTTAGGATTTTCTATCCTTTCTACAAAAGAATTTCAGTTCCAGAGGTTGGGTCTCAGATCAGTCCCACAAAAGCTTGTAATTCACCAGATATGTAAGGCAGTATTAAGAATAACTTAGGACCCAGCTACCCTTTACAACTGAGACTCTGTGGGAAAATGCATGCAGAGTTACAGTTTGGAGCTGGTAGCAGACATGCTGATTGGTCCTCCCCTTTCCTACCTGTGAAGCAGTAGGAATGAGGACTCCCTCATCTCTAGATCATGGATGGTTTTTGCACCTTGGAGTTGGGACCCTGCCTGGTGGGGTCTTTGGACACTGGCACATGATCCGGGGAATTAGAGCCTTAAGGGAGGTAAGGAACTTGGATGTGGGCAAAGGGGTTGGAGTTAGAGGGGATTGTGAGAACTGAAATGAGTTTATTCTCCTCGCTGCGCCTCATTTCACTTCCTCCTCTCAATGCATATGTACGTGCATTCATGGACTCAGCACATACATTCTTCCTCACCTTTTTTTTTGCTCTTCTGTCCTGGAGACTGGCAGCAGTCCCTTAAGGGGTTTCCTAATGAGGGGATGAGTGGTAGATCACAGGGTTTTCCTTTTCTTCTCCCTGCAGTTTCGTCTAGTTGCTGAATCGGTCGTGGGGCAGTGAGGAATAGCAACCAGGAGCTACACAGTGGTGGTGCTGGTGCGGGGTGGGGGACATATGTCAAGTCTAGTTTGCCTACCAAAAAGTGTGGCTTTTTCCTTTATCCTGCAGTAAGTGTTGCCATGTATTCATGAACGTTATTTTGTTTCAAACTGTGGGTAGTTCTAAAGCTGGAATATGGATTTCCTTGGATTATCTTCTTCAGATCTTACTTTAAGCGAGAGAAGTTGTTGGATTTTTCTGTGGGATTAGGCAACATTTTCACATGTGGGAGGCAGCATGGAGAGATGGTTAGAAATGAGAGTCTGGCATAAAGAAACCTGGGAGGGGAGGCGAAGAGAGACAAGAGAAGGCTTCATTCCTATCTTTCCCTGATGCCCATTCGCTGTGTGGCCTGGGCAGGGCCCCGGCTTCTCCAAGCCTTAGTCTCTCCTCTGTCAAATGTGGGGAATGCTACCTCACTTTCAAGGTAATGAGGATAAAGGATATAAATAGCATAATACTGGTCATACACTAGGGGCTTAATAAATGATAACTGTCATTACTTTTGGATAGGGAATAGGGATTGAAGTGGTTTGAAGAAACTAAAGCAAGTGTTAAACAAAATACTATTTGTTGAGTCGATGAATAATAATACAAAGGCTATGTTTCTACACTGTGAAAGTGGTTTTAACAAGTGACTTTCAGGTAGTTTGTACTTCTTTGAACTTCCTATGTAATGTTTTACAAATGTTTAACTTCAGAGACTCCAGGAGGTAGGGAACAGTGCATTCACTTGGGTAGCCTCCCTTTGTGTGAGTGTCCTGCACCAGAGTCTGGAGGGAGGCAGAGGGGGAGGGCAGCACAATAACAACCCTTTCTCAGATGAATTCTTCTTCCCCCCAGATTTAAAAAAAAAAGCAAAGTTTCATAATTCAGGTATAGTCTTAAAAATGATATCTACAAATACCCACATAATCCCCACTGAGAATAAGAACGGGACATAGCCAGCACTGCAGAGATCTCCTTGGCCCCACTCCCATCATAAAACTCCCTCCCTGCTAGAGATAACCATTGTATTGGCTTTTGTTGTTGTTCATCCTCACCCAAAGATATTTTTCTATTGATTTTTTTAGAGAGAATGGAAGGGAGGGGGAGAGACAGAGAAATATCGATTGGTTGCCTCCTGCACACACTCTGACTGGGGCCTGAGATCGAGCCTGCAACCGAGATATGTGCACTTGACCAGAATCAAACCTGTGACCCTTTAGTCTGCAGGCCAACACTCTTAACCACTGAGCCTAACCGGCTAGGGCTATTTTGACTTTCTGATAATCCAGAAAGATTATTATTTTTCCTGGTTATTATGGAGTCCTTAAATCAACCAGCTCCCACCAGAGTAGCTGAAATTAAAAGGATGGACAATACTCACAAATAAGTGTTGGTGAGTATGTGGAGCAATTGGAACTCTCATACACTGTTCTAGGAATGTAAGTGGTTCAATCACTTTGAAAAACTGGCAGTATTTACTGAAGCTAAACATACAATACATTCCCTGTAGCCCAATAATTTGACTTCTGGTCTATACTCTACAAAAATGGGTGCTCTGTCTACCAAAAGACACGTACAAGAGTGTTCATAGCAGCCTATTCATAATAGCTTCAAACATTGGGAGCTATTTGGAACATTTGGGAAATGACCCAAATGTCAGTCCATAGAAGAATGGGTAAATAGAAATATTCAGAGTAAAGAACCTAGATTGTTATTGATGCCACAATACTGAGAAAAATGCTGTTGCAGGTGATGTCTGAGACATCCCTGGAGTCTACACTACTCCTAGGTTTTAGAGTATCTCTGGAAATATGCTATTCAGGGGGGAGGAATTATGCTAAGGGAGAGCTATTGTCTTAAAAATCATTCAGTAGCCTGCGCAGTGTTCAAAACATCCTCCTGGTCAACCTTGGGGATTGTCCTGAGGATAGGAAGGACTTTCCAGTTTTCATATGTACTCAGCCTGTTATTTCCTAAAAACATCCAGGTTAAAATTTTCTCCCTCATAAAAAGTATCCTAGATTCTTGGATGACTTCAGGTAGCCAGATCTTAAGTGTGTGTGTCATAGAAAGAGTCACTTGAGCAGTCACCCACCCCTGTGGTGCTTTCTGTGGGAGAAGGGCACCTGTGGGAAGACCGGCACCTTTGTATAGCACATGAGAATTTGGATTTCTTTCTGAGTTTGTTTCCATCTGTTTTACTATTTACAGGACATACTACACCTCTATTGCTTAGAGATCAGAACTTAGGAAGCTGAACTTTGGAGATGTTTCTTTTTTTTCGAAAGGATATTCAAAATACAGAGAAGTAGAGAGAGTAACTAACATAGGAACACCTCAGTACCCACCATGCAGCCTCCAGAGTGACCAGCATTTTGCTGATCCTGTTTCATCTATCCCCCCACTTTTTTTGTTGGAGTATTTTAAAAGCAAATACTAGTATCATTTTATTCAATACTCTTTTTTATTTTTTTTGGAAATAGAGCAGGTTGTTTTCAATTTTCTCTCTTAATAGTTGTTACTTCTGTTATATTATGTACACTGTTCCTTTCATCTCAAGAGAAATATCATATTCCAGTGATTTGAAAGTCATGTTATATCTGAATGAATTTAGTTTTGTTTTTCTTTTTGTTGGCAATGGTATCTTAATTGGCAGGGTTTTTTTTTTACCCAGGAGAAAATTTTATAGATTAATACATTTGTATAGTGTATGTTTTTGATGAATGAAAAGCAAAGGCAAGAAGAACATTTACATTCGCTGATGCTCCACAGTTTATGGTTTTTCTTACACTTATACTGTGGAGCACTGGACTGAGCCTTCTTCATCTTTTTACTTTTGTTGCTCCTTCGTCCCAAACTACACGCCATCTGTAACCTGGAAATGTTGCTTGCTGGTTATGTTCAAGTTGGCAGTTGCCATTTGCTGTGGACCTTTTTGCGGGAAGAGCTTTTCAACAAGTGATTTGCTTGGCAGAACTTATGGAAACTTAGAGCAGATTTCATGAAGATTCTGAATGATCTTTATTTTAACTGTTTTTATGAAATAGAATAAACTTTTCATTAGACTAAGAATGGGTTACCTGATTTGAGTTAATCTACTTGGCATACCACATATCTCACTGAATGAAAGCAGTCTTTCCTTTCTTATGACTCTGGAAGATCACTAACTAAACTTATATTGTATTGCACCATGACCCTTTTGCATGATTTAACCAGTTATCAAGAGGACACTTTCTCTTCAGTCTATAATAGACCTGGGGTGGCTTGACTGTTTTGGACAGTATAGTGTGTATGATGTGGATACCATGGTATGAAGGTCCAAGAAAATAGTTGTGAATTGGAAGTGATTTTCAAACTATCTGCAGTGCTTAGTTAATTATATAAAAATAGAGAAACAAAATATATCAAAATGATCTAACCTCAACTTCAAGTTGAGGGCCAAGAATGGCAAAATTGAGGCAATGGCATGTTAAACAAAAATAAATAAATAAACCAATTCAAACATGTATCTATATATATAAAAGCCCAAGCAACCCTTACAACTTGTTGACTGAACAACTGGTCAACCGGTTGCTATGACGATGCACTGACCAACAGGGGGCAGATGCTCAATGCAGGAGCTGCCCCCTGGTGGTCAGTGTGCTCCCACAGCCAACCTCCCGTGGCTGGCCAACCTCCTGCAGCTGGCCAACCTCCTGTGGTCCCTCCCCCTGGCCGGCCAACCTCCCACAGTCCCTCCCCCAAGCCTGCCAACCTCCTGCGGTCCCTCCCCCTGGCCGGCCAACCTCCCGCGGTCCCTCCCCCTGGCCAGCCGGCCCCAATTGGCCCCGACCACTGGCCAGGCCAAGGGACCCCACCCGTGTATGAATTCATACACCAGGCCTCTAATGGAAAAATAAACAGTAATAGAATGACCTCCCATGAATCTAATATCTAACTTCAGTGGTTTTCAACTCCTGGCCAACCTTGTTCACTTAGACCTTCACCTATTTCCTCTTCTCCTGTGTTATTTTTAAGCAGATCTCAGGTTACATATAATTTCATTTGTGAATATTTCAATATATATCTCTAAAAGATGGCTTTTCAAGAAATAACTATAATACTGTTATCACATCTCATCTGTAATAAATTTGGGTACTTCAGTTTAACAGTGAATGGAGGGAATAGGTATTGCTTCTTTGAAAATAATTTTGAAATATTTCGAACCATTAGTACAAATCTATGGAAATGCCCCTAAGCAAGAAAAAAGGTTTAAGTCATGTTAAGAGTAAGGGGAGTGAATCAGAAGGATCAATTAAAAGTTGAGTGAGTTTTATTTATGAAAAACTTCCAACAGTGCTATAAAGGTAATTAAAATGGGAAATCATATTGCTTAAAATTGTATACTAGTACTGTCTACCTGGTGTCACCTTCTCTTTATGTCCCCCAATTCCAGTTTGAAAGCTGAGTGGCTCTATAGTCAAGGCAAGGGGAGAGCATATCGGCCTGGCCAGCATGTCCAGCTTGTCCAGTATCTAGCTCTGGTCTGTCCTCTCACTTCTACACTGGGTCTTCAAACAGCAGAGGATGCCAAGCTAGAGAAGATTCTGAGCAAGCAGAGGTGAGCCCACTTATTTATAGCAGCTGATGAATTCACAGTGAAAATACCCCTGAGTCTTTGCTGCGGGGTCAGTAGGACTGAGGCAAGTGCCACGGCCCACATTTCTGAGCGCTTTGGCCCCTCGTCACTGGGGCCAAACATCCTCGTCGGGCAGGGAACTGAACCACACAGTGCATCCAGTTTGCTCCATAGCAGCCGTATTGCTACGCATGCCTGGGGAGAGCCAAAGCAGTATGGGAGAATGGACTTTTTTAAAAAATGGATCTGTTCTTTTAATGTAGGTGTTACTTTTGGGTTTAAAATACTAACATTAAGAAGTATAGTTAACAACAAGTGTTAGTGAGGATATGAAGAAAAGGGAACCCTTGTGCACTGTTGGTGGGAATGCAGACTGGTGCAGCCACTGTGGAAGCAGTATGGAGTTCCTCAAAAAATTAAAAATGGAACGGCCTTATGACCCAGTAATCCCACTTCTGGGAATTTATCCAAAGAAACCCAAAACACCAATTCGAAAGAATATATGTACCCCTATGCTCATTGCAGCGTTATTTACAGTAGCCAAGATTTAAAGCAGCCCAAGTGTCCATCAGTAGACGAGTAGATGAAAAAACTGTGGTACATTTGCACAATGTAATACTACTCTGCAGTAAAAAGGAAGAACATTTTATCCTTTGCAACAACATGGATGGTCCTAGAGAACATTATGCTAAGTGAAATAAGCCAGTCAGAGAAAGACAAGTATCGTATGATTTCACTCATATATAGAATTTAATGAATAACTGAACTACCAAGCAAAGAAAGCAGGCAGACAGCTCTGGAGTGGGGAGTAGGAGGGTAGGGAGGGGATGTGGGGGGAGTTGAGCAAAAAAGAAGAAAAGAAATATAGCTAGAAGCAATTAGTGGTCACTTTTATTTTTTAAATCAGAGATCCTGCCTTAAATGTTTGTAGAAGTGTATGTATATGAGTTGTCTATCTATGTGATTTAAAAATAAGTTCCTTAACCCTTTCTATCCAGTGCTTTCAAATGAGACTTTGTAATTTGGTGGTGACTAGAGGTATCTACTTTGAAGATTGTAAACTTCTACCTTTCTGATAGGAAGCAGAAAGCTTGCTTTTCTGGGTATTTGTTAAATCACATCCGATGTTGTTGACTTGTAGGTTTCATCAGAGGCAGTTAATGAACCAGAGCCAAAATGAAGAGTTGTCTTGTCTTCCTACTCCTGAAACAAAGGCACCAGAGCATTCGAGCCCCCTTCAAGATTGCCAGACAGTCCAGGAGTGCGGTAAGAAAGTAATTAATCTGTTTTCTTCAAATTGTTTGATCTGTTAAGCATCATAAAACAGAAAAGGTGCATATTTTCATAATTTTTATTAGTTTTTTAACTTAAGCGGTCATTTGGATCTTATATTTTATATATACGTGTATACACACTCATACACATATATGTAGGTATATATTATAAATATTTTATTTCTCATTTTTAAAAATTTAGAGCACTGCTACTTTTTGTATTGATATGATACTTTGATTATTCTTATGATTATTGAAAGAATTTATTTTCTTTAAAATATTTGGTTTGATGTTTTAGGCTTATTGGAGGAATCAATGAAAGCATTTTATTGCATTTTACTCTATTTCAAGGATTAGATTTTCTTAAAAAGATGTAACTTAAAAATATGTCTTAACTCACACAAACAAGTAAATAAATATGTGAGGTGATTGATCTTTTAATTAACAAGATGTCAGGAATCTTTCACAATATATACATATATTAAATCACCACAATATACACTTACAATACCTTACAATTTTGTATGTCAGTTACACCTTAATGGAACTGAGATTTAAAAAAAACTTTACATATGTAGTGGTTTAAATTATACTCTGTTGATTCTTTTAGACCCTGTCATCCAAGTAAATTCTTGGGTTGGGATAAGCAGTAATGATGATCAATTATATGCCGTTAGGAGTAACTTTCCAGCCTCTATACACACTACAAAGTATTCTCGAAATGACCTGCACCTGGAAGACATACAGACAGATGAGGACAAGTTGAACTGTAGTCTTCTCTCTTCAGAGTCTACTTTTATGCCAGTTGCATCAGGACTCTCCCCAGTATCCCCTACAGTGGAGTTGCGGCTACAAGGCATTGACTTGCGCCTAGAAGATGGTACAAATGACTCTGTGAAAGGGCAGGAAGACCAGGAATTGGATAAAGAAGAGGAAAAAGCTTTCTGGGCTACAAATGAGAATTCTGTTCAAATGATGAAAAGGGCAGTCAGTGCAGAGGTCAGTGAGAAAGATGGGCTGGTACCTTGCCCTGAGCTAGCAGTAGCCAGTGCTCTCTCGAAAGGTGACACACACAGCCTTCCATCTTACCCTGAGCCAGTTGGACACAGTGTCTTACATACAAAACCAGACAGAAAAGAAACCATGTCTGAAACTGCTTCAGAAGAACTTCCTTGTGAGGCTTTCCCCCAGAGCTCTGTTGCTTTGGGGCAAGATGAAGTTGCCCTTCAGAAACTGAATGAGGCAGCCACCACACTGCAGGCTTGTTGGCGGGGCTTTTATGCCAGGAACTATAGCCCTCAAGCTAAAGGCGTGCGCTATGAAATCCGGCTGCGCAGAATGCAGGAGCACATTGTCTGCCTCACCGATGAAGTAAGGAGGTGAGTCAAAAGTCCCGTCAGGTGCTGTTTTGTTGGTTTGCGTCATTCTTAGAGTTGATTCGGAACACTCAATCAGTGCTGTGCTCAGGACACGTTCATACCACCTTGCCACACTTGGCTAACTTGTCTCCTGCAATACGCTGAAAGCATCTCGAGGGCAGACACTGTCACATGCATCTCCATGTCGGTACAGAGATGCAGTATAGCAATAATGTTGAGTGAATACATACCTTATAAGGCATCTATAAACCTAAACACACAAAGGTACAGAAAATGTAGAAAAACTGGATAAGTATAAAAATTAGATGAGAAAGTTTACATAGAACTAGGTGACCTGAGAATTAAAGAAAAGAGCAGGAATTTTAAAAGGGTTAAAATACTGGGGCAATGGTAGGAATTATGTCTTCATTCCATGGCTCACTTATTTTACTGACTGCTGACTCAGAATAATTAGGATTTTAAAATTTATTTTGAGTATTAGTATTCCAGCCAGCAATATCTATTAATAGTATCATGTGGGAGGAGGAGGAGGCAGTAAAAGAGACTGAGAAGGAATAGCCAGAGTGGTAAGAAAACCACTGGAGTGTGTCCCGGCTCCAACAGGGAAATGTTTCGGGAGAGAAGGAAGTGCTGTAGGGAGGATAGAGAAGTGTATATTAGATTGAGAAGCTGGGGTTATTGGTGGCTGTGTTGGGGCTCCAAGGCAATCTTCAGGTTTGATGATTTGCTGAAAGGACTCAGGAAAGCTATTCTGTTCATGATTATGGTTTATTGTAATGAAAGGATAGGATACACATTAAAGTCAGCATAGGAGAAAGATGGATGGGGCAGAGTCCAGGAGAGACCTGGCACAAGCTTCTCGGTGTCCTCTCCTGGTGGAGTTGTGCAGGCAGAGCTTGATTGTCCCAGCAACGATGTGTGACAATACCCGGGAAGCATTGCCAACCAGGGAAGTCACTCAAGTCTGACACCCAGGGTTTTTATTAGGGGTCAGTCACATAGACAGTGACTAACCTTCATTACTCAGACTGATACAGGGCCCCAGGTGAACAAAAACACTTATTCACCAGCCCTGGCCAGGTAGTTCAGTTGGTTAGAGTGTTGTCCCAATACACCAAGGTTGTGAGTTCGATCTCCAATCAGGGCACATACAAGAATCAACCAATGAATGCATAAATAAGTGGAACAACAAACTGATGTTTCTCTCCTCTCTCTCTCTCTTTAAAATCAATAAGTAAAAATTAAAAAACAAACCACTATTCACTAGAAAGCACAGCATTAGCATAAACTATCTGGTTTAGTTCAAAAGTCCCATCTATGTATACAGATACTCTTACCAGATGGGACATTCCAAGGGCTTAGGTTCCCAGGGCTTACAGGTTACCTCCTGGGAGCCAATCAAGGGCACTTCTGTCTTTAGAATACATAGAGTTCGAACACCCCAGGCCTGCTGAATTAACCTTTCCTGCCCAGTGAGGTTCTGAAGAACAGCTTCAGTGGCATCGTGGGATGACGGCAGTTTGGAATAGGTTGAGAGTGAATGAGAGGTAGAAAGTGAGTGTAGCTAACTTTTTTGGGACGTGTTGCTGTGAGGAAGAGAAGAGCTGGAGGAGAATCTGGAGTTAAGGGAAAAAAATTAAAGATAGGCAATAAAGAGCATGTTTATGAATTGATGGAAATGATTCAATAAAGAGGGAAGAACTGATGGTGCAGAGGAAAGAAAGACATGCAGGCTTGAAGTTCTTGAAAAGGTTAGAGAGGAAGGGATCCAGTGTGCAAGTAGAGGGAGTGGGCTGAGGCAGGAGCAGATATAAGGTGATAGGTTTGATGCTGAGGGGTGGGCAAGTCCTGTGTGATGGATGCCTCTCCTCTTTCCATAATGTATAAGATGTGGTCAGCATTTGAAAGTGAAGAGAGGAGTGAGGGTGTGGGAGGTTTATGGAGAAAGGTGTGAGTTGTGAGGTATTCATTTTAAAAGTGAACTTACAAGGGGAATGGAGGAGGATTGCTGGACAGTGTGAGGAAAACTTAAAACAATAGGTCAGGTTGTATGATTTTCATTAGTTCTCAGCTGTTCTGTTCTGATGGGGGTGGTTAATTTGGATTCATACAGGAATGATTTTTCCCAGATGTGTATGGAAGGGGAAAAAGGGAAGGGCAAGGAGTCAAAGGTATTTGAGGGTGATGATTATAATGATGGATCTTGGAATTTAAACAAGGTTAAAAGCCTGGCTGGCATGGTTCAGTGGTTGAGCTTCAACCTATGAACCAGGTCTGGATTGTTGCAGTGGGGTGGAAGAACAGGTGAACTGGGAAGATGGGAGGTAGTGGTCTGTGTGGGTACTTTAGACCTTTTTTTTTTTTAATGGTGTAGTCAAAATAAATGACTGGGACACCAGTGAGACAATGAGAAGGAGTGACGTGGGTGGATTATTCTTAGATAGAGCATCCATGGGAATGTTGAGGTCTCCAGAAATGATGGGAATGGGGCAGTGATAAAGACTGTGCTTGAGACTTAAGTGAATGGGGGCAGAAAAGAGTTTGGCGAGATTTAGTTCCTCAAGGAGGAAGGTAAAGAATAATTTGTACACATCAGTGAGAAGTAGTCTCCTGACCCTAATGGACAAGTGAAAAAGATATCTTCCACTTGAGAGGGCTACAATGCCCTCAGAAGTGTGTCTAATTTGGTCAAGGAAAAGTTCACCTAAGAGGTTGTCTAAACAGGGTGGGGCAAAAGTAGGCTTACAATTGTGAATATGCAAAAATACAGAATTTATTATTGTACTAGAGGCCCGGTGCACGAAATTCATGCACGGAGGGAGCGTTCCCTCAGCCCAGCCTGCACCCATCCAATCGGGGACCCCTCGGGGGATGTCTAACCACTGCAGTCAGACACCCCTTTCACAATCTGGGACCTCTGGCTCCTAACCACTCACCTGCCTGCCTGATCGACCCTAACCTCTCTGTCTACCTGCTTGATCGCCCCTAACTGCCCTCCCCTGCCAGCCTGATCGAGCCCCCAATTTCTCTCCCCTGCTGGCCTGATCTCACCCCCACTGCCTCTGCCTGCCTGATTGCCCCTAACTGCCCTCCCTCGCTCCCTTGCTGGCCTGATCTCGCCCCCAACTGCCCTCCCCTGCCAGTCTGATCTTGCCCCCAACTGCCTTCCCCTGCCTGCCTGATCTTGCCCCTAACTGCTCTCCCCTGCTGGCCTAACTGCCTATGCCTGCCTGATCACCCCTAACTGCCCTAACTGCCTATGCCTGCCTGATCACCCCTAACTGCCCTCCCCTGCCAGCCTGATCTCACCCCCAACTGCCCTCCTCTGCTGGCCAACTTGGTTCTGATTGGTCAGTTTCTATGCCAGTCAGCGTCAAAAGCTTCACCTCCTAGGCAGCCATTGGCTCCTCACATTGACCCAGATTTTGTTCTGATTGGTCAGTTTCTATGCCAGTCAGCGTCAAAAGCTCCACCTCCTAGGCAGCCATTGGCTCCTCACAGTTGACCCAGATTTGGTTCTGATTGGTCAGTTTCTATGCCAGTCAGCGTCAAAAGCTCCGATTCCTAGGCAGCCATTGACTCCTCACAGTTGACCTAGATTTGGTTCTGATTGGTCAGTTTCTATGCCAGTCAGCATCAAAAGCTCCGCCTCCTAAGCAACCATTGGCTCCTTACATTCACCCAGATTTGGTTCTGATTGGTCAGTTTCTATGCCAGTCAGCGTCTTTGGGCCTATCAACGGGGTCTGATCAGAAAGACGGGGCTGATCAGCAGCCCCCGTGGAAGCCTAGAGAGAAATGGAAGCGGGGCTGTTGGCCAGGCCGGGAGAGAAAGAAAGGCAAGTTCTAATCAACGGCTGCCACAGAGGCTACGGATCAGACCCTGCCTCTCTCTCTGCTGGCCTCTCTCTGGGCCTGATCTGCAGCCCCCTAGGCAGTCAGTGCTGGGTCAGGGCACATGCAGCAGCCCCAGTCAGTGCTAGGTCACCACGGTAACTCAGCACTGACTTCCGGTGTGGTCAAGCCTTCTGACGTAATGGTCGTTACGACCCTGGCTCTTTATTATATAGACTAGGGGCTCAGTGCACGAAGATTCATGCACAGGCGGTGAGTCCCTCAGCCCGGCCTGCACCCTCTCCAATCTGGGAGCCCTTAGGGGAGCCCTCTCCAATCCGGAGTTTCTGTCTGTCTTTGCAATCATATGAGCAAATTGTCTGAGACCCCAACCCAGGTTGGTTTGTTGCTCACAGAATAATAGAGGCTTTTTTTTTTTCTTTGCTTCATTGGTGGAGATTTCCTGGAAGTTTTAGGGTATCTTCCCTTTAATTTTTCCTAGACACTCTGATTTTACTTATTTCTCTCACCTTTGCTTTCCCTCCATCCCCCACCACAACAGTAACTTGCTCCAGGCTCACTTTGCTCTAGTGTCTAGATCCGTCTGCCACCAGAACTATGATTCCCAGCATTCCTGGTGCTCCCCGCGCTCTGGGCTTCTGCTTCCTGTCCTGGGGCTGCCACCAGAGGTACTACTCCCAAAATTCCTGGTGCACCCCATGCTCTGGGTTTTCCCTTCCTGCTCTGTCTCCTTCCCAGGGCCTCCGGCCTGCGGTTCTGCCAAGTCCTTCAAACTGCCAGCTCTCCTTCTCTGCTCTCCATCTGGCAGCTTGGGGAGCCAAGTTCCCCAAGCCACTCCACTCTCCGCCAGCTCTCTCGTTCTGCTCTCTGCCCAGCGCCTGTGTATGCAAATTAACCCACCATCTTTGGCAGGTTGATTTGCATACTCATTCCTAATTGGCTGGTGAGCGTAGCGGAGGTATGGTCAATTTACATGTTTCTCTTTTATTATATAGGATTATTATTGATTAATTAATGTATTATTTTCCACATGAACAACTGTAAGCCTATTACCCTGTATAAGGGAGCTGGCTAATTACAATTCAGGAGTCTCAGTAGGCATAGAAGAAGAGCTTGGGGGGCTAGAGAATGTGAGGAATTGGGTCAGAGATTCAGAACAAGAGGGTGGTGACAGTCTGGGAGATAATGGACAACTAGGGGAGCCTTAGATGTGTGATAGGCATAAGTATGGAGAGGGTGGCAGTGAGCCCAGGGTCAGACTTGAATGAGTAAGGGGAAGTGATGGGATGAGGTGGAGGTGGTTTATTGGTGAGAGCAAGAAGCTCATGAGGAACTGGGGCAAACTGAAGTTTGATGGGATTAGTCCTGCTAGTCTAGAGGGAGTTTCTCAGTATTATCCTATTCCTTAACTTCTTTCTGCAGCTGATGCCTCTCGTGTGTTTGAGTGGAAATTGAGGCCAAATAAAGAGCCATTTAGTATTGTATTTTTCATCACTGGCAATACTTTGTGGGACCAATATAATCTGAATTTCAGTCCCATCTCATTTGACTTCTTTGTTGAGTCATAGTTTGAAACTTGTTCCAGCTTAGGTATTTTAAAGGTGGAAAGGTCTGTTATTTGGTTTTTAATGTCTACAATGCATGTGCTTATTAGTTGTTATAAGAAGTGCAAATCAAAGCACCCTTCCTTGTGTCAATAATGGATTTTGAATTATTATAGATTAAGAAAAGAAAGAGATGAAGAACGTATTAAAAATTTTGTACAAGAAGAGGCTGTCAAATTCCTTTGGAGCCAGGTAAACTCCTTCCTGCTGATTTTCACCTAATGTGTGAACAAAGAAAAATTCTAGATTTATTTAGATAATCATAGAGTAGTTAGGCATACTAATCACCCTTCCCCTAGGTCAAAGATGTAATTTGTACTCTTTGTCACTAACTTGGAACTAGGAAGAGATCTTTGTTACATTTTACTTAATCTGAAAAAAATTATTATAATTTTGAACAGGAAGATAAAGAAGAATAGAGATGAAGGCAAGTGACTAAATTGAGGGATGTTGTTATAACTTGTCAATACATAGGTATAAAAACCCAATTTGAAGTTTTATGTAATTATCTTGTCTTATCCTTTGGTAATATTTGAATGAAAAGTGACTAACATGATTTTTGATAGTTACAATATGCATGTCCTAAAAGTATACATGACTTCTTGGGAGAGAGAGTTTGAAACTGATAATAGCACACTTTAGGGATGGTTCAGACAGTTGATTTTACTATAATTATATTCCATCAAATATTTTTAAGATAATTCCTTGGAAATATTTTTATATAAGAATTTCTTGTAATAGGGTCATAATACTGTAAAATTCAAAAGACCTTTTTAAGGTCTTATAATTACTGTTACTAGGGGTGTGCCTAAATAAATTTTATAAATAACAATACTGTGGGATGCTATGGAATAGTTAAGAAGAACTGGACTGACATGGAAAGATCTCCAAGATAACTCTGTTCAGTGAAAAACAGCAAATTGCAGAACTTGATGCTCCACTTGATTTTAAAAACTCACTTTGTATTTGAAAATATATAGTAAAAGGTCTGGAAGGATAAATATCAAACCACTGTCAATGATTACCTTGGAGGATAGTCAAAGGGAAACTAAAAAATTCTGTATATTGCTTTTTTGTTGTAGATGTTATAGTAAAATTCTGACATCTTCATTGTACTTGAAAAATGTAAAGGTCATATTACCAATAACTCAGGGTGTTTGGGGGTATTTTTTAGTTGTATATACGATATTGTTAGATAATGTTTAAACTCTTATCCCAAATGGATATCTAAAATGAAACTCTACTTATATTAGAGAACCTACTTATATTAGTAGACTCTAATCTGTCTAATTATATGGACCTCAGTGTATATTGAGTACATTATTGACCCCTTAGTCAGCTAGACAAGTGCTGCTGTACTTCTGATTGTTTTTCCAGTAGAAGCAAGAGAATTGCTTTGGGCCAAGGACGTGTACCATTGTGCCAGCCTGGTTTAGACGAGAGGTGCTTTGGAAAGGGTAAGGGAAGTCAGGATGCTTCTAACTCCAGTTTTGCTGCCTCCATTTACCAACTTAATGTGTGTTTTGAATAAAGCTCAAAGGACAATTATAAAACAGGCATGACTTTTATTTTATAATAAAACTACATCCTTTGGTTCATAGGTAAGGTCTCTGCAAGCTTGGCAACAGACTGTGGACCAGCGTCTGAGTTCCTGGCATACCGATGCTCCTCCTATGTCAAGTACTCTGGTGCCATCTGAACCTCCATTATTCCCCCAAAGCCAGGAGCCCTCTTCTGATCAAAATTTGGATTGGTTCGTTGCTCCTGATGAAGCTCCTCAAAAGAAATCCTTACCGGAATTTCCAGACTCTGGTTTTCATTCCTCCCTAACAGAAGAAGTTCACTGTTTGCAGGATTCTTTGGATTTTGAAAAAAGTTCCGGAGAAAGCACTGATAGTTTGATAATGGGGAATTCCACTGACACAGTCAGGCATTGCGAAAAGTCAGGTGTAGCGGACGTTAGCGAAGAACATGGTGAGTGGAGTAAGGAAAGCTCAAGCAGTGAGCAGGATAATAATCTGCTTGAACAGTATTTAACTTCAGTTCAACAGCTGGAAGATTCAGAGGAGAGGACAAATTTTGCTGAAGGGGCAGGAGATAGTACGCTTCACATAGCTCATTCCCCTGAAAAGTTAGATGCCTTGTCTGACAATGCTTCTGTAGATGGTACTCCTGTCATATCTCCTGCTTTGCAAGATGAAATCAGCCAGACACCAGAGGATTGTAAATTAAATGCAGAAGTTGAAGGGCAGCAGTCAGAGTGTGATTCCACATTTCAGGTATTGCATGTTGGTATTACTGTGTAGCATGTCTGGGTGCTTCGGAAGCAGAATCCACTTAATTTTTCTTAGGAATATTTTCAGTTGCCCTTTTTTTTTTTTTAAGGGGAATTTGAATATACCCCCAATTTCGTTATTATTTATATAGAATGTATATTCTTATCTCATATTTTCCATATTCTAGATACTGAAGTCAATCTTCATATTGATTGGGTTAGCCTTTTTTACTTAGCTGTAATTTATCAAGCAATATTTATATTGGAAGCTATAGGCACTTTATTTCTTAACTGGATTGCATCAGTAGTGTTTCTGCTTTTGTATGTATTCATTTGCTTTCAAAAATAAATTAGAATATCTTAAGTAAGATAGAAAAATTTACCTTAAAGATATAAGTAAGAGAAATGACTCCTCTGTGTAAGGAAATTAATTGTGTGGTTAAGAATGCAATTAGTTAAAATAAAGGTAAACAACATATATGAGGATTGTGAAGTATTGAAATTTGCCAGCCTCCTTCAGGGAAGACCTTGTGTTTTAAGCCTTTTTTCCTCCCTTATGAGACAAGGAAAACTTTCTTATAAGCAAATAGGGGAAGAAGGTAAGATTATAGAATTTTTCAGTAGGGATGATTAAATTATCTCTTGGAAAACTTTAGTTTATATCATGTATTAGTTTTAACATATGAAGCCAAATGTTCCATCCATAATTAAAATCAAGCTTATTTTAAGAGGCAATATAAGAATATTTCTCTCAGATATGAAGAAAGCAAATACACTAGGCTCTATTCATTTGGAATAATGTCATGACAAACATTTGTTATCTTTTCATTTAGTCCTTTTTTTACCTCACAGATAAGTATGCGTGTGCCAATATATTGCCAGAAATTCATGTATGTTCATCTTGTATACTGCTTTATATTTGCATATGTTTTTTCTTATAGGAGAAATTTAATTCAGCTGTGTTATTTTAGTTCATATTAGTTCTCTTGATTTATGGAAAAGTATTTCAGCAGAAGATCTGTGTCATTTAGTTCACTTTTGATCTCTGTGTCTTAATGAAGAACATTTAAAATGATACTAGTGGTAGAATATGGTGACTTTTTTTTTTAAGAACAATTTTCTATCTAAATCTCTGAAAAAGGTGCCACATTTGCAAGACAGTTTAACAGTGAATAAGAAGAAATAAACCTCACTTATTTTTACTTGTTAAAAAGAATATATATCTGTAACTCTGGGAAGAAATGATAATATTGTGTTTGAATATTACAGGTACATGTATACGCAAATCAAGGATAATTTTTTGGAAGCTTGGTATTTTAATCTTTGAGAATGTTCTAATACAATTAAACAATTCATATCTGATTTCCCCCAATCTGTGGACATACACCTATTTGAAATGAAGGCAATACTTATTCTCCAAATTTAGGTGCTAAATACCTATTTATTCTATGACAGTCAGTAGGTACCCTTCTTTAAAGTTATATACAATAAAAACTTCTGATTCTTCAAGAATAAGATCAGGGATCACATGTTATTCTTTTCTAATAGTTAGAAACATTTCTCCAGTATAGGTAAGATGTATTTTCTTGATTTATAAATATGTAGCACTCAGGTTAAGAAGACTTGAATTTCATTCTCAGAAATCCAAAATCTCTTGAAAAGGAATTATTTTCTGTCTCTTATAAACTGAACAACAGTCTTATGTTCAAAAGTATTTTTCCTAATGAAGCTTGTGTAATGTTGAAAGCATGTTAAATAAAAATAGAATTTTTTGCTTTTTGAATAATGCTAATTATCTTTTATGAATGATTTTTAATTTCTTCTTAAATAGTCCCTATTTTTCTATTTTACAGTTAAGTGCCTCATTGCTGCCCATTGTTAGACAAAGAAAAATCAACTTGCACTGCACTAATTCCAAAAATGCTGCTTCATGGTTCATTAATTTCTCATTAAAGCTCATGAAATGTCCTGGTTCCGTATTGCTTAAGTAGGTTACTGCCGACATCTTGTCGCTCTTCTCTTTTTTTAAGAAATGGCAAAACACAGCTACATTCATTTGAACATGAGCATTTGTCAGTAAGATTTCCTTTGCTCTTCTCTTTTTTTAAGAAATGGCAAAACACAGCTACATTCATTTGAACATGAGCATTTGTCAGTAAGATTTCCTTTGTACCTTTCCTTTGTTTTTCTAGCGTATAAATAGTATTCAGCATACTTTTATTTTAAAATTGACAGAATAGCCCAGCCAGTGTTCTCAGTGGTTGAGCGTGGACCTATGAACCAAGAGGTCACTGTTCCATTCCCTGTCAGGACACATGCCTGGGTTTCAGGCTCGATCCCTAGAAGGGGGTACTCAGGAGGCAGCGAATCAAATGATTCTCATCGATGTTTCTATCTCTCTTCCTCTCCCTTCTTCTCTGAAATCAATAAAAATATATTTAAAATTGACAGAATATGTGATTAATATCCTGCTCTTCATTCTATTTAATTCTTCATTCTATTTAACCACAGGGGGGCAATTCAAGAATGAGTTATTAAAAGTGAAAATTTTTTGCATTTCTCATGGTTCTAGGTGCCTCATATACAGTATATAAATATATATTATGACATATTTATGCATTTCAATTCTCTATTATGTTTTGAAACTTTGCTATTTTTTCATATCACTTCATATTATTTTTTAAACAATTTCTTAGTGATTTCTTCCTCAGTACTTCAACTGTCCTTTTGTTCTATTATTTTTCTCTTTCATGGAAACCATGTTCTTTAGAAGCTTGTTTAGCCCAAGTTAACAGCCTTTTAGGCTTCCTCCATGTGAATAGGAGTTCACTTTTTGAAAAATAAGAATTATGTGTCACGGAGGGCATCAGGATTTTAGAGATGCTTAGGTGGGGCATGGCCAAACAAAGGTTGGGAACCACTGATTTAACTTTACTAGTGTTTTGAAGTGCAAGAATATTAAGTAGCCCCCTACATTAACTTTACAGATTATCTTGAATGTAGATAGAATGAAAATAATGTAAATTAGAATGCAGGAAAACTGGCATAGAGTTAATATATTTTAAATATTTAATAGGCTTACAATGTAATTTAAAATTATTTATTTAACTAAAATATTTGGTTTTTAATTCTATGTCTTGTTCATTGGTCTGACTAGAGAGTGAATGGGTCTAATAGAGTTTGGGAAGTTGACCTTTAACACGGTCTTTGTGTTTTTTCTTATAGGAGAAATTTAATTCAGCTGTGTAATTTTAGTTCATATTCTCTTGATTTATGGAAAAGTCAATGTATTAAGTAGATACTTCTGCAGAAGCACAAACTCATACCATGTGAGAATTAGAAGGAACCTTAGAGATTATTCATCCTAATGTTGTAGCTAGTTAGTAGTAAATAAACTTAAAAGTTATTGTGTTCCAAAGTTTATTATACACTATTAATCTTCATATTTAGTGAGTCAGAAAATCTCACATATTTTCCATTCTCTTTGAAAGAGAACAAACATTTCTGGGAGCTAGAACTCTATCCCTCAAGACAAAATTTAAAAAAAAAAAAAATTCATTCAGAACGCTGAGTGAATTTTTCTCTAAGAAATTTAATTTGATTAAAATGGTTTTTAAAGAGCAATAGTAGAAACAAAGCATTTTAAAGAACAGCTGAATCTTGGAGTTCATTTATTTGATGACAAGTATAATGAAATTTTCTAGTGAAATGTTGAATTTGTATTTCATCTTCAGTTTTACAGAACAACAGATGCTAAAAGTTTTAACTCTCCTGGTGTGCAGAAAGCTCCAATTATAATAGTTGGTCCATATCTGTAATAATAAAAGTGTAATATGCTAATTAGACCAAACATCCTTCTGGACGACCTTCTGGATGAAGCCAAGGCTGGGAGGGAAGCCTGGGTCCCGGAGGGAAGCCCGTGCCAGCAGCCAGGGGAAGGAAGGCCTACTCTTGCATGAATTTCATGCATTGGGCCTCTAGTATAATATAATTTGGTTTTATACGTTTAAGCTCAGATGTTCATGTTTTAGGAAAACCTTATAATTATTTGTATAGTTGCAAATAATTATAGTTTTGAATGATGAGGATTCCTTCTTTGAGTGTAGATTTTTCTTTTGTTTTGGATTATTTTAAATATACAAACACCATAATAGTGTATTTTTCGGTTTTCTCCTTAAGACAAGTTTAGTTCCACTTTTATAAATATATTCAAAATCAATATGGATGTAAAAATTATACTATCTCCCTTGCTGCCGTTTTTGATGCAAATTCTTAGAATTGGATTTATAAAAATAATATGCAATCTTTTTTTCTGGAGAATTAAGACCTAGTAAAAAGGGAAGACATAAAATGTGTCTGATTAATTTTCTGTTCACAAATGAAATAAAAGATTTTATTGTTTAATGTATATTTTTATTTTGCCAGGCACCTTATTAAAAGGTACCTATTATATTGTAATGTTTTAACTTTTAAATATATGACCCCTCTCATTCATGAAGTAAAGCAGAAAGAGTCTAAGGAACATTGTAAACATTTTTAGTGATACTGCTTTTGCTGATCAAATCTGTTGTGCCATATTAAAATTAAAAGACAAATAAACAGCCCAGCCGGGATGGCTCAATGGTTGAGCATTGACCTCTGAACCAGGAGATCACAGTTCTGGTCAGGGCACATGCCCAGGTTGCAGGCTTGATCCCCAGTATAGGGCATGCAGGAGGTAGCCAATCAATGATTCTCATCATTGATGTTTCTCTCACTCTCTCTTCCTCTCTGAAGTCAATAAAAAGATGATAGATGATAGATAGGTAGGTAGGTAGATAGATAGATAGATAGATAGATAGATAGATAGATAGATAGATAGATGATAGATAGATATATTTTTAAGTCAAGAAAAGTAGACCTCACAGTGTGGAGAGAAACAAATAATTGTCTTTTTTTTTAATGAGGTGCTTTTATTTGTAAATAGAAATCAAACTAAATTTTAATTTCTTAATTCATTTTAGTGAATAGCAGGAGTATCTGCAGTAGCTATCTTCATTTTCTAATTAAATTTCTTTGAGTGTTTTGTAATAATTTTAATGTTGAAAATAATTTAAAAATACTTTGATTTTGGACTCTAGGTTTTAATTTTGTTGTAGAAATAGTAGATGATTTGAAGGGTTTGGTCTGTTTTTATGAAGGCTTTATATATTGTACTTATTTAATTTGTATTTGAGTCTCTAATTCTAAATAAAAAGTTTGTACATTTGTTTGAGTGATTATCTGTTTATTATAATTAGTAGTAATGGTTGTTATTCGTTTTGCTTATAATTAATGGGCAATTAAAAATCAGAACAAACTCCAGACAGAAGTCTACCAAAGAAAGTTCTGAGTAATGTTGTCGTGTAAGTGAATTTACTATAAAATAGTCCTACCCTTAAGAAAATGGATAATGGATATGAAATGGAAAGAATGCTCATTTACTTTCATTTGGTATAGATTTAATTACTTTCAGGATAGTTACTGAAATGCTCTGGGTAGAGAAGAGCAGATGCGGTCCCTCCAAGAGCACAGGTGACACTGTAGAATGCTGTTGAAACAGTAGATGCTAAAAGTACTAGAGGTAAGTGAATAAGTTGGGTAAAAGCCCTCTTATTTTACACAGTTAGAACCTGTAGTTTGTTCCTGTTATGGACTGATTGTATTCCCTGCCAAATTCATATGTTGAAGGTCTAACCCCAATGTAACTATTTGGAGAGAAGGGCTTGAGGAGGTAATTAAGGTTAAAAGAGGTCATAAGGGTGGGACGATAACCCAATATTTCTGGTGTTCCTATAAGAAAAGGAAGAGATACAAGAGATTTTTTTTTCTCCATGCACACCCAGAGGAAAGAAAGGCCATTGGAGGATACAGTGGGGGGAAAAAAAACAAAACACTCATCTGCAGGCCCATGAAGAGAGTTCTCACCAGAAACCAACCTTGCTGGTACCTTGATCTTGGACTTCCAGCTTCCAGAAATATGAGAAAATACATTTCTGTTTTAGCCACTCAATTGTGAGGCCACAGCCCGCGTGGCCTGGGTTCAAAGGCCTGGAGAAAGGGCTGACGCGCAAATTAATACACAAGACAAGAAATATAAACTTGGAAATTATGGGGGAAGCCCGCTATGAACTTAGTTCAAGGAACTAAGCTCCACTGAATCTCTTCACCCATCTTCTTTTTATTTACTAGAATATACAATTGCCTTTTAGGAATGCAAACAGGCATATCAAAGGTAATGTTTAGTAAACAGTAAAAGGATTATCAGGTTAGGGGGGTTGCCTTCGGCCATTGAGTCAGCAGCAGGTAATAACAATGCAGACATTCAGCCTTCTGAATATCAAAGCCCTATTCAGCCTTCTGCCTGGACTTCTCACATTTGTATTAATTATTGTTGATCTTGGCTTCCAGCACTCAATCAGTGGTATTTTGTTATGGCAGCCTGAGCAGACTAATATAGTTGGTTGATCAAATAATTGGTTAGAGTAGAAAATCACAAAAAAATGACATATCTAAACTTGAACTTTAACAAAATTTTTAATGAAATATAATTGATATATTGTGAACTGCACTTACTTAAAGTGACAATTTAGCCTGGCCAGCATGGCTCAGTGGTTGAGTGTCCACCTATGAACCAGGAGGTCACGGTTCTATCCCTGGCCAGGTCACATGCCTGGGTTATGAGCTCAATCCCCAGTGTAGGGCATGCAGGAGGCAGCCAATTAATAATTCTCACCATTGATGTGTCTCCCTCTCCCTTCCTCTCTGAAATCAATAAAAATATTTTTTAAAAATGAAGTGGACAGTTTGATAAAGTCTGACACATACAATCATCTGCTGCATAATGACATTTTGATCAACAATGGACCCCATGCATATACAACAGGGGTCCCATCCTATATAATAAAAGGGTAATATGAAAATTGGGCAGAACGACTAGGAACGACCAGTTCTATGATGCGCACTGACCACCAGGGGGCAGACGCTCAACACAGGAGTTGCCCCCTGGTGGTCAGTGTGCTTCCACAGGGGGAGCTCTGCTCAGCCAGAAGCTGGCTCATGGCTGGCCAGCACAGCAGCAGTGGTGCAGCGCTAAAGATGTCTGACCTACGGCTTAGGCCTGCTTCCCCCTGAGGGCTCCTGGGCTACCAGAGGGATGTCTGGCTGCCAGCGTAGGCCCAATCCCCCAGGGAGCAGGCCTAAGCCATCAGTCAGACATCCCCCGAGGGGTCCCGTGCACTGGGCCTCTAGTAAGATTATAATAGAGATGAAAAATTCCTATTGCATAGTGACATAACTGTTGTAAAGGCATTATGTGTTTGTGGTGATGTTCATGTAAACTTACTGCATTGTCAGTCCTATAAAAGTGAATAGCACATACAATTATGTACAGTTCATAATACTTGATGATAAACAATTGTAGTGGTATATGTGTTACTGTACTTTTCATTATATTTTAGAGTGTAAAAATACTTATAAAATTTTTGCTGTGAAACAATATGCTGTGTTATGCTAGCAGCATCTCATATATCTCATGTTTACCATGTGACTTGATCAAATCATATTCTCTTGTGCTTGATTTAATTTTGTGTTTTTTTAAATTTAGTGCAGCATAAGTGTACAGGTTTTTAAAATATTTTTTTATTGATTTCAGAGAGGAAGGGAGAGGGAGAGAGAGATAGAAACATCAATGATGAGAGAGACTCATTGATCAGTTGCTTCCTGCAGGCCCCCTATGCCCTGACTGGGAATGGAACCACCTCCTGGTTCATAGGTCAATGCTCAACCACTGAGCCACCCTGGCAAGGCAAAGTTTACAGTTTTTATAAAATCTGAAGTAGTGTACAATATGTCCTAGGCATTCACATTCACTCACCACTCACTACTTTACCCAGAGCAATTTCTGATCCTGAAAGCTCTTTTATGCTAAGTGCCCTCTACAGCTGTACCATATTTTTAATCATTTACCAGTGATCGGCAAACTCATTAGTCAACAGAGCCAAATATCAACAGTACAATGATTGAAATTTCTTTTGAGAGCCAAATTTTTTAAACATAAACTTCTCCTAACGCCACATAGACTCGCCCAGGCCGTGGTATTTTGTGGAAGAGCCACACTCAAGGGGCCAAAGAGCCACATGTGGCTCACAAGCCGCAGTTTGCCAACCACTGATTTATACCTTTTTACTGTACCTTTTCTGTTTTGATACATTTAGATACACAAATACCATCCTATCTAATAAAAAAAAGTAATATGCAAATTGACCATACCTCCATTACACCCACAAGCCACCCCCACCAGCCAATCAGGAGTGAGCATGCAAATTAACCCAACCAAGATGGCTGCGGCCACAGAGAGAGCAGGAGGCTTGGGTTTCACTGACAATTTGAGGAAGCCAAGCTTTCCGCCTGCCCTGGCCTGCCTTGGCATCCGCTTAAGGCTACAAAGATTCAATTATAGAAGATAAATAAATCCCAACAAAAATGGCGGCAGCCACATAGCTGGAGAGAGCAGGAGGCTTGAGTTGCCCCCGGCGATGGAGGAAGCCAAGTTTTCGCAGCCCTGGCCTGCCTTGGCCTCCGCTTAAGGCTACAAAGTTTCAATTATAGAAGATAAATAAATCCCAGATACCAGGGCCTCCGCTTGGGTCACCAGGGGGCGTGGCCAGCCTGCAAACCACCACAGGCCCCTCGCCCAGGTCGCCCCACACCCCAAGGGAACCCCCACCCTGAACCGGGACACCCTTCACAGCAAACCAGCCGGCCCCCACTGTGCACCAGGCCTCTATCCTATCTAATCCTATCTAATAAAAGAATAATATGCAAATTGACCTCCACACCAACACACAAGATGGCTGCCCCCATGTGGACACAAGATGGCCACCACAAGATGGCCAGCAGGGGAGGGAAATTGGGGGTGACCGGGCCTGCAGGAAAGGGCCGTTGGGGGGGACCAGGCCTGCAGGGGAGGGCAGTTAGGGGTGACCAGGCCTGCAAAGGAGGACAGTTAGGGGCAAACAGGCTGGCAGGGGAGCAGTTAGGCATTAATCAGGCTGGCAGGCAGAAGCGGTTAGGGGCAATCAGGCAGGCAGGCAGGCGAGCAGTTGGGAGCCAGCAGTCCTGGATTGTGAGAGGGATGTCCGACTTCCCGTTTAGGCCCGATCCTACCAGGATCGGGCCTAAACGGGAAGTCGGACATCCCTCGAGGGGTCCCAGATTGGAGAGGTGGAGGCTGGGCTGAGGGACACACCCCGCCGTGCACGAATTTCATGCACCGGGCCTCTAGTTGTGTTATAATTGCCTACATTATTAAGCACAGTAACATGATGTATAGGCTTGTAGCCTAAGGGCAATAGGCTATATGCTATTCCATATAGCCTAGGTCAGTGGTCGGCAAACTCATTAGTCAACAGAGCCAAATATCAACAGTACAATGATTGAAATTTCTTTTGAGAGTCAAATATTTTGAACTTAAACTTCTTCTAACGCCACTTCTTCAAAATAGACTCGCCCAGGCTGTGGTATTTTGTGGAAGAGCCACATTCAAGGGGCCAAAGAGCCGCATGTGGCTCGTGAGCCACAGTTTGCCGACCACTGGCCTAGGTATATCATCTGGGATTGTGTAAGTGCACTCTATGATGTTGGCACAGTGACAAAATTGCTTAATGCACTTCCCAGAATATATCCCCTTCATTAAGCAGTGCATGATTGTACATGTTTATAAAATCATCACAGTAGTTGAGATAATGAACTTATTCATCCATCCCCAAAAGGCTCCTCATCTCTTTCATAACCCTTCTATTTTATCTAGTTGCTTTTGCTAAGCATAATTAGAGATTCATCTAATAGTTCATTCTTTATTGCTGAGTAGTATTTCATTGTATGTGTTTGCTACAATTTGCGTTTTGTTTTTTCCTATTTTATTAAAACATTTTGTCCAGCTTTATTGAGAAATGATTGACATATATCATTGTGTAAGTTTAAAGTGTACAACATGATGGCTTGATATATTGAGTTTATTATAAAGTGTCTACCATGATAACATTAGTTAACATGTATTCATCACCTCACATAGTAATAATTTTGTGTGTATGAGATAAAAACTTTTAAGACTTACAACTTTCAAAGGATTTTATAGTTTCAGGTTTTATGTTTAAGTCTCTAATCCATTTTGAGTTAATTTTTGTGAGTAGTGTAATTTAGGGGTCCATTTTCATTCTTTGGCATGAGAATATCTAATTTTCCCAATACCATATATGCAGAGACTATCCTTTCCCTATTGAGTATTCTTGGCCCTCTTGTCAAATATTAATTGACCATATATGTATGAATTTAGTATCTGTTTATTATGTTCCATTGGTCAATGTTCTATGTGTCTGTTGTTATGGCAACACCATACTGTTTTGATTACTATAGTTTTGTAATATAGTTTGAAATCAGATGCCTTCCACTTTTTTCTTCTTTCTTTTTTTTCTTCTATTTTTATTTTATAAGAGTTTAATGCATTTGTTTTATAATTTATTAACACTTATAAACAAAAGGACTCTAGTTTAATCAAAATAAACTTTCCTTTTTAGGGCAGGTAGTCTTTTCCTAAAAATTTATTTCCTTCAGTTTGGGGTAAAAAACTATACTATATATGCCATTTTATAAATACTATACTAGAGGCCCATAGCACAAAATTCGTGCACAGGGCAGGGGGGGGTCCCCCTCAGCCTGGCCTGCAACCCCTCGCAATCTGGGACCACTGGCTCCTAACCACTCACCTGCCTGATCGCCCCTAACCACTTGCCTGCCTGCCTGATTGCCCCTAGCCACTCGCCTGCCTGCCTGATCACCCCTAACTGCCTCTGCCTTGGCCCCTGCCACCACGGTTTCATCAGGAAGGTTGTCCAGAAGGTTGTTAGGCTGTCTGGTCTAATTAGCATATTGTGCTTTTATTATTATAGATAGGATAATTAATACTAAATGATGTACAAACCTCCAAATTTAAGTGACTTTTTGGACAATTAAAAATCTTTACTGCAAAGCTGCATATATATTTTAAATTACAATATTTAAATTAAAATAGAATATTTAATTTGAGAATAAAATATAATGTTTTATGCTAAGTGCCAAATGCACTTGCCAGGTGTGCAGTTAATTAATTTAAGACTTAGAAGATTACTATATCCTACCTAATAAAGAGGGAATATGCAAATTGACCCTCACACTGTCACAAAGATGGTGGTGCCCACAGCCAATAAGGAGGGAATATGCTAATTGACTGCTCCACCCTCAAAGGTGGCGGTGCCCACAGCTAATAAGAAGGGAATATGCTAATTAACTGCCACGCCCTCAAAGATGACGGTGCCCACAGCCACAAGATGGCGGCGCCCAGTCCCCTCAGCCCTGCCGGGGCAGCAGGCACATGGCAAGGCTGGACCTGCCCCTGCTGCGCACCTGGCTCTGGAGTCCCCCAGTCCCCACAGTCCCTCAGCCACCCAGGGCCGGCCCAAGGCACAGGCAAGCCTCAGATGGAGGCTGCCCAGCTGCCCAGGACCACCCGAGACTCAGGTAACCAGGGCTGGCCGAGGCTTGCACTGCCAGCATGGCAGCAGCAGAGGTGTGATGGGGGCGTCGCCTTCCCCTCCCAGACTGTGAGAGGGGGCAGGCCGGGCTGAAGGACCCCCCTTCCAGTGCATGAATTTTCATGTACTGGGCCTCTAGTATATATATATATAACAATCACAAAAATCTGAAAAATGTAGTTTGGTGAAGATTTGGTTTGAGTCAAAGATGCATCTCTTAAGTACATTTCTATCATTGCTGCTAAGAGAGAATCCAAACATTCTGTGACTATGGAGAAGCTCCCATTTCTTGGTGTGTTGCAGCAAATCTTATGTTCTTTACACTGGGAGGGATCATCCATGCAGGAGCTGACCGCTGTGTACAGCATGTGGAGGAGGAAGAGTCCAGCCTAGGGAGGTATCCACTGGTCTCAGGTGGAAGCCCAGGTGGGCGGCACAGCTGGCAGCTGGAGAGGCCACGTGGAGATGAGGAACAGCGCTCCTTTAAGACTCGGGTGCACTCCTGAGGAGGGGACCATCAGGGCGTGGCTCCTGGCATCCTGGGCAGGTTTGGAAAAGCAGCTTGTGAAGTGGAGATTTTCACGACCTCTTCCAGGGACCTCAGCATCTTTAGCATTTCCGCCATCTCCGCCTCTTGCCTGGAGCATTTGGATCTCTCACCCTTCAGTTCGTGAGCCAGGGATGTAACCCCCTGCTTCCGCTTCCTGTAGGTCATGATGACCTCTCTGCAAGCGTCGGCAAGGCTGGGTATACTTAATGCCTGTTTCTCACTCCTGCCATCCTCTAAGGATGACTGGATCTCCGTGCACTCCTCTTCAGCTGCGCTCAACTGGTCAATGAGCTGGCATTTCCCCTCAACCTGTGCGGCCAGGGCTTCTGCCGGCTGCGCTTCACGTCTTACATAAAGTCGACTCCGAACAGACAGAACAAGCCTAACTATAAATACGAGATCCACCAAGAAGCGAAGACAGGTGAAAAGGCCAATATCTCCCACTGGAGGACATGGACCAGGAAGCGTGGACTCGAGCCATGGGGCAGCAGCTGCACCGCCTCCTCACCCAGCTTCCCAAGGATGGGCCCAAAGCCCGGCTCTACAGAGGACCGCAGTGCCTCCATGGACCATCCAACAGGGATGGAGCCCTTGGCCATAACAGACCCCATGACACACCTTCCACCTGGAACGAGCCAGCCATCACAATCCTGATTGGTCATCAGTGACATGGTTGAGAGGGGGGAAATATTTTTAAATAAAACATTCTTATCTCCATGACTACTGAATGATTCTCCATTTCTGCCTGTATGTTTTTGCATCAATATAAATTAAAATGTAGTGAAAACAGCAATCTTAAGTGTACAAGTTGATCAGTTTTTAAAATCACCTCTCTGCAGTATGTAGACAGACATACCGCAAAGATAGTATGGGTTCAGTTCCAGGCTACCTCAGTAAAGCCAGTACCATGACTTTATATAGTAAAAGTTTATTTTTCACTTATTGGGCCTAGTGGATTTAACCGAAATGATTTTGAGGTCCAGATTCCTTTCATGCCACCTCAACAGGTGGCTTGGTTCCCTATCTCAAGAGGTTTGCCACTTGGGCTGTTCTACTCAATAAGGAGATGTGGCTGCCATAGTCTTACTTACTTGCAAAGAAAAGGGAGACAGGAGATTCCCAGCCAAAGCCTCTGTCTCTGGCAAGGGAGGCTTAGCCATTGCTTATATAAACTATTTGGTTAATTACGTGTTGATTTCTCTTGTTTATTTGTTTATTTATTTAGCAGTTTGCTACACTTATCTGGTTGGGTTCCCAACAAGCACAGGTTATTTATAGCTCTGTCAACAAAACACTGTGATACATTTTAACTTGCAGCAAGAATAGCATTTAGTAAGAACAGCCCAGATAGTGAGATCCTTGTTCTACCCAATAGATTTAAGATTCCCTTGGCATAATCCTGCTAACAGATAGAGAGGAAAGATCATATTAAGGAGAACCATACAGGATGTTTAAGGTATCAGTACTGGAAATGGCACACATTTGTCTCCACAATGCCAGTTCCATTGCTCTGAAATTAGTCACAAGCCCCTACCTAACTGCAGAGGAGGCAGAAAAATATAGTTGAACTGTGTACCTGGATGACAATAAAATAAATTTGGTAATCACATTGAATCATCTCTAGCACAGCCCATTAACTTGTGCAGCCCACCCTCTGGACTGTTACCCTACTCAGAGAATCCTTCAGGTGAAAATTCTAGGAGCACATATTGGCAAGAATACAGCACATTCTTCCTTCTAGCCACAGATGATCAAACTACATACACAGAGATTCCTACTGTTAAAGTCCCAAGACCCACATTGAGTCTACAATGGTACTCTGATAATCCTCCTATCTAATAAAAGAGTAATATGCAAATTGACCATGACTTTGAGATAAAGATGGTGGTGCCCACAGCCAATAAGGAGGGAATATGCAAATTGATGCGACAAAGATGGTAGCAGCCGGAGCAGAGTGGGCAGGCGGTGGGGGGAGCTTGGCTTCCTCGGTCGCAGGGACAGCCACCTTGGCGGGCCAGATTGACATCCTCCTGGCTACGCCACGGGGGTTTGTGGATCTGCGCAGCTGCAGGCCTTTGGTGCGCGCATCCTCTCCTCCCCCCATGGCATGCGAACATCCCCTAGTGTGCGACAGTCCCGGACCATGGCACGTGCAAGATCCCCCCCACCCCTCTGCGATACTTCCATCAACCCCAGCATGCCTACATCCCCCACAGGATGTGCGCATGTCCTCTCTGGCATGCTCACATCCTTTGGAGAGTTTCTGGGTGTTCTGGGTGCTAAGGGTGAGATGACAGTGAGAGGGTGGAGTAGTGATGCCCTGTTCCCGCGGAGACCAGTGTAGTGACGAGATCACCTCCGTGGGGCTAATGCAGGTGCTGAGGCGGGAGCAGGTGTGGACAGACACACCTGGTGGGTGCGGGCAGCCCTCGCTGAGGTGCCTTCAGTCAGCATTCAAGATCGGGAACCCAGAGGAGGCAAGGAGTTCCGTCCTCTCAGTGAAACAGTGGGATAGTTGGGGTGACTGCAGAGGAGGAATGTGCACTTTGGGTGCCGGCACCCATGAGTGAAGGCTGCCCTGACTGAGCCTCGCTTGCTCGGGGCCTAGCGCACTTCTGCCAGGCAGCGGGTGACAGGACGTGCTTTTCCGAGTTAATGAGAGAAAACATTGATTCTCCCACGGCCCACGAAGGTGGAAAGTGGATTGGGGAGACATGTGGGGAATGAGCAAGGTTCCATGTCTGGGGGTTCCAAATCCGCCATTGGTTCCTTTCACTGCTGACTAGAGATATACAGGGTGTCCCCCCAAAATGTATACACACTTTGAATACTTACTAATTTCAATGGGTTTAAGCATGAAAAGAAAGAAACAACAACGGAGCTGTCATCTGTTAAAAGTGCGGGCACAAACTGGCAGTTGGACATTCCCCGAGGGGTCCCAGATTGGAGAGGGTGCAGGCCGGACTGAGGGGCTCCCCCACCCCTGGTGCACAAATTTTGTGCACCGGGCCTCTAGTCCTATATAATAAAAGCCTAATAAGCAAATTGACAAAACGGCAGAACAACTCTTGGAATGACCGGTTGCTATGACGTGCACTGACCACCAGGGGGCAGACACTCAATGTAGGAGCTGCCTGCAGGCCCCAGGCAAGCCAAGGCAGGTGCCAGCAGGGCCCCCGATCGCCCTGCCAGTTGCCCCACAGATCGTCTCCTGATCGCCGGCCAGGCCTAGGGACTCTACCCATGCACGAATTTCGTGCACTGGGCCTCTAGTAGTTCTATAAAGTCTTGTTTGTTGAAATTTTTTAGATGCTTATCTTTACAGGAAATATACACAATTTGAAGTAATTTAAATGAATCTCCTTTCTTGTTAGAATTCATAATTCCTATTTTACATCGGTCTTCATCTTTCCCTCTGGACACTTCAACTGTAATTATCATGAGCCCTTTAAATCGCACACATCAAAACTGATGTCATCTTTTCTAACCTAACCTAACTTCTTTATAACTTTTAATATTTTTCAGTGACAAAATCATCAGCTCCTTGGACCAGAGGCTAGTTGACTTTGACTTTTCTTCTTCTTTGGAAATATATATATATATTTTTTACATATAAAAAAAATATATATATATTTTTGTTTCCCTATCTTTTGCTTTTATTTACTAAGCTATACTTCTAGTTTGGGTCGTTATATCTGTGGAAAACATCACCTACCTCGACATCTTGCAAATTCATTTTTTAAAAAATATATTTTTATTGATTTCAGAGAGGAAAGGAGAGGAAGAGAGAGAGATAGAAACATCAATGCTGAAAGAATCATTGATTGGCTGCCTCCTGCACACACCCACTGGGGATCGAGCCCTCAACCTGAGCATGTTCCCTTGACTGGAATCGAACCTGGGACCTTTCAGTCTGCAGGCTGACACTCTATCTCCTGAGCCAAACCAGCTAGGGCTTGCAAATCCATTTTATACAACCCTAGATCTGACTCTAGTAACGTCACTCTCAATTAAAAATGTGTTAATTTACTATCCAGTGCTCACCTAAAGATACCCGTAATAGTTTAGAATTAAGAATTCATCACAAAAAAATTTGACATATCATTACTATTTTCTTCTTTTCTCCTAAATTGATTCTATAATCCCTATAAATTGGTATAGGCTTTTGTTCATAGGCATCCTCTTTTAAGTATGAATTATGTATTACCTACTAAAAGGTGATTCTTTCATTTAGTGCTAGCCCAATTTAATATCTTGATCCTCTGAAATATTTTATTTTTGCTTTTCCAAAAATATTTGTGTATATTTTTATGTTCAGAGGTATTTGTGTACATACATAATTTTACTTTCATTTTGCAGTAAAAATTCTTTATTTGACTGGTGCATTAAAAACAAAGCAGTTGCAAAAAGTATCAGTTATTACTTTAAATATGTTGAATGAATGACTGTAATTACTCTGCTGATGAAACAAATTATTTTAGAAAGAAAAATGTTATATAATTTTCAATAAATGTTTGCTTGGAACACATAATTATCAACTAGATTAATTTCCCCTCAGAATGACATAATTTCTTTCTTCTTGACATATACACATATACCCTCTTAACATCTATCATTTATCTCCCACTCCTCTAATTATCTCAATCTTTAAACTTTTTCTTTACAATGAAAATTAAGATAAAATAACCTTAATTATAATTTATATTTTATAGAAATAATACAGTGTATTATGTCAAATATAAAAATTAAATAAAAAGGGAAATGAGGCATAGTAAGACTCCAGGATCCTCAATACCTACATCACTTGAAAGTAGGTAACTTTTCAAAAACTCCACCAAAATCACTTTTTCTAGTTATGCTCTCTTTATACTAGAGGCCCAATGCATAAAATTTATGCACTGGGGGAGGGGGTGTCCTTCATCCCGGCCTGCGCCCTCTCGAAGTCCAGGAGCCCTTGGGGAATGGCCGTCAGTTGGACATCCTTAGCGCTGCTGTGAGGTTGGAGAAGCTCCTGCCACCGCTACTGCACTCCCCGGCACTCCCGCTGTGGGAGTGCACTGACCACCAGGGGGCAGCTCCTGCATGAGTAGGATCAGGCCAAAACCGGATCTCTGACATCCCCCGAGGGATCCAGGATTGTGAGAGGGTGGCCTAGGGACCCCACTGGTGCATGGCCTAGGGACCCCACTGGGGCTGGAGAGGGATGTAGGAGGTGGGCCAGCTGGGGAGGGACTGTGGGAGGGCTCTAGGGCATGTTAGGCCTGTTTCACTCAGTCCTGATTGGCCAGACCCCAGCAGTTCCATTTTTAATTTTTTTAAGAAACTCCATACTGTTTTCCACAGTGGCTGTACCAGTCTGCACTCCTACCTGCAGTGTACTAGGGTTCCCTTTTCTCCACATCCTCGCCAGCACTTGTTTGTTGATTTATTGATTGTAGCCATTCTGGCAGGTGTGAGGTGATACCTAATTATTTTATTTATTTTTATTTTTTTATATTTTATTGATTTTTTACAGAGAGGAAGAGAGGGATAGAATCTAGAACTTTGCACTTTATCTTTGTTTATTTCTGTAAAGCAGAAATTTGGGTATTGCAATATCCAAACTGAATGCAATGTTTTTCTCAAGCACTTTACAGCATCTGTCTGCTGTCTTTGATGTTCATGGGAAATCAGTACCTTTAATTATAGTAATGAAAGCCAGAAATAACATAATAAGGAACATGGATTTTTTAAAAATATTTTATTGTTATTTTTTTATTTTTTATTTTTTTTACAGAGAGGAAGGGAGAGGGATAGAGAGTTAGAAACATCGATGAGTGAGAAACATTGATCAGCTGCCTCCTGCACACCTCCTACTGGGGATGTGCCTGCAACCAAAGTACATGCCCTTGACCGGAATCGAACCTGGGACCTTTCAATACGCAGGCTGACGCTCTATCCACTGAGCCAAACCGGTCAGGGCAGATACCTAATTATTTTAATTTGCATTAAATTATTAGTGATGTTGAGCATTTTTCATATGTCTAATAGCCATCTGCATGTCCTCTTTGGAGAAGTATCTATTAAGGCCCCTTGCCCATTTTTAAAAAAATATATTTTCATTGATTTCAGAGACGAAGGGAGAGGGAGAGAGATAGAAAAATCAATGATGAGGGAGAATCGTTGATTGGCTGCCTCCTGTACGCCCCCTATTGGGGATTGAGCCTGCAACCTGGGCATGTGCCCTCGACCGGAATCCAACCAGGGACACTTCAGTCCGTAGGCTGATGCTCTATCCACTGGGCCAAACCATCAAGGGCTCCCTTGCCCATTTTTTAATTTGATTGCCTTCCTCTTGTTGAGTTGTATGAGTTCTTTATATATTTTGGAGATTAACCCCTGATCAGATGTATCATTGGCAACTATGTTCTCCCATATGATATGTTCCCTTTGTATGTTGAGGATGGTTTCTTTTGCAGAAGCTTTTAATTTTGATGTAGTTCCATTTGTTTATTTTTTCCTTTGTGTCTCTTGCCCAGTGAAAAATTCTGCTTTGTGAGATGTCTGAGATTTTGCTGCCTACATTTTCTCCTGGGATTTTAATGGTTTTGTGACTTACATTGAAGGCTTTTATTCATTTTGTGTTTATGCTTGTGTATGGTGTACATGGTGGTCTAGTTTTGTTTTTTTGTTTTTGTTTTTGCATGTACCTGTCCAATTTCACAGCACCATTTATTGAAGAGACTGTCTTGACTCCATTGTATGCTCTTGCCTCCTTTGTCAAATATTAATTGACCATAATAATGTGGGTTGATTTCTGGGGTCCCTGTTCTGTTCCATTAATCTATATTCTTGTTCTTGTACCAGTACCAGTCTTTGTAGTCTAGTTTGATTTCTAATATTGTGATCCCTCCAACTTTGCTTTTCTTTCTCAAGATTGCTGCAGCTAGTCAGGATCTTTTTTGGTTCCATATACATTTTTGGAATATCTGTTCTACTTATGTGAAGTATACTGATGGTATTTTAATAGGAATTGCATTGAATCTATAGGTTGCTTTGGGTAGTATGGACATTTTAATGACATTAATTCTGCCTATCCATGAACACTATATGTGCTTCCACTTGTCTGTATCTTCCTCTATTTCTTTTTCTAATGTACTATAGCTTTCTGAATACAGATCTTTTACCACCTTGGTTAAGTTTACTCTAGGTATCTTATTTTTTGTTGTTGTTGTTGCAATGTTATATTGGATTGATTTCTAAATTTCTCTTTCTGAGAGTTCATTATTGGTGTATAAAATTTTAATCAATTTGTTAATTTTGTATGCTACTTCTTTTCCAAATTCATTTATTAAATCTAGTAGTTTTTGGTGTAGTCTTTAGGGTTTTCTATGTACAGTATTATGTCATCTACGAAAAATGACAGTTTAACTTCTTCCTTCCCAGTTTGGATGCCTTTTATGTTTTCTTCTTGTCTGAGAGCTGTGGCTAGGACTTCCAGTACTGTGTTGAGTAAGAGTGGTGAAGTGTGCATCCCTATCTTGTTCTTGTTCTCAAGAGAAATGCTTTTAGTTTTTGACCATTGACTATGATGTTAACTGTATGTTTGTCATATATGGCTTTTATTAAGTTGATGTATGTTCTTTCTACTCCCA